>NW_027362769.1:154981217-155426217 GCF_046119375.1 Phyllobates terribilis
GCACAGTTCAAGGACAGAGCCATCCGGGTGCTCCGAGAACCGGCACAGGGTGGCGTGGTGACCCACAGGCGCCCTACTACCGCTTACCACCAGGAGGCGGCGCCCTTGTCGGCAGGGCCTGTGGGAGCTGACGCGCAGGCTTTGAACAATGACCCGGCTCCAGACCTGCACCATCAGGTCCAAGAGCTAGCTAAAAGCCTTGCTGCGCTAACCCGAACTGTGCAGTCTTTACAGGTTTCTGCTCCAGGGAAGATCCAGCTGGCATCCGGACCGGAGGACATCCCGTGGCGTCGACCAAGGAGGACCCCACCGGCCAGAGGAAGACCCAGCGACCGATACAACGAGGACGGACAACCCATCTGCTGCTGCAATCAACCCGGACATATGGCAAGGTACTGTCCTTTAAACTGGCACAACCTGGGGTAGAGGGCCAACCCCCAGGAATAAGATCACCAGGCCCATCAAACTGGCGTGACAAATACGTGGGAGGACGTTCAGTCTTGCCTGTGGTACTGGATGGCATTCCTTTGAGTGCCATACTTGACACCGGGTCACAGGTCACCACCATCCCGTACGTGCTCTTCAAGCAGTACTGGAATGACTCGGATATAACCCGCTACCCTGACGACGACTTGAGTATCATTGCGAGCAATGGTCAGCCCGTGCCACAGATCGGATTTAAAGAGATGACCATTAAAATCGGTAGAGTCGAACTGGCAGCACAGGGACTGATCATTGTAGACATTGACAAGCGCGAGAGTCACCCAAAGATAACTCTAGGAACTAATGTGATTGAAAATTGTCTTGCAGAGGTGATTTTCATTTTACAGCAGGTTGCCAAGAACGCCAGCTCCGGCCAGCAGCGAGTGCTCCAAAAAGAGATCCGGGCACTGATGCGGCGGCAACAGGTGGAACTCTCCGGTGGTGAGATTGGTAGCGTGAGAATGTGTGACCCTTTCCCTATTGCCATGCCCCCGAAAAGTGAAATGATGATTTGGTGCCGGGCAGCTATTGGTCTGAGAGGTAGAGATTACCAGGCAATGGTAGAACCAGTCTACTCAGATAGTAGGCCCACCATTTTGACGGCACGGGGGGTGGTTGATGTACGCCATGGGAGGGTGCCCGTTCGCATAATAAATATCGGGAAGAGGGAAGTGTACCTGCCCCGGTATGCTACGCTAGCCAAATTGTATACCATCAACCAAAATTCTGTACAGTCCGTGGAACCCTTGCCTCCATCTCACCCAGAGGAAGGTAACGGCTCTAAGAAACCAATGGAGGACTGGTGTCAGCAACTACATTTAGGAACTGACTCCACTCCCTCACACCAGAAACAGGGAGTCTATCGGGTGGTTCAAGAGTACGAGAGAGTGTTTAGTAAACACCCGTTAGACTTCGGGCGAGTAAAGGGGGTAGAACACCACATCCCCACGGGAGACCATCCTCCCATAAAGGAGAGATACCGACCCGTACCCCCTGCACACTACCAACACGCCAAGGGGATGCTTAGAGACATGAAGGAGGCTGGAGTAATCAGGGATAGCTGTAGCCCCTGGGCAGCTCCACTAGTCTTGGTTAAAAAGAAGGACAACACCATGAGAATGTGTGTAGATTACCGGAAAATCAACCGTATCACACACAAAGATGCGTACCCCTTACCAAGGATAGAGGAGTCTTTGGCTGCTTTAAAATCTGCTAACTTCTTCTCCACTTTGGATCTCACTAGCGGGTACTGGCAGGTTCCTGTAGCAGAGGCGGACCGGGAGAAGACCGCATTCACCACCCCGATGGGACTTAGCGAGTTTACCTGCATGCCGTTCGGACTCTGCAACGCACCAGGAACCTTCCAACGGTTGATGGAATGCTGTCTGGGACACCGAAACTTCGAGACGGTCCTGTTATACCTGGACGATGTCATCATCTACTCCAAGACCTACGAGGACCACCTGAAACACCTGGCAGAAGTGTTCGAAGCCCTGGCAAACTACGGCCTAAAGGTGAAACCCTCCAAGTGTCACCTCCTGAAACCAAAGGTGTAGTACCTGGGACACGTGGTGAGTGCTGACGGAGTGGCTCCCGACCCTGATAAGATCACCGCAATTAAGGAATGGCCAAGCCCCTCCAGCGTAAAGGAAGTGCGGCAGTTCCTCGGGTTGGTAGGCTACTACCGAAGGTTCATTCCCGGTTTCACCAAAAAGGCAGCTCCTATGCAGGACCTCCTGATAGGCCAGTCCAGGAAGGCCAAGAACCAGAAGCCGCCCTTCAGATGGGAGAAGTTGGAAGAAGAGTCCTTCCGCCAGCTGAAGATGGCCCTCACGGGGGATGAAATCCTGGCGTACCCTGATTACAGCCAGCCCTTTATCCTCTACACCGACGCAAGTAACATCGGGCTAGGAGCCGTACTGTCCCAGATCCAGCAGGGGAAAGAACGGGTAATTGCTTACGCCAGCCGAAAACTGCGACCCACCGAAAGAAACCCTGAGAATTACAGCTCATTCAAGCTAGAATTCCTGGCAGTGGTGTGGGCAGTCACCGAACGCTTTAAGCACTACCTCGCCTCTTCCCGGTTTACCGTGTACACGGATAACAACCCGTTGACACATCTGGACACAGCAAGACTCGGTGCCCTGGAGCAGAGGTGGATGGCCCGCCTGTCCAACTTTGAGTTCACAATCAAATACCGGGCAGGACGCTCCAATACCAACGCGGATGCCTTGTCCAGAATGCCAAACCTACCGGACGTGGGGGAAGATCCAGAGGGACTGGAAGAAGTTGAACTTCCCGCGTTCCACCGGCATGGGACTACCCAGTATTCCCACCGTGTAAGGGGTAAGCAATCCGCTACGTTCAACCCTTTACCTCATTACAACTGGGCGGAAACGCAAGACAGTGACCCCGCCGTCCGACTGGTGAAGGAGATGTTGACTCAGCCAGATGCCCGCCTTGACCCAGACGCTCCGGAGGAGACTAAGCAACTGTGGAAGGAGAAAAGTAGGCTGTTCCTCTACAGGGAGAAGTTGTGCCGGAGAATGGTTAACTCTCGAACACATGAGTTGACCTGGCAGGTAGTGGTCCCCAGACGAGACGCGACTATGATTCTGGAGGCGTACCACAACGGAGCAGGACATTTCGGGTGGAAGAAGCTGGAGTTCTTATTGCGTGAGCGGTTCCACTGGGTAGGCATGAGAGGAACCATCGAGAGGTGGTGCAGAGACTGTGGCCCATGCAACCTAAGAAGGAAGGACCGTGCTAGCCAGAAGACTCCCCTGCAGTCCATCGTCACCAAGCAGCCGTTGGAACTGGTAGCCTTGGATCATGTAAAACTGACCCCCAGCAGAAGTGGCTACGTCTATGCGTTAACCATCGTGGATCACTACTCCCGGTTCTTGGTTGTCGTCCCCGTCAAGGACTTAACGGCTCAAACAGCAGCTAGAGCCTTCCAGCAGCACTTCTGCCGTCCACACGGATACCCAGAGAAGGTGCTGACGGACCAGGGACCTGCCTTTGAAGCGGAAGTCTTCCAGGAGTTCTGCACTCTGTATGGCTGCCGGAAGATAAGAACAACACCCTATCATCCGCAAACCAATGGACTCTGTGAGAAAATGAACCAGGTGGTGATAGACCTTTTAAAAACATTGCCCCTGGAAGAACGCAGTCTGTGGCCTGAGAAACTGCCTGATCTGGTGGACCTATACAACCACATCCCGGTAGGTTCTACCAACTGTACCCCGGCTTACCTAATGAGAGCAAGACCTGGTAAGCTGCCTGTTGACCTGGATATGGGAGTCCTGACACCCGAGGACACTTCACCAGAAGCAGACTGGGACACAGAGAGGCAGCAAAAGTACCGGAAAGTACAGGAGAGCGTGGAGCGAAGTCTCTGTCAAGCTAGAGAAAGACAGGAGAAGACTTACAACCAGTATGCTCCCGCTGTTCCCCTGGTACCTGGAGAGCAGGTCTTGAAGAGGAAGAGACGGCTCCACAAGTTGGACGACCAGTGGGAGAAGGACCCGTACACCGTACTGCCCTCAAGCCATGAGAACCCGAAAGTCTGCACAATCAGTAAGGACGGAGGAGAAACCACAGCCATTGTCTCCCGAGATCATCTGAAGAAGTGTCCCGAGCAGTTACGAAACCCTGAAGAAGATCAAGAAAATCCTCAACCCGTAGAGGAAAGGGAGGAGATGGTTAGTACTGTACTCGGAGACTTCCCTCGGTCTTGGACTCAAGTAAATGGCGCTGTTGTGGTACCCGTCCTCACCTTCCTCCAACCAGCATCCCAAGTGCCTACGGAGAAACAGGTAGAGCTGGAAGAGCAGCCGGTCCAGGAGGCAGAAGACCCCACACAAGCAGACCAGGAGGATCAACCCTCTGCGTATAGTGAGCCTGCCGTACCCCTAGTGAGCCAAAGAGCCCGTAGACAGCTGCCCAGTTTACCTTTGACAGCTCCTACACATGGTAGCTCAGGACCAGTCAGTCAGCTCCGTAGGTCCACTAGAGCCACTAGAGGCCAGTTGCCCGTACGTTGGAGGATCTAGGTGTTTAGACTGTTTATTTGTATTTATCTGTTTTCTGTTACCTGTAAATAATTGTGTATTTTTAGTTATTTTTTTAGGTGTCGTTTAGGGATTATCCGGAATCCTTTGTACATATGTTTGGAGCGTAACCCAGGAAAGGACTAAGACTGTTAAGGACTCGGGGTAGGACAGACCCCTACCTGGTTACGGCTCCCGGTCTCATGGTGAAATGGACACCTTTGTTTTCTTCAAAGACTGCACCCGGTTGCGGACATGCCGTGACCATCCTAATCTGTTTTTCTTTATTGTACTGTTTCTGTTTTTACTTGTTATGTTTTACAAAAATATGTTTAGTCCCGGAGTACTAAATTTCACTAGGGGGGAATGTGGCACCCCAGGGGTCTGGTTCCCACAGTAATAGCAATATTACGTCTGTGAGCAGGTGGGAGGTTTCCTGGTCAGACATCCTATGCATGCCACACCTCCTGCCCAGTCCTGGGAGGGGAAGAACTTCCCCTATATAAAGCTGGGGCTGAGGCAGGGTTAGTGAGTAGAGTGAGAGAACACAGACAGAGACACAGTCTGGTCTGTAGTGGAGCAGCTTTAGGAACAAGAAAGATCAGGAGCTCTGTGGGAGCTGTGCTAAAAAGAGATCAGGGGCTGGAAGCTGTAGAGCTCGCCCTGATTGAAGAGTTCTTACCGGACCCGGGGTCCGAGGCTGTGGGGACTAATCCTTACCCAGCAGCAGAAACCGCCCGGCAGGGGATTTCAGGTCCTCTGGCCAAGAAACCCGAAGGCACGGTCACACGCAAGGGACCAGCACCGCGACGTGGAGCGGAAGTTACCAAAAGGCCCCGAGTCACCGGCCATACGGGTGAGCACCACACGGTACACTCAGGGACGTGGGCTACTTTTACCCGCCTCTAGCAAGGTAGCCAGAAGAGTACGATTAGTTGGGGAGGCCTACAACTCCGCCTGGCCAGGGGAGATCCCATCAGCTCACGGACTGACCAGGCCCCGATCGCTAGCCAGTACTCCGGGAGGGTCTACCTTGTCACCAGTAAAGACCCAAAACTACACCGCACCGTCTCTGAGTGGTTCCTGCTACCCCCCTTCAAACACGTCGGCTGCCCTGAGGCCATACCCCTCCTGTTGGGGGTTCTACCAGCTACGCTGCACAACCTTACCACTGGCCTCAGCGGTCTGCCCTGCAGCGGCGGCTTCATAGCCGCATTCAACGGGTGGCGTAGTCGAACACCGTACCATCTTCTGCTAAATACTGCCACTCAGTTTGACTCCCTGGGCACGGACCGGGTCACCGCCACGAGACTACTACCCCTATCAGATCCGGCTCCGGGTAGGCCCCCGCGTGCACGACGCTACTCAGCACAGGCCCAGGGGCGCGTCAGATAGATAGATAGATATGAGATAGAGGAATAGATAGATAGATATAGAAAGATAGATAGATAGATAGATAGATGATAGATAGATAGATAGATGATAGATAGATAGATAGATGATAGATAGATAGATAGATAGATAGATAGATAGATAGATAGATGATATATAGATATGGGATAGATAGATAGATAGATAGATATGAGATAGAGGAATAGATAGATAGATAGATAGATAGATAGATAGATAGAAAGATAGATAGATAATAGATAGATAGATACATAGAAAGATAGATAGATAATAGATAGATAGATAGATAGATAGATAGATACTAGATATTGTGAATAGATGGATAGTTGAGATGAGTGAATCATTTAAAATTTTAATTTGTCAGTTTCACCATTTTTTTTAAATTTGATTTGCAGCAAATCGATTCACCCTGAATCGCTAAACTGCAAAGCTTCAAGGATGTGTATAACGCACTGAGATTTCCTAGGACTGTCTCCAACCCCTTTTAAGATCTTTACTGTCAACACAGCCATAGTAATGTCCAAGCAATCTCTATGGGTAAACGGATTGTAGCTGCTCTTCACTGCTGTCACACACTATCTGTACTATGTCTTCAGTGTTTTATGGCTTCTCTCTCTTTCTCTATGGCTGAGCTGTGAGCTGTGCCGTCCTCTTGCTATTCGGATTCACCCAAAAATAGTTTCTGCATTCCCTTCCTCTGCTTTTATACAGGCTCTGATAGTCCTCATTGCCTGTGCTATACCATGTAGTGTGTTTGCTGCAAGGTCCTATGGGGAAACCCACGTGACTTCTCTGGTTCACATAATCTTATACTGTGTGTAAAATTGAAGTGGACATTTTTTTTGGACAATTTGCGTTAATAGAATCACAAATTGTCACAAATTATTTTGATAGATATTAGGTGGATAAATAGGAAGAGAGGAAAGAAAGAAAGAAAGAAAGTAGGATGGAAGAAAAGAAAAAAAGAAGGAAGGATGGATGGAAAGAAAGAAAGAAGGAAGGATGGAAAGAAGGAAGGATGAAAGAGAGAAACAAAGAAAGATGGAAAGGAAGAAAGAAAGAAAGAAAGAGGGATGAAAAGTAAGAAAAAAAGAAGGAAGGATGGAAAGAAAGAAAGAAAGGGGGAAGGTAAGAAAGAGAGAATGAAAGGGGGAAAGAAAGAAAGAAGGAAGGATGGAAGGAAAAAAAGGGATGGATGGATGGAGCGAAAGAAAGGAAGAAGGATGGAAAGAAAGAAACAAAGAAAGAAGAATGGAAACAAAGAAAGAAAGAAGGATGGAAAGAAAGAAGGATGGAAAGAAGGAAAAAGATAAATCATAGTTGGGGACTATGCCACACTCTGACATGATTTATACTATCTAGGTGCTGTTGAGTATATGGTATATACAGTATCTCTCTTATCTATCTATCTATCTATTATCTATCTATCTATCTATCTATCTATCCCTCTATCTATCTATCTATCTATCTATCTATTATCTATCTATCTATTATTTATCTATCCATCTATCTATTATCTATCTATCTATCTATCTATCATCTATCTATTATCTATTATCTATCTATATATCACTCTATTATCTACTATCTATCATCTATCTATCTATCTATCTATTTATCTATCTATCACTCTATTATCTATCATCTATCATCTATCTATCACTCTATTATCTATCTATCATCTATCTATCTATCCATCTATCTATCCTATCTATCTATCTATCTATCTATCTATCTATCTATCTATTATCTATCTATCTATTATCTATCTATCTATCATCTATCTATTATCTATCTATCACTGTATGTGTGGTAGATACTTCATGGAGCCTCTGTCGGGAGCCATTCCCCGTACCTGACTTATTCTGATGTATGAAGCCATAATTCCCATTTGTTTGACACCATGTCAGGCTCGTAGCTCCTACAGAACGGCTGGAGCTTTGGAACTATTATGTTTTCTTGGACTTTAATCATTTTGGCAAGGCTCCATTTCCTGTCAGAAAGTGAAACAGCTTAGGAATGTCATTTTCACGAAAGAAAACAGAGAGAATCCGAGAGGAAGTTCTCCTCTTCTCCAGAGCCCCTCAGATACTCAAACATACTCACAGGAGGGCTGGAATACATCAAACATGAGCTGAAGGAAAGGACACACTTTTCCCACATTAAAATACATGGATAAAGTTGAACTTTGGCTAAAAATAGTTCCCACGGTTAATTCTATTAAGTATGGCCGGGCTGTCTTTTTCCTTTGCTTAAAGGGGCGGAGGAGGGGGGGTAAAAACTGTAAATTTCCAGGAAGATTCACAAGGTGATGACTTAAGTGACTTTCAAAAAATGTTTACATAGATGATTATGTTCTCTGAAGAACAGATACTGAGAAAAAGCCATGGACACAAGTGAGGAGGCAGCGCCAATAATTCATTATAGCAGCGCGTTGTCTTGTGCGTAAATGGCTAAAAATGGAATTGGAAAAGTTGGAAAGAAATTGGGAGCCACAAAGGGTAAATTTACTTTGAAGATTATGTCTCTAGCTTTATACATCTATAAACTTTTGTCACCCGCTGACCCATTGATGAAGATTTATCCACAGTGTTCTAGGCTGGATGTATCCAGGAGGCAACATGAATGGTGAAAATTTTGCCAAAATTTTGAAACAATTAAATTAGACTTAACTTAGATTTGTCATTTATCTTTAAATATACAGTAAGATTTTACATGTTTTTGCAAAAAAGAGGTTCAACTTTTGGTACAATTTTTGACAGATTTCATTTTAGCAACCTACAAGAATTTGTCCAGCTAAAAGGTGCTTAATTTAGTAAATTATACAACATACCTATATAGTTCTCATCTGAAAGCTGGTCTGTGGCTACCAGTGCCAGTCCCCGCGGATCCTTTTCCCTTTGTTCTGTCTGTTGGCATTGGAGTTGAGCCATGAGCTGGTTGACTGCTTCTTTCAATGACTAAGGCCCATATTCAGATGTCAATTTTTCTCGCATGAATACTACTGTATCTGTGATTTTCACGCACACCTGCAATAGTTCATTCACATGCCTGTGATTTTTTTGTTGACCAAGTTGTATACGAAAAATCGCGGAGATGCTTCCTGTTTAGATCCGAGGGCCGGATCAAAATCGGCAATGTAATTCTATGGGTCCATGAAAAAAATCGGTCTGAACTTGGATGACATCCCACTGCGGTGCGAGGAGAATCTGGAAAAACATTTTTTTCTCCACCTACGAGAAAAACAGATGACACTAGGAACACACTTTGATTAAAATAATCAGTGGGTTTTTCTCGTACTTGGGAAAATACTGACGGCTGAATAAGCCCCCAATTACATTGTATGTATAGATAGAAAACAGGTCTGGCTAACAAAATGAGTAGTTAGCCAGCGCCCTTCACACACAGCTAAAGTCACGTGAAACTCTCTCCTATTTCCAACACAAATCCAAAGTGGACCTGTAACTGAAAATAAGGGAGACTTTCAGAAATGAAGTCTTTATTTTACTCATTTATATAGCACTTTACAGGCATCATCGCTGTTCCCAATGGGGCTCTCAATCTAAATTCTTTATCAGTATGTCTTTGAAGGGTGGGAGAAAACCCACACAAACACGGGAAGAACATGTAGAGTCCTTGCAGATGTCGTCCTTGGTGGGGTTTGAACCCAGGTCCTCAGCGCTGCGAAGCAAAAGTGATAACCACTCAGCCATCGTGCTGCCCTATTTTATATTGCTACATAATTTGCCAATTTAAACACTTTTAACATCATTTTTATTTATTTTAAGCATGTATTAAATTTATAAATAGGAGCCAGATAAAATATCTAAGGGATCTATGGATCTACGATGGACACTAGTCCAGGTCATTAGAACCCAAGATCGGGCTGGGGTCTAGCACAGGTTAAAAAAATTGTCTTTAACATAGTAGAGTGAAAACAACCTAACACCATGCAGCAATTTACTACTGTATAGACAGATTGATGAAATTTTTTCTGTTTCTTTTAATAGGAAGTCTCTAGCTCACAAAGTTTAGCTATATACTATTCATAGCATCCAACTGAAAAGAACACTAGTAGTAGGCATTTTAGGGAGTGTCCTGAGAGATGCTCTCCACCAATCAATATGTCTAAGATCACTTCCAGTGAGGCTGATTGGCTGAGAGGACCTCACTGATAACAAGCTCCTCCCAAATGTCCTGTCCAGCTTAATACCATAAGCACCATAAAGATTTCTAAACCAAGGTTCTGATAAGCTTATAGTGTTACCTCTTAGTATTGTCTAGATTAACTCTTTGTGGACACCTTTAATATTTTCTTGGGTCTAAATCTTATAATTACAGATCTTTAAAGCCTTTGCTTCACAATGAGCAAGTATTACTTTTTTTACAGGATAGATTATAGATTTCTGATGGTTCGGGGCTTTTCCCACCATGAGTTCAACTGATCACAAGAATTCAACTTTTTATTCTTCAATCTAACCATTACCTCTTTTAAAAAAAAATAAAATACTGTAAGAAGACACATAAACTACACAAGCGACGGGAACTTAGTGTCATTTTCCCTTAATGAATTTCGCCGTCTCTTTGTTCCGGGATGAGACATTCACCTGCGGAGCGCAGGGGACAAATTGAATTACATCTCAGGTGAAATGGCTTAAAGGTTTCACCAGATCCCAAGTGAATAGATACTTATGAAGTGAATTCATGCCAGGGTCGAACATTCTGTAAAAATCCCCTCCGGAGAGAGAGACTTGGTATGAATTAGTGGAGGCAGCGCCAGAATAGAGCAGACATTCAGCAGAAGGGACAGTTATAAGACTTTCTTCATATAATAAATGAATACATTTTTGTTGCCAGAGGGGAAACTTTGGTGGATTTTGTTGTCCTATGATATAATGCAAAATTACCTAATTTCCTGAATCATAATGTCCACAGCCCATCATTACCCCTAGCAAGTAATTATCGAGGATTCGCCTTTCATATCAAGGCACAATTCTTTATTTTAATACATTTTTTGTAATTTTTTTGTAATTTAAGAAAACAACAACAAAATAAATCATGAACATGGTACGACTTCATACAGTGCCGAAATATAGAGATAGTCTCCTCCAGTGTCGATGGCTCTAGAAGGGAATACGTCAATAATACGACATCCTATAGAACACATTACAATTTTATCTTCTGAGAACATGGAGGGGAATGGCGCTATAGACTTATAGGAGGTCGTAGGTAGCCACAGCATTGCCTAACGCAGCGGCAGAGTCCAGCGCACACAGCCTCATGGCTCCTTTACTCCAACTCTGTGCTCATCCTCTGCTGTACGGCCTTCATCAGTCAATGTGTTCATGAAAATCTTCTCCACTAGAATTTAATGGAGTCCAATAGAAGTTCCCTCAATATTTTTCTGTTCCTATAAAATCAAAGAAACGCCGAATGGAAATCCTGTTGTTGCACCATGCACCTCTGTACCATAATATGGCCGTTTTCATGAACCCTAAAAGTTGGCCCATACATACTCATTATTCAAGAGGCCAATAATCGAAGGGGAGAAAGCTGTTGCAAGACTCCCTATGAACAGCTTATCTTCCCTGAAAACAATAGGAATGTCTGGTTCAGCTGACTTTTATTTAAAGGGGTTGCCATAGCTTGTGGATCAAGTCTGCAGTCAGACTTGTGAATCCTCACAGAGCAGACAGAGCGGTGCCGGTGCCATCTCTGGGAGTGGGCGGTAATGTGAAAGTATGTGAGTTGGATACTTCTTGCAACTTTCAGACTAGACATCAATTCACTTGCATTGAGCGAGACTGCACACATCTAGTCGGTATGTGACCGCATGTATGCAAGTTGTATACTTGCGGCAACGCGCCTGCATGCTCCTGGCGCCGGCACAGAAGAATCCTGACAGCACACACACTGCACGCTGTAAAGATTCACAGATCTACAGTCACATAGAGTGATTGAGACTCGAAGCCCAAGCCTGGACAACCCCTTTAACATGCATTGGGTTTGAAAGGGTTAGTACCAAGTTAATAAGTTATTCTCTATTGATAGGGGATAACTTATCGATCACTGGGGTTCTAATAGAATGGGGCTGTTATTTCCAATAGTCGCATAAGGAATGTATGGAGTGGAGGAGAACATGTTTGACCTGAGCTCCATTTAGATGCCCCATATTCGAGATTGCTGGGGATCCCAGCATTCGGACCTCCTTGATTTCATAAGTTATACTCTATTGATAGACATTCTATAGATTAGATATCTATTGATCACTAGGGGTCCAAATGCTAGGACCCTCACCAAACATAAAAAATGGGGTTCAGTTATTTCCGGCGGTGCTTTAGAGAATAAATGAAGTAGAGGTGCGCATGCTTGATGTCCGCTCCATTCTCACGAAGGTTGGGGGTCCCAGCAGTCATTACTTCCAGAAATAAATAAGTTATGCCCTATTATATTGATAAAGAATATTTTAAAAACTTGATACATTCTTTTTTAAAGGAAGAATAGGATTAATTATATTTATAATATACCTTAAGTTACTTTATACATAAATAAATACATCAAGAATTTAATTAAAAACATAAACTAAAAATAAATTAAAGTGACTCAAATAGTTAATACATAGTGAATAAAACAATAAATAGATTAACAATTAATTGAATATTAATAAATGGGGTCTTCCTCGATTTCCGTCAAGAAAAGTGAATTTGCATGAAAACACTTTCGCATAGTGATAACAAATGACACAATTCGGTAACAACATCCTGATCATCTGCACCAAAACTCCAGCTCTGCACCAAAACTCTAGCTCTGTTAATTCCAAAATATGGATGCTAGTATGTTTTTGGATTATGGACACGGGGTAAAGTCTTGTGAAAAGCTAAATTCACTCACACTGATTTTTCAGCATTTGAAACGCTTTAAAAGAAAAAAAGACACAAAATTTCAGTTTTTTTTGGAGACTGATTTTCATTTTCTAACATTTAAAACAAGTTATTTTGTGATTTTTCAAATCCTGTGGAGAGGTCTTATGGGAAAACACTAAAATAAAAGAACGCCATATTCAGAGCTGGCTGAATTTTGGAAGGAAAAAAAAACAATGGCACTTATTCCAAAAATGCTACAAAAATGCTAAAAACAAGCAAAAAAGCAAAAAAAAAATAAGCAGTGTTCGTAGATTTGACCTGATGTGAATCAAGGAAGATTTTGCTTTTTCGTTTTTGAAAATTTTTAAAATCATCATTTGTAGAAATCTTAAAGTTCTGATTATATCCAAAATTATTTGGAAAGTAGGGTGGGAAGAGGGGCTAAAAAAGAAACAGCCCACTAGTGGTCACGGGCTTCAGATCCACCCGCCTGCTGCAACTTTGCTAGGAATCTAAGAAGCTGAGCGCGAGCCATTACCGGCAATACGTCTTGTGTCTGTTTAGTTATTAAATATGTTCTGTGGGTTCTATTCAGCCAGGGAGGTAACAGCAGCAGTTTATAACTAGTCAGCCTTTAATTGCGTCTCATACCTTTAAATATCATCAAACTGCCCTGATTAATATAAAACAGTGAGCGCATCTGACATGTGGGATTACGAGTCCAACAAACTTGTTTATACTATGAATGAAAAAAGCAGTTTCATTCCAAACTAACGTCTAATAATCCAGCCCTGGTGTCTTCGCCGAGCGGCCTGGCTGTCACATTCACGATGAGAGACGCGGCTCTAAATATATCTGGAAAAACCTTACACAAATAGCCCGGCCATTTAGAAAAAATACTGTATATATATATATATTACAGGGCAACGCCATTGTTGTGTACGCAACAGCATAAATAAACTTGTATGTACGAGGCTTATTTTTAGTTTTTTATTACATTGTATCAGTGTAGAACTATTTTATGCAGTAAATTAAAGGGGTTGTCCAGGCTTGTGATATTGATGACCTATCCCTAGAATAGAGAAAAATGAGGATAGTTTCCAGCACAACTGACTGGATAAAAAAAAAATATAACTTTATTGAAAAAAGTAACTTGTTTCAATAAACTTACGTTTTTTACCCTCCTTTTTCTCTCTGTCAGCTGCAATCACCAGCAGGTACGGCACCCACTGGTTTCTAATCACAGCAATGGATTCATCTATGTTACCAGCGTGACCAGCTCTAACCCTCCCCCTCTCCCCTACCTTCCTCTATCCCTAGTATAGGTCATTAATATCAGATCGGTGAAGGTTTGACACCCGGCACCCCCACCGAACAGGTATTTTCAGCAGCAGCAGTGCTCCATTTATTGCAGAGTGAGAACTGCAGCTCAGCTCCCATTCATTTGAATAGGAACTGAGTTGCAGTACCCCAAAACAGCCACTACATAGTGACTGGCGCTGTGCTGTTTCAACTTTGAAAAAAGCTGATCAGTTGGGGCAACTTCGGGTCTCTGACCCCCTGATATTGATAATCTATCCCAAAGATAAGTCACCAATATTATAAGTCTAAAAGCCTTTTTAAACTAACCGTATTGTACCGTATACATGCATTTAAAGGGATTTCAACTTTTAATTTTACGTTAAAGGCGTTTTGTCATCTAATAAAGTTATGGCGTATCCCATTATTTTATGGTCATGGGAGATCTCTGGAACCTCCACAATTCCCATATAAAAAGGGATCCAGTGTTGCTTTAATGCTGTGTTGGGTCATTTTTTTTGGCAGCGCCCCGCCATCCACTTGTTCCCACCATTCATTTACATTGGGTCCCACTTCATTTTCTTGCAGGAGCACCATGTATCAGCATTTCTTATGCAAGCACATGGCTGATTGCTAATTTCTAAAGCTAAGCGAGACCCCTTTCCTGTCTGCTATTTTGGAAAATGTAGCCATGTCAGCTATTCAAATAAGCAGCCAGCCAGCACCTATCATTCATTCCTCTGATTTCGGTAGGATTGGCTGACCATCTGTTGAGTATGGGGGTCGTGTATGGGACTCTACCCAAATGGGTGATGTCGGGGGTCGACAAGGATTGGGCGGTCTGAATCAATCATCCAATCCTTTGGTTCAGCCCATTGAGAACACATACGTGAGCAGAGCGTTCATATGTATCGGGGAGTCACAAGAGATACAGTAGCTGCCGGCCGAACAAGTATTTGGCTGACAGTTGCCTAAAGTGTATGTGCTCCTTAAAAGAAATGGACAGACAACTATAGGGACATTAATAAAAAAATGCAAAAAATTACTGAAAAGACAGCAAAAAAGCCGCTTTAGGACAAAAGACGCTGGGGTGTCCTGAGGGGTCTTCCTCCCAAAAAACTTGGCGGGTTCGAACATTTCTAAAAGATGTCATGTGCCCATCTTCCATGTGATCATTAAACAGCTGACAGAAGCTCAGGAAAAGACAGATAAAAGGGGTACAAACACCCCACTAAGGCCTCATTCAGACGTCCATTTTTCGCGTACGAGTGCTCTCCATGTTTTGCACGGAAAGCACTCACACCTGTTATAGTTTATGGGGACATTCACATTTCCGTGATTTTTCGCAGACCAGCGGTCCGTGGAAAATCACAGAGACATGTCCGAATTTGATCTGATCGCAATGCAAGTGTATGGGTCCATGAAAAAAATGGACATCCGAATGTGGTCTAATTTTCATGAAATGTCACATAGATGATGGAGAAAGACAGATAACACATGGACCAAATGCTGATCAAAATAATTTGTACCTTTTTTTTCGTATATGAGAAAAACAGATTTCTGAATAAGGCCTATAAAGGAGCTCACTGACAGATTCTTAGTTAACTCATTCTGCAGCCACCAAAAAACTATGCAATACACAAGCCATAGAAGCCAATATTTTTAATAAATCCCAATTGCAAAAATGATCTTAACACAAAATGCATGCATGTAAGAAAAAAATCCATATTTTTAGAAGATTTTCTCTGTATTTTTTATTGGGCTGGAAGATCCCTTTAATCTTATATTTAAAAAAAAAAAAAGATTAAGACAATTGTGAAGTCCTCTTATGACTATATTCCCTTCCGAAACTTCTGCTCCCATCTCCTTTCTCTCCCCCATTTGTTTCTTGCATTGAATATTTGTTGGCACTTTCGGAAGAAAATGTAACAATCTAGAGGAGATTTCGATCAGTGCAAGACTGATACCATATGTTTTTCAATGTATTCAAATGATTATGAAGTGGCCCTACAGGGAGATATCTAGAGAAGATCAAACTAAAACCGTTCTTTCTAAATCTAACTAAATAGTTTTTCAATAACTTAATTTATTTTACATGTAAATACGCCTGCGAACCTTTAGGGAGCCCCGCGCCGTACAGCCGGCTAAGCAAAATAAAATTAACAGTAGACTCTGTTTCTGTTATTTGTGCAGTTAGATCTCTATTGCCTCGGTGGTAAAATTAATGTTTTTCATGAAGAACAGCGCAAAGTTAATGAAGAAAAATGACCTTAATAAATGAATAGTCTCCGCAATTATGCAAAATAAACAAATATGTAACGTAATCATTAACTTTACCCAGAATATATTAGATCTTTAGATACAAGCAATGAGATTTTACAATAGTACTTTACTATGGAGTTAAAGTGATGAGACAGATATCCTTGTTAAGTGCCTCCTTTTGCTAAACCGAACAATATATTTCATTTATAAAATATTTAGAGATCCGCGAGTTGCTTACTCATTCCTTTCGACTGAAATTGGAAAGTTGAAGGAAAACTCACAAATGTGTATATGCATCATAAAGGAGATGCTGGGGCTGGAGCATATGCATCACACAGGTGACGCTGGAGCATATGTATCACACAGTTTACGCTGGAGCATATGCATCACACAGGTGATGCTGGAGCATACACATCACACAGGTGACACTGGAGCATATGTATCACACAGGTCATGCTGGAGCATATGCATCACACAGGTGATGCTGGAGCATATGCATCACACAAGTGACGCTGGAGCATATGATTCACACAGGTGATGCTGGAGCATACACATCACACAGGTGACACTGGAGCATATGCATCACACATGTGACGCTGGCGCATATACATCACACAGGTGACGCTGGTGCATATACATCACACAGGTGACGCTAGAGCATATGCATCAAACAGGTGATGCTGGAGCATGCGCATCACACAGATGACACTGGAGCATATGCATCACACATGTGACGATGGAGCATATACATCACACAGGTGATGCTAGAGCATATGCATCACACAGGTTACACTGGAGCATATGCATCACACAGGTGACGCTAGAGCATATGCATCACACAGGTGATGCTGCAGCATATGCATCACACAGGTGATGCTGGAGCATATGCATCACACAGGTGATGCTAGAGCATATGCATCACATAGGTGATGCTGGAGCATATGCATCACCACAGGTGATGCTGGAGCATATGCATCACACAGGTGACGCTAGAGCATATGCATCACAAAGGTGATGCTGGAGCATATGCATCACCACAGGTCACACTGGAGCATATGCATCAAATAGGTGATGCTGGAGCATATGCATCACCACAGGTGACACTGGAGCATATGCATCAAATAGGTGATGCTGGAGCATGCAAGTAGCCTACAGAAATCAGACTATGGGTGGTCTCCCTATGAGAACATGTAAGTTCATAAGGGGCTTGCATATGTAAATAATGGACATTGGTCCTTGCCCCCAAAGTGGGTTTCACATCTATCCCAGTCTCCCTTGTTAGGGGTCACTTACACAGAGCTAGGAAAACTAAGAATGTGCTTGGAAAATGGGAATAAAAAAGTTGAAGAAAACCAAAAAGAACACTGGGAGAACAAGCAAACTCATTATAGTTGATGCTCCGATTGGACAACACCTTGTAACCAGATAATATAAGCAACAATCTTAACCACTGAGCCACCATTTATTGCTTATCCAGATGTTTCTGGTGGCAGGAAAGTACAAAGTTTATGCATGGTAGTCTAATAGTAGGCCACCAGTGCATGGTGCAAAGTTTGCTTCTCCCATAGCTGAGATTCCGGTAGTGCAGCCATCTATGAACATTCCTTAATTTTATTCCTCTAGAACATACGGTACAGACCAAAAGTTTGGACACACCTTCTCATTTAAAGATTTTTGTGTATTTTCATGACTTTGAAAATTGTACATTCATACTGAAGGCATCAAAACTATGAATTAACACATGTGGAATTATATACTTAACAAAAAAGTGTGAAACAACTGAAAATATGTCTTATATTCTAGGTTCTTCAAAGTAGCCACCTTTTGCTTTGATGACTGCTTTGCACACTCTTGGCATTCTCTTGATGAGCTTCAAGAGGTAGTCACCGGAAATGGTCTTCCAACAATCTTGAAGGAGTTCCCAGAGATGCTTAGCACTTGTTGGCCCTTTTGCGGTCACTCTGAGGTCCAGCTCACCCCAAACCATCTCGATTGGGTTCAGGTCTGGTGACTGTGGAGGCCAGGTCATCTGGCGTAGCACCCCATCACTCTCCTTCTTGGTCAAATAGCCCTTACACAGCCTGGAGGTGTGCTTGGGGTCATTGTCCTGTTGAAAAATAAATGATGGTCCAACTAAACGCAAACCGGATGGAATAGCATGCCGCTGCAAGATGCTGTGGTAGCCATGCTGGTTCAGTATGCCTTCAATTTTGAATAAATCCCCAACAGTGTCACCAGCAAAGCACCCCCACACCATCACACCTCCTCCTCCATGCTTCACGGTGGGAACCAGGCATGTAGAGTCCATCCGTTCACCTTTTCTGCGTCGCACAAAGACAGGTTGGTTGGAACCAAAGATCTCAAATTTGGACTCATCAGACCAAAGCACAGATTTCCACTGGTCTAATGTCCATTCCTTGTGTTCTTTAGCCCAAACAAGTCTCTTCTGCTTGTTGCCAGTTCTTAGCAGTGGTTTCCTAGCAGCTATTTTACCATGAAGGCCTGCTGCACAAAGTCTCCTCTTAACAGTTGTTGTAGATATGTGTCTGCTGCTAGAACTCTGTGTGGCATTGACCTGGTCTCTAATCTGAGCTGCTGTTAACCTGCGATTTCTGAGGCTGGTGACTCGGATAAACTTATCCTCAGAAGCAGAGGTGACTCTTGGTCTTCCTTTCCTGGGGCGGTCCTCATGTGAGCCAGTTTCTTTGTAGCGCTTGATGATTTTTGCAACTGCACCTGGGGACACTTTCAAAGTTTGCCCAATTTTTCGCACTGACTGACCTTCATTTCTTAAAGTAATGATGGCCACTCGCTTTCCTTTACTTAGCTGCTTTTCTCTTGCCATAATACAAATTCTAACAGTCTATTCAGTAGGACTATCAGCTGTGTATCCACTTGACTTCTGCACAACACAACTGATGGTCCCAACCCCATTTTTAAGGCAAGAAATCCCACTTATTAAACCTGACAGGGCACACCTGTGAAGTGAAAACCATTTCCGGTGACTACCTCTTGAAGCTCATCAAGAGAATGCCAAGAGTGTGCCAAGCAGTCATCAAAGCAAAAGGTGGCTACTTTGAAGAACCCAGAATATAAGACATATTTTCAGTTGTTTCACACTTTTTTGTTAAGTATATAATTCCACATGTGTTAATTCATAGTTTTGATGATTTCAGTGTGAATGTACAATTTTCATAGTCATGAAAATACAGAAAAATCTTTAAATGAAAAGGTGTGTCCAAACTTTTGGTCTGTACTGTATAAGGGAGGAAGAATTAAGGTCTGTGCACACACTAGGTTTACATGCTTTTTTGTTGTGTTCTTTTCTGCTCAAATTTATCACATAACCTGAAGGACTTTCTAGTACCAGCAAAGTGAATTAGATTCCTGAGGTCTCATGCACACGTTGCTTATTTTTTCCTTGCAGATTTGTAGCAGATTTAAAAGGAATCTATCACCACCTGGGATGTATACAGCCTACTAATATGTGCAAACAGGTGATAGAAATGTTAAACCAGTCCTACCTGTATGCCTTTTATTAGTGGTCTTGTTGTTCAGAAATCTTATTTTATATTTTTATGCTAATGATTCCTTCCAGGCTCCAAGGCTTAGGGGGGGGTGGAAGAAATCCCTGCCTCCTCTCTTCTTTATAATACCACCCCCCTCCCCTGCACGTTACAGTGCCCTGTGACCTGCAGTTGTGGCGCCGTAATCCCGCGCCTGAGCCCTGCACTCCCTCCACAAGCCGAACTTCTTCCTCTCTTCTATAGGCAGTGTATTCAGAGACCTTCTGCGCAGGTGCCGGCGAGTCATTGCGACTTCCACTCCAGTGACCTCCAGCGTACACAACAATAAGGTTCTCCCCAATTCCTCCCTGCATAGCCATCGCTAGGAACCATTTGTCTATATGTATACATGTGTATATGTATATGCAGGGTGTCAATTCTTTCAGTGTTTTTGCTGCTGATTTCACCCATACTAATCGCTGGGTAAATTCCATCAAAACTGCATACAAAAAACGTGTCATGCAAAAATGCAGGAAAACACATTAAAAACGCCTGCATTTTATGTTGCCAAAAAGTTCAATTTTGGTCTCATCACTCCAAATTACCTTGTTCCAGAAGTTTTGAGGCTTGTCTCTGTGCTGTTTGGCGTATTGTAGGCAAGATACTTTGTGGAATTTGTGCAGTAATGGCTTTCTTCTGGCGACTCGACCATGCAGCTCATTTTTCTTCAAGTGTCTCCTTATTGTGCATCTTGAAACAGCCACACCGCTAGTTTTCGGAGAGTCCTAAATTTCAGCTGATGTTATTTGTGGGTTTTTCTTTGCATCCAGAACAATTTTCCTGGCAGTTGTGGCCAAAAATGTTTTTGGTCTACCTGACCGTGGTTTGGTTTTTACAGAGCCACTGATTTTCCATTTGTTAATCACATTTTGAACACTGCTGACTGGCATTACCAATTCCTTGGATATTTCTTTGTATCCCTTTCCTGTTTTATACAATTCAACTACCTTTTCCAGTAGATCTGTTGACAACTCTTTCGCTTTCCCCATGACTCACAATCCAGAAACATCAGCGGCTGGATGAAAGATACAAGAGTCTGTCTGGATCCCAGAAACGCTCTCAGCTTTTATGCACGCACACTGATTACAAGCAAACAGGTCACAGGTGAGGATGTTACCTTTAGTAGCCATTCAAACCCCCTTTGTGTCAAATTCTGTGCATGTTATCAGGCCAAAATCACCAGAGTATGTGAACTTTTGATCAGGGTCGTTTGTATATTTTTGGTTGCCATTAAGATTTAAAAAGAGAAAACACAGTAGTTTGACAATAAATGGCTTCACCCAACCAATAACCATGAGTGGAAATAAAAGTTTTTTGGTTAACATTCATATTCTCTGAAACAAGGCCAAGAAAGCAAAAATTCTGCAGGGGTATGTAAACTTTTGAGCACAACTGTAACTATACAAAGTTATTTTTTGAGATGATTATGGCGACGTGTTGATTAACAATGCACTGGGAACAGTTTAGTTGATAAAAATGATGTGACAGGTTCCCTTTAATACTTCTATTGGAAAGAACAGAATGAAGGAAGAATTAGGAAGAAGAGATTGTTGCTTTATGGATGATTTTTGTTAGCCATAACCAGCACCATAAAGCTATATTCACACATGACCGATATACTTCAAATCTTCGATCCAGTTTTACCTACGGAAAATCCACAAAGTATTACAGTAGCAGCACTATGTAAGATATTTTACAAAATTTGCGATTTTTCCCTTTATAAGACTAATTTATTACACCATCCGAATGTAAAAATATGCAGATTTCCGACAGATTTATGGCAAAATTAGTCCCCTGTGAACTTAACCTACAACTCAAGGGATAGAGCATAACTATAGAGGGTGCGGGGGTTGCATTTGCACCTATGTCCTGAAACCTAAGGATAAGAAGACCAAAACTCTGTTAGAGATTTTGTATTGGGGCCTATGAGTTTCAAGTTACACTACTCAATAGTGTTAGGGTATATTCACACAGGGCGTTTTTGGTGCGTTTTTTTTCTGCAGCAAAACCTACTCTCTTGGCAGGAAAGAAGCTGCGTCAAAAAAGGTTTTTTTTTGTTTTGGTTTTTGCTGCGTTTTTTTGTGGTGGTTTTTGCTGTGTTTTTGGAGCATTTTTCAGGATCCCAAAGTTCAGCTTTGCATCTACCTCAGAAGCATGAACACAGGTCACCAATGCAAGACATGAAAAAATACACTTTACAAATGTAAGCAGGGGAGGTGAATTTTTCAGGAATAGTTTACATTGGTAGAGCATTGAGTTTATAAGACGCTGTTTACACTTTGGTGGGCCACTGAGTTGCTCAGTCACTGTTCAATTTCACACCTAAGTCGGCCACAGGTATTGTTCAATCTCACACCTTGTACGCATCACTAATTTAATTAAACTGTCCTAATCCAAACTGCCATCTCAGGTGACCAAGACAAGATGATAAACTTGGGAAAATCACAAAAATAATGGGTTTCATAAACAGCAAAATGTTCACACTAAGCGCTTAAAGAAGTGACATTCTCTATTGTGGAAAAAACATGCAAAGCACAAAATACTGAGGACGAAAAAATCAAGCTGTGTACGTGAGATTTCTGAAATCTCATAGACTTTGCTGGTACTGTGAAACATAGCTGAAAATTTGCATAAAAAAACGCTGAAAAAAAATGGCTAGTGTGAACATAGCCTAAGTGTCTCAATGGTCAACCACTTCTCCAGTAGTGGGAACAGTTTATTCCTCTGCTTCAGTGATCTGAGGGTTTCTTGCTCCTAAACCAATAAAGTAAGGGATCTTTCTCCCCTTCTTCACATTTTCCCTCTACGTCCAAGATTTTAGATCGTCTTCCAGTGATAATCGAATTTTATGACCAATTAGTAAATCTGCAAACTCGTTTCAGATGCTGCCTTCGTTTCGTGTTCCTTACCATGCATTTAATAGTCCACTTCCGCACTTCCTTTCCTTTTTCTTCCAGTGTGTATATTTTACGTAGAAGAGAAAAAAAAATTCCTGGTGAGGTTGAACGTTACTCGAAGCCAGAATTGTTTCTTTCACATGAGAAATTTGTTAGGAGCACCGAAGGCCAACTGACTATGTTACATTCCATTGTTCGGAGCGCGTTTCGGGAACACATCCCTTTCTCATTATATTTCCATAAAATATATTTGATCTGTTCTATTCTTAGACTACCTCTGATGTGGTCTGTGAATGGGACAGAGTATAAAAATATTTCTTCTTTATACGAGACAAAATGTTTCCATTTCTAAGAAGCATTAGAAAAACTATATAATACTTTGGCAACGAGTTACATTTAGCAACAAGGATTTATGGCCATTTACTATGATCCAGGCCCAGCAGTAGCGAATGAAATAAAATTGGAAGATGCTATTAATGGGAAAGGGTAACAAGCACCTTATTTGCTAATAGTCTGCAAAACGTAATCTTATGCTTTTCTATTAAGGGGGTTGTTAATCCTCGAGTGCAAGATGTTTTACACGTAATTGTAAAAAGCTTCTTGAGATGTTCACAATTACATTTACAGAAAAAAAAAAAAAATGTCATAAAAATGTTTCCAGGTAATTAAATCTATAAACACGTAAAAGAGATCTAAAAAGAGTTCATTAGTTTTTAATAAAACTATTATGGGTTGTAGCGTTAATCAGCCAGGCTGAAGCTGGACATCAAGGTGCTATGGAAAAATCTGCAAAAAGCCTTTAGGCTTTAACTTTGCCCAGAAAACAACAATAATATGGGCCATGATATATTGTCTTAAATTAATCACCTTCTGGGCTGGATTATACGAAAGGGGAGAATTGGGTAAGTTCTTCAGAGTCTCCACCACTTTGAGTACTTATGAGATCTCCACCACCCAACCTCCTTCCCACGCTGGTTCATCTTCTCACGTAAAGTTATATCCACAGCTGGTAGACATTAAAGACATTTTTATGCATTTTGGCTTTTGGATGCATGCCCGCAGTAAATGTTGAGTGTCCTTAGGAGACATCCTATACCTGCCTTTGAAATACAATGTGAATACAGAAAAAGATGTAATCAAGGCGTAAGGTGAAAGTCAATGCAATAAAAAATGAAATCACCCCTCACCTATCATGTACAATTTATAAAAATACAACTCAATGTGATGTCCCAAGGTCTTAGCTGCGGGTTTATATGAAGATACAAGTAAATCTTCTAGATCATCTTACATTAGGAACATTATAATTATTATTTATTATTATGGCGCCATTTATTCCATGGCGCTTTACATGTGAAAAGGAGTATAGATAATATAAAACAAGCAAAATAATCATGAACAATACAAGACACCGACAGGTACAGGAGGAGCGAGGACCCTGCCCGCGAGGGCTCACAGTCTACAAGGGATGGGTGAGGATACAGTAGGTGAGGGTAGAGCTGGTCATGGAGCAGTATGGTGGAGCGGTGGTTACTGCAGGTTGTAGGCTTGTCGGAAGAGGTGGGTCTTCAGGTTCCTTTTGAAGGTTTCCACAGTCGATGAGAGTCTGATGTGTTGGAGTAGAGAGTTCCAAAGTAGGGGGGATGCACGGGAGAAATCTTGTATGCGATTGTGGGAAGAGGAGATGAGAGGGGAGTAGAGAAGGAGATCTTGTGAGGATTGGAGGTTGCGTGCAGATAAGTCCCAGGAGACTAGGTCACAGAAGTATGGAGGAGACAGGTTGTGGATGGCTTTGTATGCCGTGGTTATGGTTTTGAACTGGAGTCTCTGAACATACAGTAATAATATAGAAGCAAGGCTTTGACAAGTTAAGTTCTGCTACTTTGCCACTATTTCGAAAAATACAGTGGAAAAGTGAACATTTTATGACGAAGGACAAGGATAGTGAATCGGCTCTCTCCTGTTATATCGCAACTTGGGAGGTATGTTCTTGAAGGGCTCATTCCAGATGAGTGATATAAATGCAGAAGACGCCGATGCAGCGATGCCCAGTTAGAAAAGCTGATAATATAAAAACTGAGTAGCAATTATTGTTCACTAGAAAGCGGAGACTCAAAGAAAAGGGCACAGAAGGATAAGCTTAGTGGTGAGACAGATCAGAGTATGTCATGGAGCCCTAGGTGGAACTGTGGTATAGCAGAGCAAAATGATGTAGCAGAGCAGGGTATCTCAGGAGGCACAAAGTTAAGCCGAACAGTAGGAACAGTGTAGAGCCAAGCAGCAGAGTTGAGACAAGTAGAAGAGCCCAGCAGTGTAGCATAGCTGGGTATTTCAGGTGGTTCAATGTATAACTGTACAGCGGTCTAAAATCTTTAGTAGTGACCAGGAAAAATATATATATATTTGTGCCGTGTTAGCCAATAGATAGAAAAATATTTAGATTTGAGAGTCCTCAGTAGCTGATACCTTTTAATGGCTAACTGAAAAGATGGTAACAAACTGCAAGCTTTTGAAACTACTCAGGTCTCTTTATCAGGCATAATAATTTGTTACCATCTTTTCAGTTAGCCATTAAAAGGTATCAGCCAGATTTTTTCCTTCTGGATAGAGCTAATTTGCATATCTTTTTCCCAAGTCGCATTGCCTGACCTTTAAATCATCCTTCAACACCTTGGTGCTTTCCATAAGGAGAATCTAAATCCCTGTAAAATAGTTTTTTTTTCACCCAGCCAACAAATGCCCTAATCTACATTGATGAGGAGGCAAGAACTGTGAAACAGCTGCCTACAGGTGGATACACTTCTCCTTTTAAAGAAGACTCTGGTTTGACTAAATATCCTAATGTCTGTGGCAAAGCTCTATTGACTTAAATGTTTGTTGCCTCCAATAGGTGGCACTAGAGTAAGAGGGGTAATATGTATCCTATTGTTGGCTACAAAATTGTTTCATCCATTATAAGTTACGGTTCCACCTTTCATTTCTCTGCAATGCCATCTTTCTGTTTATATACCCAGGTAGAAGTACCTAAATTAAATTTGAGTCAGTTTGTAAAAACTTTACCTTAGTTTTCTTGTACTGCATCTCAACCTATAAAAAACATGACACCTTTCATAAGAAGAAAAAAAACATTAGGATGAAAAAAGAAACAGTCTTACCAATACCAGGTCAGATCACCAATGCACTAGCAGGATGCAGAAGACCCCCCATGATAAAGGCGGGGGCAGCACAGGTGCAAAATACTGATGTAGCAACCAATCACAAACCTAACAATTCATGGAGGTGGTGGATGTGTAGTATTAAAACTGCACACCGATGAGGCTTGTGTGACACCCCAGGGGTCTGGTTGCCACAGTGATAGAGATATTACGTCTGAGAGCAGGTGGGAGGTCTCTTGGTCAGGGATCCTATGCATGCCACACCTCCTGCCCAGTCCTGGGAGGGGAAGAACTTCCCCTATATAAACCTAGGGCTGAGGCAGGGTTAGTGAGTAGAGAAGAAGTAGAGACAGAGAAAAGAAGCAAATATAGGAACAGAACATCAGGAGCTCTGTGGGAGCAGTGTTACAAGGAGTCAGGGGCTGGCAGCTGCAGAGCTCGCCCTGACTGAGAAGTATCACTGGACCCGGAGTCCGAGGCTGTGGGGACTAATCTCTACCCAGCAGCAGAAACCGACCGGCAGGGGATTGCAGGTCCTCTGGCCCAGAAACCCGAAGGCACGGTCACACGCGTGGGACCAGCACCGCCATCGTGGAGCGGAAGCCATTAGAAGGCCCCGAGTCACCGGCCATACGGGTGAGCACCAACACGGTACACTCAGGGACGTGGGCTACTTTTACCTGCCTCTAGCAAGGTAGCCAGAAGAGTACAGTTAGTTGGGAAGGCCCACAACTCCGCCTGGCCAGGGGAGATCCCATCTGCTCAAGGACTGACCAGGCCCCGATTGCTAGCAAGTACTCCGGGAGGGTCTATCTTTGTCACCAGTAAAGACCCTGAACTACACCGCATCGTCTCTGAGTGGTCCCTGCTATCCCCATCATCCACGTCGGCTGCCCTGAGGCCATACCCCTCCCGTTGGGGGTTATACCATCCACGCTGCACCATCCTTCCACCGGCCTCAGCGGTCTGCCCTGCAGCAGCAGCTCCATAGCTGCATTCAACGGGTGGCGTAGTCATCCACCATCTACTGCTAATAGACTGCCACTTAGTCTGACTCCCTGGGCACGGACCGGGTCACCGCCACGAGACTACTACCCCCATCTGATCCGGCTCCGGGTAGGCTCCCGTGTGCGCAACGCTGCGCGACTCAGGCCCAGGGGCGCGTCAACTTTTGGCGTAGTCGGCAGGATTTCGTGCCCGCAACCACCGGGTACTGCGTGCCTGAAAAAGAGACTTTTAAAACTTACCATCCATGAAGTTTTCCCGCCATCCGGCGCCATCTTCAGCCTTCTTCCCGCCATCCGTGAAGATTCCCGCCATCCGGCGCCATCTTCAGCCTTCTTCCCGCCATCCGTGAGGTTTTCCCGCCATCCGGCGCCATCTTCAGCCTTCTTCCCGCCATCCGTGAAGATTCCCGCCATCCGGCGCCATCTTCAGCCTTCTTCCCGCCATCCGTGAGGTTTTCCCGCCATCCGGCGCCATCTTCAGCCTTCTTCCCGTCATCCGTGGAGTTTTCCCGCCGTTGGCCGCCATCTTGAAGATGCCGCGCGGGAAGAAGAGGGGCGTGGACTCCGAAAGCGCGCGAGAACTGAAGCCCCGCCTCACGTCCGGACGTTGCGTAAGGTCCTGGAAGGAGCCCAGCAGACGCCGACGTCACAGGAGCGCGACGGAAGGTCCTCAACCCTGACGATCCACTGCGGAGCCGCGGCCTACGGAAGAGGATCATCGCAAGGTAGGCCACGGTCCACTAGGGGGGAGAAGGATGTCGGATACGGAGGAGAGCTTCACCGCTCCAACCCCCGCCAGCGCCACCGCTGTGGCGGTCATGCCTTTCACCATGCCCTATATCCCGGGGGCAGCCTGGCTACCCCAGTACTCAGGGGAGTCAGATACCCTGCAGGACTTTAGAGAAAAACTGGATAGCCTCTTCCAGGTGTACCCCCTCACAGAAGAGCAAAAAGTGAGCATCCTGGTGGCCCAATTAACCGGGGCAGCCCAAAGGGAGGTAAAGTCCTGGCCACCTGGGGGGAGGACTGTCGCAGGGATACTAACCCGGCTGAGGGACACCTTTGATACCCGCACCTCAGCCGAGATCAAGCTTAGATTCTACGGGTGCAAACAGCGGGCACATGAGAGTATAAGGGACTATGCCCTGAACCTACAAGAGGCCCTGAGGGCCATTAAGCAGACCGACCCTGACGGCGTGGGAGACGAGGACAGGCTGTTAACTGAACAATTTATAGAGGGTTTATATTGCAATGCCCACCGAACCCAGTTGCGGGCAATGGCCTTACAGGACCCTCATCTGGGATTTGCACAGTTCAAGGACAGAGCCATCCGGGTGCTCCGAGAACCGGCACCAGGTGGCGTTGTGACCCACAGACGCCCCACTACCACTTACCACCAGGAGGCGGCGCCCTTGTCGGCAGGGCCTGTGGGAGCTGATGCGCAGGCTTTGAACAATGACTCGGCTCCAGACCTGCACCATCAGGTCCAAGAGCTAGCTAAAAGCGTTGCTGCGCTAACCCGAACTGTGCAGTCCTTACAGGTTTCCACTCCAGGGAAGATCCAGCTGGCATCCGGACCGGAGGACATCCCGTGGCGTCGACCAAGGAGGACCCCACCGGCCAGAGGAAGACCCAGCGACCGATACAACGAGGACGGACAACCCATCTGCCGCCGCTGCAATCAACCCGGACATATGGCAAGGTACTGTCCTTTAAACGGGCACAACCTAGGGTAGAGGGCCAACCCCTAGGAAAAAGATCATCAGGCCCATCGAACTGGCGCGACAAATATGTGGGCGGACGTCCAGTCTTGCCTGTGGTACTGGATGGCATTCCTATGAGTGCCCTACTGGACACCGGATCACAGGTCACCACCATCCCGTACGTGCTCTTCAAGCAGTACTGGAATGACTCGGATATTACCCGCTACCCTGACGACGATTTGAGTATCATCGCCAGCAATGGTCAGCCCGTGCCACAGATCGGATTTAAAGAGGTGACCATTAAAATTGGTAGAGTTGAACTGGCAGCACAGGGACTGATCATTGTAGACATTGACAAACACGAGAGTCACCCAAAGATAACTCTAGGAACTAATGTAATTGAAAATTGTCTTGTAGAGGTGATTTTCCTTTTACAGCAGGTTGCCAAGAACGCCAGCTCCGGCGAGCAGCGAGTGCTCCAAAAAGAGATCCGGGCACTGATGCGACGGCAACAGGTGGAACTCTCCGGCGGTGAGATTGGTAGCGTGAGAATGTGTGACCCTTTCCCTATTGCCATGCCCCCAAAAAGTGAAATGATGATTTGGTGCCGGGCAGCTATTGGTCTGAGAGGTAGAGATTACCAGGCAATGGTAGAGCCAGTTTACTCAGACAGTAGGCCCACCATCTTGACAGCACGGGGGGTGGTTAATGTACGCCATGGGAGGGTGCCCGTTCGCATAATCAATATCGGGAAGAGGGAAGTGTACCTGCCCCGGTATGCCACGCTAGCCAAATTATATACCATCAACCAAAATGCTATACAATCTGTGGAACCCTTGCCTCCATCTCACCCGGAGGAAGGTAACGGCTCTAAGAAAACAATGGAGGACTGGTGTCAGCAACTACATTTGGGTACTGACTCCACTCCCTCACACCAGAAACAGGGAGTCTATCGGGTGGTTCAAGAGTACGAGAGAGTGTTTAGTAAACACCCGTTAGACTTCGGGCGAGTCAAGGGGGTAGAACACCACATCCCCACGGGAGACCATCCTCCCATAAAAGAGAGGTATCGACCCGTACCCCCTGCACACTACCAACACGCCAAGGGGATGCTTAGAGACATGAAGGAGGCTGGGGTGATCAGGGATAGCTGTAGCCCCTGGGCAGCTCCACTAGTCTTAGTCAAAAAGAAAGACAACACCATGAGGATGTGTGTAGATTACCGGAAAATCAACCGTATCACACACAAGGATGCATACCCCTTACCAAGGATAGAGGAGTCTTTGGCTGCTTTAAGATCTGGTAACTTCTTCTCTACCTTGGATCTCACTAGTGGGTACTGGCAGGTTCCTGTAGCAGAGGCGGACCGGGAGAAGACCGCATTCACCACCCCGATGGGACTTAGCGAGTTTACCTGTATGCCGTTCGGACTCTGCAACGCACCAGGAACCTTCCAACGATTAATGGAGTGCTGTCTGGGCCACAGAAACTTCGAGACGGTCCTGTTGTACCTGGACGATGTCATCGTATATTCTAAGACTTATGAGGACCACCTGAAACACCTGGCGGAAGTGTTCGAAGCTCTGGCAAGCTACGGCCTAAAGGTGAAACCCTCCAAGTGTCACCTCCTGAAACCAAAGGTGCAGTACCTGGGAAACGTGGTGAGCGCTGACGGAGTGGCTCCCGACCCTGATAAGATCACCACAATTAAGGAATGGCCAAGTCCCTCCAGTGTAAAGGAAGTGCGGCAGTTCCTCGGGTTGGTAGGCTACTACCGCAGGTTCATCCCCGGTTTCACCAAAAAGGCAGCGCCTATGCAAGACCTCCTGATAGGCCAGTCCCGGAAGGCCAAGAACCAGAAGTCGCCCTTCAGATGGGAGAAGTTGGAAGAAGAGTCCTTCCGCCAGCTGAAGATGGCCCTCACGGGGGATGAAATCCTGGCGTACCCGGATTACAGCCAGCCCTTTATCCTCTACACCGACGCAAGTAACATCGGGCTAGGAGCCGTGCTGTCCCAGATCCAGCAGGGGAAAGAGCGAGTAATCGCTTACGCCAGCCGAAAACTGCGACCCACCGAAAGAAACCCTGAGAATTACAGCTCATTTAAGCTAGAGTTCCTGGCAGTGGTGTGGGCAGTCACCGAACGCTTTAAGCACTACCTCGCTTCTTCCCGGTTCGTCGTGTACACGGATAACAACCCGTTGACACACCTGGACACGGCAAAACTCGGTGCCCTAGAGCAGAGATGGATGGCCCGCCTGTCCAACTACGAGTTCACCATCAAATACCGGGCAGGACGCTCCAATACCAACGCGGACGCCCTGTCCAGGATGCCAAACCTACCGGACGTAGGAGAAGATCCAGAGGGACTGGAAGAAGTCGAACTCCCCGCGTTTCACCGTCATGGGACTATCCAGTATTCCCATCGGGTAAGGAGTAAGCAAGGCGCTACGCTTAACCCCTTACCTCACTACAACTGGGCGGAAACGCAGGACAGTGACCCTGCCGTCCGGCTGGTGAAGGAGATGCTGACTCGGCCAGAGGCTCGCCTTGACCCAGACGCTCCGGAGGAAGCCAAGCAACTGTGGGCAGAAAAGAGTAGACTGTTCCTTTACAAGGGGAAGTTGTGCCGCAGAATGGTTAACTCCCGGACGCATGAACTAATCTGGCAAGTAGTGGTGCCACGAAGAGACGCAGCCATGGTGATGGAGGCATACCACGACGGGGCTGGACACTTCGGATGGAAGAAGCTGGAGTTCCTGCTGCGCGAGCGGTTCCACTGGGTAGGCATGAGGGGAACCATCGAGAGGTGGTGCAGAGACTGTGGCCCGTGCAACCTAAGAAGGAAGGACCGTGCCAGCCAGAAGACTCCCCTGCAGTCCATCGTCACCCGGCAGCCGTTGGAACTGGTAGCCTTGGATCATGTAAAACTGACCCCAACCAGAAGTGGCTACGTCTACTCACTAACCATCGTGGATCACTACTCCCGGTTCTTGGTTGTCGTCCCCGTCAAGGACTTAACAGCTCGAACAGCAGCTAGAGCCTTCCAGCAGCATTTCTGCCGTCCACACGGGTACCCGGACCAAGTGTTGACAGACCAGGGACCTGCCTTTGAAGCGGAGGTCTTCCAAGAATTCTGCACTCTGTATGGCTGCCGGAAGATAAGGACGACACCCTATCATCCGCAAACTAATGGACTTTGTGAGAAAATGAACCAGGTGGTAATGGATCTTCTGAAAACGTTGCCCCTGGAAGAACGCGGTCTGTGGCCTGAGAAGCTGCCCGATCTGGTGGACCTATACAACCACATCCCGGTAGGTTCCACCAACTGTACCCCGGCTTACCTAATGAGGGCGAGACCTGGTAAGTTACCTGTTGACCTGGAAATGGGAGTCCTGACACCCGAGGACACTTCACCAGAAGCAGACTGGGACACAGAGAGGCAACAGCAGTACCGGAGAGTACAGGAGAGCGTGGAGCGAAGTCTCTGTCAGGCTAGGGAAAGACAAGAGAAAACTTACAACCAGTATGCTCCTGCTGTTCCCCTGGTACCCGGAGAGCAGGTCTTGAAGAGAAAAAGACGGCTCCACAAGTTGGACGACCAGTGGGAGAAGGACCCGTACACCGTACTGCCCTCAAGCCACGACAACCCAAAGGTCTGTACCATCAGTAAAGACGGAGGGGAAACCACAACCATTGTATCCCGGGATCACCTGAAGAAGTGTCCCGAACAGCTACGGAACCCTGAAGAGGAACAAGAAGACCCTCGACCCGTAGAGGAAAGGGAAGACATGGTTAGTACTGTGCTCGGAGACTTCCCTCGGTCTTGGACTCAAGTCAATGGCGCAGTTGTGGTACCCGTACTCACCTTCCTCCAACCAGCATCCCAAGCACCTACGGAGCGACAGGTAGAGCTGGAAGAGCGGCCGGTCCAGGAGGCAGAAGACTCCACACAAGCAGAACAGGAGGATCAACCCTCTGCTTATAGTGAGCCTGCCGTACCCCTAGTGAGCCAAAGAGCCGGTAGACAGCTGCCCAGTTTACCCTTGACAGCTCCTACACCCTGTAGTTCAGGGCTAGACAGTCAGCTCCGTAGGTCCACTAGGGCCACTAGAGGCCAGTTACCCGCACGTTGGAGGATTTGAAATGTATAAATTGTTTTATTTGTGGTTACCTGTTTTTCTTGTTGCTTGTGTATAATTATGTGTTTCTAGTTGTTTATAGGAGTCTTTGGTGGATTTACCGGGAATCCTGTGTACATAGTTGGAGCGTAACCCAGGACGGACTAAAGACTGTTAAGGACTCGGGGCAGGACAGACCCCTACCTGGTTACGTCTCCCTGTTTTGGTGAAATGGACACCTTGCTTTCTTCAAAGACTGCACCCGGTTACGGACATGCCGTGACCAGCTTTATGTGTTTCTTTATTGTATTGTTATTGTTATACCTTGTTATGTTTTTCCAAAAATATGTTTAGTCCCGGAGTACTAAATTTCACTAGGGGGGAATGTGACACCCCAGGGGTCTGGTTGCCACAGTGATAGAGATATTACGTCTGAGAGCAGGTGGGAGGTCTCTTGGTCAGGGATCCTATGCATGCCACACCTCCTGCCCAGTCCTGGGAGGGGAAGAACTTCCCCTATATAAACCTAGGGCTGAGGCAGGGTTAGTGAGTAGAGAAGAAGTAGAGACAGAGAAAAGAAGCAAATATAGGAACAGAACATCAGGAGCTCTGTGGGAGCAGTGTTACAAGGAGTCAGGGGCTGGCAGCTGCAGAGCTCGCCCTGACTGAGAAGTATCACCGGACCCGGAGTCCGAGGCTGTGGGGACTAATCTCTACCCAGCAGCAGAAACCGATCGGCAGGGGATTGCAGGTCCTCTGGCCCAGAAACCCGAAGGCACAGTCACACGCGTGGGACCAGCACCGCCATCGTGGAGCGGAAGCCATTAGAAGGCCCCGAGTCACCGGCCATACGGGTGAGCACCACACGGTACACTCAGGGACGTGGGCTACTTTTACCTGCCTCTAGCAAGGTAGCCAGAAGAGTACAGTTAGTTGGGAAGGCCCACAACTCCGCCTGGCCAGGGGAGATCCCATCTGCTCAAGGACTGACCAGGCCCCGATTGCTAGCAAGTACTCCAGGAGGGTCTATCTTTGTCACCAGTAAAGACCCTGAACTACACCGCATCGTCTCTGAGTGGTCCCTGCTATCCCCATCATCCACGTCGGCTGCCCTGACGCCATACCCCTCCCGTTGGGGGTTATACCATCCACGCTGCACCATCCTTCCACCGGCCTCAGCGGTCTGCCCTGCAGCGGCAGCTCCATAGCTGCATTCAATGGGTGGCGTAGTCATCCACCATCTACTGCTAATAGACTGCCACTTAGTCTGACTCCCTGGGCACGGACCGGGTCACCGCCACGAGACTACTACCCCTATCTGATTAGGCTCCCGCTTGCGCAACGCTGCGCGACTCAGGCCCAGGGGCGCGTCACTTGCATAGGATGACAGTCACAAAGATACATCTGATGCACAGTGTCTGACTTTTAGCCTATGGATGCCCCCATACTATTAGATCAGGAAGGCTGCCCAGCACCATATAAGTGCACCCCACCAGGACAAACGCCCCAATTCACCCAACCAACAGTAAAGGGCCTAGCTGCATCCAGCATAAAAATAGAACAATGTGCAATAAAAAGATGAAAAATTATGTATAAAATAAATGAGGTATTGGTCGATATTTTGGCCAAAATACGCAAGCTCGAAACTAGTGTTGAGCGAGCACTAAAATGCTCGGGTGCTCGAAGCTCGGGCCGAGCTCACTGTGATACTCGGGTGCTCGACCCGAGCAACGAGCCCAATGTTAGTCTATGGGAGACCCGAACATTTTTGCGGCGGCTCCCCCGGCAGTCTGTAGAAAGCCTAAAAAGTGCCCAAAACGATAGTGACAGTGCTGAAATGACATGGGGACAGCATGGGGATCGCCCCTGGAAGCATTTCTGACCCCCAGGTCACTGCTGTCAACAACGTGGTCAGAGGTATTAAGCCACTTTTACGAGTTCACAATAAAACGTTCAAAAACGAAAGTGAAAGTGCTTTCCTGTGAAATATGTTAACCCCTTAACGACCATGGGTCTTTCTGTTTTTGTGTTTTCCTTTTTTGCTCCCCTTCTTCCCAGAGCCAGAACTTTTTTAATTTTCGTTCAATATGGCCATGTGAGGGCTTATTTTTTGCGGGACGAGTTGGACTTTTAAACACCATCACTGGTTTTACCATATCGTGTGCTGGAAAATGGGAAAAAAATTCCAAGTGCAGTGAAACTGCAAAAAAAATGCAATTCCACAGTTGTTTTTTGGGTCCTTTTTTTACCACGTTCACAGATTGCTAAAACTGACCTGCCATCATTATTTTCCAGGTCGTTACGAGTTCATAGACACCAAACATGTATAGGTTCTTTTTTATTTAAGTGGTGAAAAAAAAATCCAAAGCTTGCTAAACAAACCAAAAAAAATGACGCCATTTTCCGAGACCCTTAGCTTCTCCATTTTTCGGGATCTGGGGCCAGGTGAGGGCTTATTTTTTGCGTGCCGGGCTGACGTTTTTATTGATTCCATTTTGGGGTAGATCCGATGTTTTGATCACCCGTTATTGCATTTTATTGCAAAGTTGTAGCGACCAAAAAAACGTAATTCTGGCGTTTAAAATTTTTTTCTCGTTACGCCGTTTACTGATTGTATTAATTCTTCTTTTATATTGATAGATCGGGCGATTCTGAACGTGGCGATACCAAATATGTGTATGTGTTTTTTTTTTTATATATATATATATTTTATTTTGAATGGGGCGAAAGGGGGGTGACTTAAACTTTTATATATTTTTTATTTTTTTTATTTTTTTAAAAACTTTTTTTTTACACTTTCTGCTTGCTTCTATAGTCTCCAGAGGAGACTAAAAGCAGCAGTTGTCTGATTGCTTCTACTGCATACAAGCGATGAGCAGATCGCTTGTATGCAGGAGAAATGCTGACTTGCTATGAGCGTTGACCACTAGGTGGCGCTCATAGCAATTGAGACATGACAACCACAGGCGTCTGCTGCAGACCCTGAGTTGTCATGCCCACCCATTGGTGACCCGCGATCACGTGACGGGGTCACTGATGGGCGGGGCTTAGGACTCCCGGAAGCGCGAGTTAAATGCCACTGTCAGAGATTTAACATGTTAACAGCCGCGGGTGGATTGCGATTCCAATAATCAGCTGACATGTGCTCGCTTCAGTGCGGGCTCACTGCCGGAGTCCCCGCTGAACCGGCCTTCCCGACCTGGTGCATACTATTACTGACCAGGTCGGAAAGGGGTTAAGGAACATTCTTTCCAGGGTAAAGACTTGTGTTTAAGGTAAAATAAATAACCAAAAACAAAAATACTCCTCCACACCTTGGGCTATGTTCACAAGTAGCATTTTTTATGCGTTTTTGCACATTTGTATTGCTTTCAACCGTGACAAATGCATTCACCGGGAAATGTGATTTTAACATTTTACAACCTTATCTGGCCATGTGCTGTGTGACACATGCATACAGTGCTAAAAAGACATGGGAACAGCATGGGGAAGACCCCTGGAAGCATCTCTGACACCCAGGTCACTGCCTAAAAGTGTGCCCATCAGAAGTGACCCTTGCCGCATCAGAAGATGCAGACTTGCAACTATCCCCGTGCAAGTCCTTGTCCCATGGCAGTGTTCAATTGTACCTCCCCCAAAACTGGCAATACAAGCGCAAGTATGCAGCCTGCCACCCACCCAACCCCAGGCTGCAATACCATACTGCTAGCTTGCTTGCACTTGAAATTGGGCCTTTTAGGCATGTAGAGGTGGAATCTGGCCACCACATCATGGCTGCATCCGTAGCCTGGTATTCATACTCAGTCCCCAGCCGCCCGGCGGCCGGGTGTCCACGCTTGGTCCCCAGCCGCCAGGGGGCGGCCGGGTGTCCATACTCAGTCCCCAGCCGCCCCTATTTGTCCCGGTGCGCCTTATACACAAGCGCGCATACCAAAACATTACCTGTGCCCTCCCCAGTGCATTTAGTGGGAAGGACAGCCTAACCACAGACACGTGGACAAGTGAATGTGGCCAGGAATGGTCCATCTCACTGACACCTTCACACTGGGTTAATATTGTGGAAGCCGGGACACAGTTGAACACTGGGATGCAACACGTCCTCCAGACATAGAGGATTGCGGGTCCTGGGTCAATCAGGCTTCAACACAAAGTTCAGAAGGTAGACAGCAGCAGTAGTCGGCCTCCTACACAACGAGTAAATTATTCATGATCATGAGGCCATCCACCTCCTTAGCTTTCTGTTCCTTGGAATGCAAGCGCATGTATGTAGTAGCAGCTAGGCCTGAGGTGGTCAGCGTTTTGGCGCATATTCTACCTCCTTCGAGGATTGCTGGATGTTTTCCTGCTACTATCCCAGTTCTATGACTCCCGTTAAAACAAAAGCTTCAGGTGATGAATGATGGATGAGGTGGTGGCAAAGGAGAAAGAGCAGGAGGAACAGGGACCATTCACATCAATATCAGGCCAGCCAACCACACATGTCTTGTAGGATATGTTTCTGTACCAAAAGGAGCGGTTCAGCTACACAGTTATAAGGCATACAGTGAATGCAATGCCTACCAAAAATTTCGACGCACTCCAATGCCCCTTGGAAGTGACATGGAGGTCAGAGGGCCTTGACTAAACCGTTTTTTCCATTTATAGCAACTGGGTCTCCTGTACACTGTTGGCCTAAGCAGGGAATGGAAGGCTTTCCAAAAATTATTAGGCACTGCAATGCCCCTTGAAACAGACATGGATTACAGCATATTAAAAACCTTCTACCCATTATTGGGGAGTGGGTCTCCCTTAGTGTTCGCCTATGCATTGAAAAGCAAAAGCTGACAAAAATTAGGAAGAAATGCAATGCCCGTTGCAAGAGTCGTGGAGGTTAGAGGTAATTAAAAACAACATGTCAATGCCCCTTGGGAGAGCTGTGGAGTTCAGAGTGGTTTAACAAGACGGTTTTAATGCCCCTTAGAAGAGACGTGGAGTTCAGAGTGGTTTAACAAGACAGTTTTAATGCCACTTGGAAGAGATGTGGAGGTCACAGTAGCTTAACAAGATGGTTTTAATGCCCCTTGGAAGAGACGTAGATTTCAGAGTGGTTTAACAAGACAGTTTTAATGCCCCTTGGAAGAGTGGTGGAGGTTACAGTGGAATAAAAAGACAATATCAATGCCCCGTGGAAGAGACGTGGAGGTCACAGTAGCTTAACAAGACGATTTTAATGCCCCTTACAAGAGCCATGCAGTACAGCATATTAAAAACATTATTCCCATTATTGGGGAGTGGGTCTCCCATAGTCTTTGCCTATGCCTTCCAAGCAAAAGCTGCCAAAAATTAGGAAGGGGGAACTTGCAATGTCCCTTACAAGAGCCATGCAGTACAGCATATTAAAAACATTATTCCCATTATTGGGGAGTGGGTCTCCCATAGTCTTTGCCTATGCCTTCCAAGCAAAAGCTGCCAAAAATTAGGACGGAGCAACTTGCAATGCCCCTTACAAGAGCCATGCAGTACAGCATATTACAAACATAAGTCCCATTATTGGGGAGTGGGTGTCCCATAGTATTTGCTTATGCTTTCCCAGCAAAAGCTGCCAAAAATTAGGACGGAGCAACTTGCAATGCCCCTTACAAGAGCCATGCAGTACAGCATATTACAAACATAAGTCCCATTATTGGGGAGTGGGTGTCCCATAGTATTTGCTTATGCCTTGCAAGCAAAAGCTGCCAAAAATTAGGACGGAGCAACTTGCAATGCCCCTTACAAGAGCCATGCAGTACAGCATATTACAAACATAAGTCCCATTATTGGGGAGTGGGTCTCCCATAGTATTTGCTTATGCTTTCCCAGCAAAAGCTGCCAAAAATTAGGACGGAGCAACTTGCAATGCCCCTTACAAGAGCCATGCAGTACAGCATATTACAAACATAAGTCCCATTATTGGGGAGTGGGTGTCCCATGGTATTTGCTTATGCTTTCCCAGCAAAAGCTGCCAAAAATTAGGACGGAGGAACTTGCAATGCTGGCACCCTGGTGGTATAGTGGTGGTGGAGGCTGAGGATAAGGAGAAGAAGATTAAACAGCCGAAACGAGGAAGCGTATACCCATGTGTGGGTGTGAAGCGGTGCATGTGAATACACCCCCCGAAATAACACAGTGGATTTGACTTTATGTTACTCTGCTGTCATTTGGTGGTGATGAGAAGTCTGGCCCAATCCTGCCCTTGTTCATTTTGATAAGGGTCAGCTTGTCAGCATTGTCAGTTGACAGGCGAGTGCGCTTATCAGTTATAATTAGAGATGAGCGTTGTTCTACTCGAACTGTTCGCCAATCTCAAATTCGAGCTGTTTTGGGCGGTGTTCGAGCCGGTCGGCGAACACGAACAATTTGAGAAAAATTCGGCTGTTCGAGGTTATGTTCGATAACTGTTCGTGCACCAAAATCATAACTGGATTTTTTCTCAGTAATGATGAAAATTAATGTTAATACGCAGTTTGAGTGTACAGCGGGGCGGGGGGAGGGGCAGGGGATGGATCTCTGCAGGAACAATGAAGATCTCCATTTTTTTTTCTCTTTCCCGCATTTGCAGTGGGGAGGTGCAATCTGTCAGCCTATCAGCAGCGCACACACGGAGTGAAGTGCTTTTTTTCACACAAGCAAGGGCATGTGTGATTGGCAGTGTATGTCACATGTCCTTGCCCTATAAGACCCAGCCATTTTCCCCGTCGCCACCATTTTCTCACTGCTGCAGCTGCGTGTTAGACGGCACCGCTGTTGCTGTGTGCGCTATACCTTGTTAATTTCAAGCCAATTTTCGCACAAATATACAGATAGCTTGGGAGTAGGGAATAGTTGTGATTGCAGTCCTTTTAAGGACTAGGTTACAGCATTTCCTACGACTTTTATCAGGCAGGTCTGTGCTCTTAAATAGATAGATTGTGGGAGTAAAGACTAATTGTAATTGGAGTCCTTTTCAGGACTAGGTTACATCAGTTCCTATCAGTTTTTGCCAGGCAGGTCTGTGCCAGTGCTGTGCAAGTTTTTTTCACAGCATTTGGCTGAATCTAGCAAAGCTAATCCTTTTTGGCCTATTGCAGAGTGTGTTAGTCAGTGGAGTAGCCTATCTGTGTTGCAAGATATACCACCTGTGTATAGAATACCAATTTTTTTACTGCACCTAGTGAAGTAAAATCTTTTGGGCATAGCATCATTCTATTAGTCCATCTATACTGACCTCCATCAGGTTGCAAACTGAATATAATTTTTTTCTGCATCTAGCTCTGAAAAAATATTTGGGCTTCTAGCGGTGTGTGGGACTTGGTCTATTAGTCCATCTATACTGACCTCCATCAGGTTGCAAATTAAAAATAATTTTTTTCTGCATCTAGCTCTGAAAAAATATTTGGGCTTCTAGCAGTGTGTGGGACTTGGTCTATTAGTCCATCTATACTGACCTCCATCAGGTTGCAAATTAAAAATAATTTTTTTCTTCATTTAGCTCTGAAAAAATATTTGGGCTTCTAGCAGCGTGTGGGACTTGTTCTATTAGTCCATCTATACTGACCTCCATCAGGTTGCAAATTAAAAATAATTTTTTTCTGCATCTAGCTCTAAAAAAATATTTGGGCTTCTAGCGGTGTGTGGGACTTGGTCTATTAGTCCATCTATACTGACCTCCATCAGGTTGCAAATTAAACATAATTTTTTTCTGCATCTAACCCAGCCAATAGTTTTGGCCTAATACCACAGTTTGGCCACTCAGCTCTGCTCGGTTACCATCCATTGTTTTTTTGTGCAAACAACTCCAGAGTTGTGAATTAGTTAACCACCAAAATGAGTGGAAAAAGGCCTGCTGCTGGTGGAAAGGGGAATAGGCGTGTTGGGAAGGGGAAAAAAGGTTGTGTCCGTGGGGTAGGTGCAGAAGAAAGACCATCTTCCAGCCAAACTAAAATGTCTACTTCTTTTAGCGGACAATGTGATAAGATCCCTTTCTTACGGCCACGCCAATCGCTACAAATTCCAGATGAGGCACAAAAACAGCAGGTGCTTCAACGGATATCAAGTGCTCCTTTAAGTGGGCTCTCCTCCACATCAACTTCAACATCACAAATACTCCAGTCCTCAAAGGTGTCACCCAAATCGCACTTGCTTCCTCACAGCTCCCAAATCTCCAGCTGCCCGTCTGAGTATGAGGTAGAACAGATGGTTGAGTCTGCAGAGCTGTTTACTCATACTATAGCCTGGGAATCAGAGGTCGACTCCAGCGCTTCTGTGAATCCAGACGAGCAAATGATCTGCACTGATGCCCAGAATCTTTATGAGTCGGATCCAGGACCAGACGCAGAAGGTTCTGACCATAATGTAGACCCTCATTCCCAAACTGTAACTCCTGTTGGTGGAGACAATGAGGAAGACGATGATAAGACTCAAATACCTGATTGGAGCGACAACTTTAGTTTTTTGTCAGGGCAGGAACAGGTTGGCTCTGAGGACGACGGGTGTGATAACGCACAGGGTGATGATGATGAGGTCGGAGATCCCACTTACTGTCAACCCACAGTCAGCCAAGAGATGAGGTCAGCAGAGGAGGTGGAGGAAGATGCTAGTGACGACGAGGTCAGGTTGCGCCTTCCTGGACAGAGACGTAGTACTGGAAGCACGTCAACAACTGCATCCTCAAACACAACTCTGCCTCTCACCACAAGTCGTGGTGGCTCTTCAGGTCGCATGGGTGCTAAGCCTTGCATAGCCTGGGCATTTTTTCAGATCGATAAAGATGACCCAACTCGTGTTATCTGTAACATTTGTCAGCAAAAGCTAAGTAGAGGCCAAAAAATACATAGTTTGAGTACTTCATGCATGAACCGGCACATGGACATGAAGCATAAGTTGCAGTGGGAAGCTCAGTGTGCTACAATGCGGTCTAGCCGGCCGGGCCAACCACCGTCTGCCATATCTTGTGCATCCGCGGCCTCTTCATCCTCTGTGACTGGGGGGACAGCAGTCACACCTGTTTTGGGGCGCAGACCTGCCACCTCTTTACCCGCAACAGCCAGCGTGATTGGCAGGTCATCATTTTCTTTGGAGGTGGTAACACCAGCTGGTCTTGAGCGCTGTCCGACATCGATAGCACCACCTTTGGATCAAGGCAACCTAACATGTCCGTCTGCATCTTCCTCACAGACCGGCAGTTTGCCGGGGACACCCTTATCAACCCCGTCTAAGCACAATAGCCAGCCCTCGGTCCCTCAGATGTGGACAAGTAAAAGACCATTTCCTCCTAGCCATGAGAAAGCTAAGAGGTTGAATTTCACCATCTGCAAGCTCTTGGCTACAGAAATGCTGCCTTTCCGCCTGGTGGACACAGAGGATTTTCGAGACCTTATGTCCGTCGCAGTGCCCCAGTACCAGATGCCCAGTCGGCACTACTTCTCAAAGAAAGGTGTGCCTGCGCTCCACCAGCATGTCGCACACAACACCACCGCTTCTTTGAGAAACTCTGTGTGTGACAGGGTGCATTTCACCACAGACACTTGGACGAGTAGGCATGGACAGGGGCGTTACATGTCGCTGACTGGGCACTGGGTAACTATGGTGACAGCAGGACAAGGGAATGCTGTCCAAGTCTTGCCGTCCCCACGAGTTGTGCGTCAATCCTCTTTATGTCATTTTTCCTCCACTGCTTCTGTCTCCTCAACCTCCTCTCGGTCTTCCACCTGCACCCAAAGCCTGTCTGGTCATGCCACAAGCTTTCTAACTGCGCAGAAGGGATCCTGCACACCTCCTTACTATGCTGGCAGTAGGGCTCAACGTCATCAGGCGGTTTTTACATTGAAATGTCTGGGAAATGTGAGTCACACAGCTGAGGAGTTGTGGTCAGCTCTGGAGAACCAATTTCATGAATGGTTGTCTCCACTGGACCTGAAACCAGGGAAGGCCGTGTGCGACAATGCTGCAAACCTGGGTGCGGCCCTTCGCCGGGGCAATGTCACACACGTGCCTTGTATGGCTCACGTGTTGAACCTGGTTGTCCAGCAATTTTTAGCCCACTATCCCAGACTAGATGGACTTCTGCAGAGGGCACGGTCGCTGTGTGCTCACTTCCGCCGTTCGCATCCCGCAGCTCAGCGACTTACATCTCTACAGAAGTCGTTGGGCCTGCCACTTCACCGGCTAAAATGCGATGTGCCTACCCGGTGGAATTCAACTCTGCACATGTTGCAGCGACTGTGGCAGCACCGACAAGCCCTGGTGCAATACATTCTGACGTATAGCCTAGGCCAACGAGATTCAGAGGTGGGGCAAATCACGCTGGAGGAGTGGTCTCAGATCAGGGACCTATGCACCCTTCTGCACAGTTTTGAAATGGCGACGAAGATGTTTAGTGCTGACGATGCCATTATCAGCATGACTATTCCGGTGATTTACATGCTGGAGCACATGTTAAACAGAATTCGGAGTCAGGTGGTGGCACAAGAGGAGGTGGAGGAAGTAGAGGAGGAGGAGTTGTATGCGGAAGGGCTAACATCTGCAAGGTCCAGACGGTCGGCAGCACCAAGGCGGCAGGCATGTGAGGGTGGGGGAGATGGTTTAACCAGGGCGCATGGTAGCAGCCAAACTAGTGAGGAAGGTGCAGGAGCCCAGGAAGAAGTGGAGGACGAACTGATGGAAGACTCATCAGATGAGGGAGACCTTGATCACATTTCTGTTGTGCGAGGTTGGGGGGAGAGGACAGAGGAAGGAAGCATGATTGTTACCTCGCCACCAACACAACAGGGACTTGGTGCTCCTGGATGCGCAACACACATGAGTGCCTTCTTGCTGCACTACCTGCAACATGACCCTCGAATTGTGAGAATTAGAAATAATCCTGACTACTGGGTTGCCACACTGTTAGATCCCCGGTACAAAAGTAAATTTGCAGAAATTATTCCTGCCATAGAAAGGGATGCACGCATGCAGGAGTATCAGCAGAGACTGTTGCAGAATCTTACATGTGCTTTTCCACAAAATACCAGTGGTGCACGTAGTGAATCTCACAGTTCCAACTTGCCAACCGTGGGACCGTCAAGTGTTCAGCACTCAAACCGTAACAGAACCACAGTATCTGCTGGTAACATCAATTTTGCGGAATCATTTCACCACTTTTTTAGCCCATCCTTTGCAAGGCCACAGGAGACAAGAAGTCTGACACATAGTCAACGCCTAGAGACGATGGTACAGGAGTATCTCCAAGTAAACATTGAAGCCACGACTGTGTCACTGGACCCTTGCTCTTTTTGGGCTTCCAATCTGGATAAATGGCCGGAGCTAGCCACTTACGCCTTGGAGATCTTGTCATGCCCCGCAGCCAGCGTTCTGTCTGAACGTGTGTTCAGCGCTGCTGGTGGTGTGCTGACAGATAAGCGCACGCGGCTCTCCACTGATAATGTAGACAGACTCACGTTCATAAAGATGAACAAATCATGGATCCGAAACGACTTTTCTACACCTGTGTCATCCTGGGGAGAGTAAAAGCTTGATGATTGGTTAAAATCACCCTACCAACCGTTTTAAGCTTTCAAATTACTAATCATGTTTATCTGTATCTTGACTGGAAAATAATTTGGGCTTTGTAGCAGTGTGCAGCACTGATCCTATTAGGCCATCTATAATAAGCTTCACCAGATTTAAAATTAAAAATAATTTTTAGCTGTATCTAGCCCGGAAAATAATTTTGGGGCTCCGAGATGCGCAAGACACATAAGTGCCTTCTTGCTGCACTACCTGCAGCATGACCCTCATATTGTCAGAATTCGAAGTAATCATGACTACTGGGTTGCCACACTCTTAGATCCCCCAAACTTTTCGATCAACCTTTTCATTTTAATAAAGACCAAAAAAATGGTCATTTTTGAAATTATAAGCATTAGCAGGTTGTTAGAAACTGAAATCAAACAGTTTTCAACTCAAAACTTTATTCTAGGTGATGTTACATTTTCACATAGGACCCCTTGTTCGAAAGGAGCTTCTGAACTCTCTCGTCCATTGAATTTGTCAGGTTTTGGATGGTTTCTGCTTCAATTGTTTTGCATGAGGACAGAATACCCTCCCAGAGCTGTTGCTTAGATGTGAACTGCCTCCCGCCATCATAGACACTCCTTTTAATGATGCTCCAAAGGTTCTGAATGGGGTAGAGGTCAGGGGAGCATGGGGGTCACACCATAAGTTTGTCCCCTTTTATGCCCATATCAGCCAGAGATGCAGATGTTTTATGTGCAGCATGAGATGGTGCATTATCATGCAGAAAAATGATCTTGCTGTGAAATACACGGTTCTTCTTCTTGAACCATGGCAGGAAGTGCTGTTTGAGAAAATCCACATACATTATGGAGTTCATCTTTAGCGCCTTCAGGGATCCTAAAGGGGCCGACAATCTCTCTCCCCATGATTCCAGCCCAAAACATTACTCCACCTCCTCCTTGTTGGCGCTGTAGCCGTGTTTGCGTGGGGTGTCCATCAACCAGCCATCCTCCACTCCATTCATCTGGACCATCGAGCGCTGCACGGCACTCATCCGTGAACAAAACAGTTTTGAAATCAGTCTTCATGTAATGTTTGGCCCACTGGAGCCGTTTCTGCTTGTGTGAAGTGGATAGAGGAGGTCGACAGGATGGCGTATGCACAGCTGCAAACCTCTGAAGGACCCTGCATCTTGTTGTTCGGGGGACGTTGGAGGCACAAGCAGCTTCAAAAACTTGTCTGCTGCTATGACAAGGCTTTTTTGCCGCTGCTCTTTCAACCTGACGTAATTGCCTGTAGGAAAGAGTCCTCAATTTGCCCTTATCAGCACGCACACGTGTGTACTGTGAATCAGCTACATACTTCTTGATTGCCAAGACACTTCATCCTGATCATCGCACAATGTTGATTGTAGTCATGCCTTGACCTAAACACTCCACAATTTGTTGCTTCTCAGCAGCCGACACATCCTTTTTCTTTCCCATTTTGGCAGAAAATGTAGGCTGCTTAATAATGTGAGAGAGCCTTCTTAAGTAGTCTTGCCTTTATTGGACACACCTGCCAAACTAATTAGCACAGGTGTCTGCAATTGCTTACAGTGATATAAAGAGCCCTGACACACATCACCATCAATGAGTTTAACTGACAAACAAACAAATTCTTCCCTTATCACTCCTAAACACTTTTTGCATAATAATTTGGAACGCGGTGTACATGTGCTTTTCCACAAAACACCAGTGGTTCACGTAGTGAATCTTACAGTTCTAACTTGCCAACCGTGGTCTGTATGGAATTGTTCAATAAAGGGCCCAAAATTAAGATAACATAGATGGGAGAGGTCTCTATGAATAGGAATTCCTAAGTATTTGATACCCTGTGAGGGCCAGGCAAAGGGAAAGTTGGACTGGATGGAATCCTATATGGATTTAGGGAGGGAGACATCGAGGGCCTCAGACTTCGCTGCATTGATTTTAAAATTTTACCATGTAACAAAGTGATCTATTTCAGCCATAACAGCAGGGATGGATATATGTGATTGAGTGATATATACTAGGACATCATCAGCAAATAGAGAGCACTTGTACTCGGTGCCTCCCACCTCAATCCACCTAATATTGGGGTTATGGCGAATTGATGAGAGCAGGTGCTCCGTCACTAGGATGTATAAGAGAGGGGACAGAGGACATCCCTGCCTTGTCCCATTGGTGATTGTGAAAGGTGATGAAAATGTTCTGACGCACCCCCTGGGCCTTGGGACACCCGGAGCCGGACCCTTTTTGGTGGATGCTGGTGGTTGTAGTCTTCGTGGCGGCGATCCGGTTCCGTGGCTCAGGGCGGTCAAACCAGTGGCGGAACTATTTATGTGGTTTTGATGTTTAAATGTCCGACTACGCCACCCGTGGATTGCGGTCAGAGTGAACCGCCGCTACAGGGCAGACCGCTAAGGCTGGTGTTGTGGGTGCAGCAGAGCGTAGCATAACTCCCCACGGGAGGAGTATAGCCTCAGGGCAGTGTATGCGGAGGATGGGGGTGATGGTGCAGGGCAGCAGCAGTAACGACACGGAGTCAGTGATGCAGTTCAGGGCCTTTACTCACAGTTCTTATTATCCAGACCACGTCTGCAGGTAACGGCTGCCCACGTCGTACTGTGCTCACCAGGTGAGGGGCTCAGACAACTCCCAGATAACTTTGGAGCGCTTCACAGGACCCCCTTTGTGTGTCCTTTGTCTGGCCTTTCTTACCAACACTTCTGTCCGGCTGCCTCGGGCCTCCTCTTGGTAAACTTGGCGCCAGTTTCCCTGACCCTATGTGGTGCCTTCCTAGCGGGTGGAGCAAGGGGCTGCGCCACATAAAATGTCAGAGCCTCCGGTTTCTAGCTGAGGGTCGTTTCCTGCCTCCACTAGTTCGGGGACCGGTCTCCCCCTTTGGCCTGACCCCTCCACGCAGGTGGATTCGGGCGTGCGGTGGCGACTCGCCCGTCCGCACCCCTGGGATCCCTTCATTCCTCGTTCCTGGAGCCTTCTCCGCTCCTCTTCCTTCCTTCTCCCTCTTGCAGGCCTGGGCCTCTGTTACTAGGCCCGCCTCCGGAGCAGAGCTCATGCAGAGCCCCTGCTCCCTGCCACTTCTGCTCAGACTTCTCTGCACTGAACTAAGATGGTGCCCACCTTTTATACTCCCTTCTCAATGCACCCAGGAACTGCTTCCTCCCTGCTCCTGCACTGCAGGGTTCCCCTTCCTCAGTGTTCCCTCCCCCCACTCCAGCCAGGGACAGGGACTGTCGTGCCCATCTCAGGGGCATATTGGTCGCCCTGCCCCACGGCAATGTGGTGTAATGCATGCAGGTGTCGGGTCCTGATCCACACTCCATCCTTATCTGAGAGTGAGATATCACACCTCTGGGTGAGGTGCAATACGTCTGTAGCAACCGAGCCCTCGGTGCTACAGTTCCATTTATCTTCAGCCTAGGTGACGTATTGTGATACAGGGCCGTGATTTTGGCTATAAAAGGGTCCCCTAGACCCCTACCCCAAGCTTTTTAAGAGAATCATATATGGCGTGCCAGGAGACTCTATGGAATGCTTTCTCAGCATCCAACGAGAGTATCTACTTACAAATTTTTAACTGCATCTAGCCCAGGAAATACTTTGTGCCTAGTAGCAGTGTCTGCTAGTCAGCGGATTATCCCGGCTGTTAAGCAAGCTACACCACCTGTAGTTTGGACACTTAATTTTTTCAAAGGAAATGCTTCGGGACCACGGGATACTTAGTGAAGAGCATCAGGAGGCACCCCAAGGCATAGGGGCTGGGACTGGCACTAGGATGCCTTGCGGTGGACAGCCGAGCTCGATCCTTATAAAAGCTTTTTAACTGCAGCAGCTTTAGTGGACGCTACTGGAGCTGGAATTACGCGGCTGCTGGCATGAGACTTGCCCTCCAATAGATCCTTGTAAATGGATTTAAAGTGTATTCATTCAAATTAGAGGGACAATTTAAATTAAAAAGCTTAGAGCTGCCTCCACCACAGGGGGGCTCTCTCGACCCACCAGCGGACAGGCACCAGTATTGGGAGAGGGGGGCTGGCCGTCAGGGTTCACCGCGGCTCTGGCACAAACCCGGCGACACGGAGGTGGCACGGGCAGGAGCGGACTGGCCGTCTCGGCTTCTCACTTTTTGGATTTTAGAAGGGCATGACATGCCTATATCTGTGTCTCCCCCTCCTTTTACTCCTCCACCTCTTTTCTTTTCGCATGACTATATGTACTTGTCACTTTTCCATGTGTTAGTTGTGTCTTCTGAGCAGTTTGTCAGCTTTTGGACACCTTTGAAGGTGTTTTCTATGTGTTTCTATGTGTTTTTGTTTGCCTGCCATTGGTTTTAACGGTGTTCGAAGGTGTTCGACGAACAGTTCGACGAACTGTTCGGCGAACACACGGGTGTTCGACGAAACGAACCGAACTCGAACACTACGGGGGTGGCTCAACACTAGTTATAATTCCCCCAGCGGCACTAAAAACACGCTCCGATAACACGCTAGCGGCAGGGCAGGCCAGGACCTCCAAGCGTACAGAGCGAGTTCATTCCAAGTGTCCAGCTTGGATACCCAATAATTAAAAGGCACAGAGGAATCACGGAGGATGCTGGTACGATCGGCAAGGTACTCCCTCACCATCTTTTGAAACTTTCCACTCCTTGTGAGAGTACCCCGCGCCTCAGGGCCTGTAAGCTGGGCGGGTGTCAGAAAACTGTCTCAGAACGTTAACAGTGTTCCCCTGCCTCTGCTGGATTGGAGTTGCATCTCTCTCGCCTGTACGCCTTGGTTGGGCAACGAACTGTGACCTCTGCCGCTAGTGTGTTCAGATGGGAATTTTTTTAAGAGTTCTGCAGCAAGGGCCTTCTGGTATTGCCCCATTTTTGCAGATCTCTCCACCTCAGGAATAAGAGAGTGAAAGTTCTCCTTGTAGCGGGGGTCTACAAGTGTCACCAACCAGTAATGACTGTCACCCAACATTTTGACAACGCGAGGGTCACGGTTAAGGCAGCGTAACATAAAGTCAGCCATGCGTGCCAGACTGGTAACGGGCAAGATTTCCGTGTCCTCACCAAGATGACGACTGACCATGCTCTCCTCCTCCTCCTCTTCCTCCTCCCCCCTGTCCTCAGGCCACCCACGCTGAACCGACGGTAAGACACTTGTACAGGTACTACCGTCTACAACGCATGATAGCAGCTCCTGTTCTTCCTCCTCCTCCTCCTCCTCCTCCTCTCCCTCATTGTCCCCCAATGCACGTTGGGATGAGATGAGGCTGGGCTGTGTGTAATCGCCCGCTACGGCTTCTTGATCCATCTCATCATACTCTGGCTGCAATGCCTCCTCTTTAATTCTCTGCAGAGAGCGTTGCAAAAGACAGACAAGTGGGATGCTGACACTAATGATGGCGTCATCGCCACTCACCATCTTGGTGGCATCCTCAAAGTTTGTCAGGATGGTACATATGTCAGACATCCAGGTCCACTCCTGAGGTCTTATGTGTGGAGTCTGACCTGAATATCGACGGCCTTGTTTCAGCTGGTACTCCACAACTGCTCTCTTCTGCTCACAAATCCTTTGCAACATGTGGAGGGTAGAGTTCCAACGTGTGGGGACATCACACACCAGTCGGTGTGCCGGAAGCTGCAAACACTGCTGCAACACAGCAACGGCGGCGGAAGCTGTAGCCGACTTGCGAAAATGAGCTGACAGGCGGCGTACTTTCGCGAGCAGATCTGGCAACTCGGGGTACGATTTAAGAAACCGCTGAACCACGAGGTTAAGAACATGAGCCAGGCATGGTACGTGTGTGATCTCACCTTGCCTCAGAGCCGCCACCAGGTTACGGCCATTGTCACACACGACCATGCCGGGATGTAGGTTCAGCGGTCTCAGCCACAGATCTGCCCGCTCTTTCACAGCTGTCCACAACTCACAAGCAGTGTGAGGTTTATCACCTAAGCTTATGAGTTTCAGCACAACCTGTTGCCGCTTGGCGGAGGCAGTACTGCAATGCTTCCAGCTTGTAACTGATGTGGTGATATCTGAGATGGAGGCTGAACATGAGGAGGAGGAGGAGGAGGATGCGCAGGAGCTGTACACTGTGGGGGCAACTCTGACTGACATAGGGCCCGCAATCCTCGGTGTGGGGTGGATGTGTTCCGTCCCAAGGTCCGACTGGGTCCCGGCTTCCACTATGTTTACCCAGTGTGCCGTCAGAGAGATGTACCGTCCCTGGCCACAAGCACTTGTCCACGTGTCCGTTGTCAGGTGGACTCTCCCAGTAACTGCGTTGTTGAGGGCACGGCAGATGCTTTGGGACACGTGCTTGTGTAGTGCGGGGATGGCACACTGGGCAAAATAGTGTCGGCTGGGGACCGAGTACCGAGGGACGGCCACCGCCATAAGATTGCGGAAGGATTCCGTCTCCACCAGCCTAAAAGGCAGCATTTCCAATGCAAGCAGTCGTGAAATGTGCGAATTTAGGACTGTGGCCTGTGGGGCGTTAGCTGCGAATTTCCGCTTTCGTTCAAAGGTCTGGGATATCGACAATTGAACGCTGCGGTGGGACGTGGACGTGGACGTTGATGCTGTTTCTTGAGAAACTGCCATAACAAGTGAAGACTGAGAGGAGGGGGCATCTTTACATGCAGTATGGACAGGGGATTGCCTTGCACACACAACAGGGGGTTCTATTGCATGCACAACAGTGGAAGAAGCAGTGGTGACACCCGCTGACACTGGTCGTGGACCCTGGGTTTCGCCCCACAAAGTCGGGTGCTTTGCTGCCATGTGCCTGATCATGCTGGTGGTGGTCAGGCTGTTAGTTTTGTCACCCCTGCTGATGCTGGCATGGCAGGTGGAACATATGGCCTTTTTGGGTTTATCAGCAGAGTCTTTAAAAAAATTCCAGACTCTGGAAGACCTACCGCTTGTACTGGCAACGTCCCTCGTGTTGGTATTACGGGGAACGGTTGCCTGCCTTCTGTCTGCGGCCACCACACTGCTTCTTCCTGTCTGCTGGGGTACTCTGCCTCCCTCCCCCTGTGTGCTGCTGGCCTCACTCTGCATGTCCTCCTTCCACGTTGGGTCAGTTACTAGATCATCCACCACCTCCTCCTCTTCCACTTGCGCACCACGATCCTCCTCCTCACTTCCTGGCAATTGTGTCTCGTCATCGTCCACCTCTTGTGACAGATTGCCAACGTCGACTTCCTGTGGCCGTGGCTGTTCAAATATTTGGGCATCGCAACATGGGATCTCCTCTTCCACCACTTCAAGCGTATCAGGCGAGGGGCCCAAATATGGAAATGGACCAGTGAACAGCTCTTCAGAGTGTCCAAGTGTGGGATCACTTGCTGTCTGACGACACTCGGCATGGTGGGAGGAAGGAGCATCAGGGTGAGGAGGAGTATGCGGTCGAGACTCACGGCTACTAAGAGTTGACCGTGTGGAAGACAGACCGGAGGTGGTGGTGCCCAGGTAACTGGAAGTATTGTCTGCTATCCAATTAATAACCTGTTCACACTGATCAGTTCTCAATACTGGTGTTGTTCTGTTCTTCCTTAGTAATTCGGTCAAGAAGTGGGAGCGAGAAGATGTGGCTGTTGGTTGTGGCACATTTTCACCTTGGCCACGGCCCCGTCCTCTGCACGAACCATCACCAGAATGTCCACTTCCACGTCCCTTGCCACGCGCCTTGCCCATTGTAAATTAAGTAAAATAGCTTACACTTGCACTATCAATGGAAAAAGGGTAATAAAGAGTAGATTAGAACTGTGGAAGAGGAAAACCACAGTTATTGTTTACTGGGGTATACCACACTTTTTTAAATAGAGATATTTGCGGCTGAACAGTGAGCGACACACTCAAACTGCTTTTTTTTTTAGATACCAAAGGCCCAAAACTGGATAGTACAGCGATTTGACCCATGGAACTGCGAAACCACACTGGGATGTTGGGCCTACACAAGACTATTTTCAACAGATATATTTTTGTGTCACAAAAGTCAGGAGACACTACTGTTTTTCTTTACGGAAAAAAATACCAAAACCTGAATAATAGAGATTTTTTACCGTGGGATGGCAAAACCACAGTTATTGTTTACTGGGGTATACCACACTTTTTTAAATAGAGATATTTGCGGCTGAACAGTGAGCGACACACTCAAACTGTTTTTTTAGATACAAATGGCCCAAAAGTGGATAATACAGAGGTTTGAACCGTGAAACTGCAAAGCCACACTTGTATTTCTCGGGCCTACACCAGACTATTTTCAACAGATATATTTGTGTCTGAACAATCAGGAGACACTATTTATTTTTTACGGCAAAAAATGCCAAAAGCAGGATAATAGAGATGTTTTACCATGGAACAGCAAAACCACAGTTATAATTTACTGGTGTATACCAGACTTTTTTGAATATATATATATTTGCGGCTGAACAGTGAGCGACACACTCAAACTGTTTTTTTTAGATACAAATGGCCCATAGAACTGCAAAACCACACTTCTATTTCTCTGGCCTACACCAGACTATTTTCAACAGATATATTTGTGTCTGAAAAATCAGAGGCACACTTTTTTTTTGGGCGGGGGGGGGGACACCAAAAGGTTAATAAGATGGGTATTTGTACATTGTGAAGGAGGAAAAAAAAAAGAGGATTTAGATAAAAAAAAAGGATTTTTCCTGGCCCCCGGGACCTGGAGCTAAGTCCAGCAATTTCAGCAACAGGAGCAGCACACAGGACTGTAATGCAGCGTTTGCTGGTATAACCACTGCGTCTCCTATACAGCCTGCCTGTCTGCCTGATATACCTGGGATGGATATTAGTCCTGAGAAGGACTGTTTGTTTGATCTGGCAGCCTTTACAGACCCTACACTAACTATTTTGCAGGATATATCTCTCCCTAAATCAGCAGCGCTGTCCCTACACTGTCTGATCCGGAGCGACTGTGTCCAAGATGGCGGCGCCCGGTTTTAAATACTCGAGGTGACGCTGTGCGGCCAGTCAATCACTGTAATGCCCACAAACAACATGGCTGCGGCATTACAGTGACTGGCTGGCAATCCCTGCATGTTCATTGGCTCTGTAAAGAGCGCCAAACATGCAGGGCGGAGACCCGAGCTCCCGCCCGAGTAACCCGGAAATGCTCGGTGCTCGCCGAACATCCCGAGTAGCGTGATGCTCGGGCGAGTACCGAGCAGTGTCGAGCATGTTCGCTCAACACTACTCGAAACCCATGTCAAGAGTTCTTATACTTGCGAGAACCCTACACTAAATTAAAAAATATCTCAAAAAGGACATGAATTCAAGATGGATCACAGAAAATAAAGCCTTACCAACTCCAGGTCAGATCACCAATGCACTAGCAGGATGCAGGAGACCCCCATGATGAAGGACATGACATCCGAAAAATGGATAAGACTAGTAAAGGGCGGACACAGACTGGAAAGGGATCCTATATGGGCTTTTTGCAGTCAAATAGACCCTCGTAATGCACAATTCCACCTGCGTTGGAAATGTTAGTGGCCCCCTGATATTTTGGGCACCTGTGTGGTTGCAGAAATTGCACCAATAGTATGTCCGCCGCCGGAGACTTGTGCATTCTGCAGTATTTTAGATGCCGACCACCAGATCGTGCTTTATAAACGTTCTTGCTTTGGTCCGTGTGCGGACGTTTTCTATGTTCATCTGAACAAGCGCTTATATTTTGGATCATTATCCGTTAACACTAGTGATGAGCGAGCACTAAAATGCTCGGGTACTCGTTGCTCGGGTCGAGCAAATTGGAATACTCAGGTGCTCGACCCGAGCAACGAGCCCAATGTAAGTCTATGGCAAGCTCGAGCATTGTTCAGGCGGCTCCCCCCGTCGGTCTGTAGAGGGCCAAAAATTGCCCAAATCGATGGGAACAGTGCTCAAATGACATGGGAACGGCATGGGGAAGACCCCTGGAAGCATTTCTGACTCCCAGATCACTGCTGTCAGCAACGTGGTCAGAGTAGTACGCCACTTTTACGGACTCACAATAAAACATACAAAAACGAAACCAAAATGGATTTTCCTGGAAAATATGTTAAGGAACATCCTTTCCAGAGTAATGACTTGTACATAAGGCTAAATAAATAACCAAAACCAAAAATACTCCTCCACACCTTGGGCTATGTTCACACGTAGCGTTTTTGATGCGTTTTTGCACTTTTGCATTGCTTTCAACCAAGACAAATGCATTCACCGGGAAATGTAATTTTAACATTTTACAACCTTATCTGGCCATGTGGTGTATGACACATCATCTGACACATGCATACAGTGCTGAAAAGACATGAGAACAGCATTGGAAAGACCTCTGGAAGCATCTCTGACTCCCAGGTCACTGCCTAAAAGTGTGCCCATCATAAGTGATCCTTGGCGCATGTGAAGATGCCTCCCGCCATGCACCTGTCGTTGCAGACTTGCAACAATCACTGACCACGTCCTTGTCCCAGTGCAGCATTCAGTTGTCCCTACCACATTCCTTGGAATGCAAGCGCAAGTATGCAGCCAGCCACCCACCCATCCACCGGCTGCAATACTATACTGCCAAATTTTTGACAGCTGCTTGCACTTGAAATGTGGCCTTTTAGGCTCGTGGAGGCGGAAGCTTTTCATAACCTCATGCCGGCGACAGCCGGGTATCCATACTCGGTCCCCAGCCGCCACTGTTTCTCCCGGTGTCGCCTCCACCTTCCACAAGCACGGGTCCCACAACATTACCAGTGCCCTCCCCAGTGCACTTACTGGGAAGGACCGCCTAACCACAAACACGTGGACAGGTGAATGTGGCCAGGGACGGTACGGAGCCAGTCCACAGCTTTTTTTGTTGAGTTGTATTTCACCACAGCCATATTCTTTAGCTCGGTGAAAGGACTGGCATAGAGGGAAACCGTATCTACTCTGGGTTTCCTTTCTCCCAGGAAGTCCTCTAAAGCAGCTTTTGCAGAAGCAACGGCAGCCCGTCCAACATGAACTCGCACTTCTCGGTGGTGCTTTGACACACAAACATCTTTCTTTGCGCATTTAATTTCATGACTACAGAGTTGGGCAATGGCCTGATCTGCAATCCAGTTTGAGAAATAACATGCATAAGCATGTCCGATCCACATTAAAAAAACAGCCATAGAGTGTCCGGGAACCTTTCCCCACACTTTTCTTAGCCAGGGATGCTTCTCGGCAGGGTTGGATGGACCCACCAGAAAACTGGAGACTCCTCCGGTGGGCCCTGGCTTCTCCTTCAGGAGAGTTCATAATGCCGAGGTGAGGCCATGATGATGATAGAGGCCACCATCTCCTTAGTTTTCTGTTACTTGAAATGTTAGCGCAAGTATGCAGCCAGCCACCCACCCACAGGTTGCAATACTAAACTGCCAGATTTCTGGGCAGCTGCTTGCACTTGAAATGGGGCCTTTTAGGATCGTGGAGGCGGAAGCTTTTCACAGCCTCATGCCGGCGGCGGCCGGGTGTCAATACTTGGTCCCCAGCCGCCACTATTTCTCCCGGTATCGTCTCCACCTTCCACAAGCACGGGTCCCACAACATTACCCGTGCCCTCCCCAGTGAACTTACTGGGAAGGACTGCCTACCCACAAACACGTGGTCAACTGAATGTGGCCAGGGATGGTACGGAGCCAGTCCACAGTTTTTTTTGCTGAGTTGTATTTCACCACAGCCATATTCTTTAGCTTGGTGAAAGGACTTGGGAAACCATATCTACTCCAGCTGTCATTTCTCCCAGGAAGTCCTCTAAAGCTGCTTTCACTTGAAATGTGGCCTTTTAGGCTCGTGGAGCGGAAGCTTTTCACATCCTCATGCCTCGTGTCCATACTCTGTCCCCGTCCACCACTATTTCTCCCGGTGTTGTCTCCGCCTTCTACAAGCGCGGGTCCCTGAACATTACTGCTGGTACTTTTCTGTGGGAATCTGCTTGCCTCCTACCAGCCTGGAATATTTTCAGTAAACTATGGTACGATGCCATGGTATTAGTACTGCCCCCAGTACCAGTAGCGATGCCTTCCCCAATTTCCTTCTCAGGAATTGTATTTGGTAGACTGAGTGGCTGCCCAAATACATTAGTTTCTCACAAAGGAGCTGAAGATAGAGTGGCAGTAGGTGCAAGTTTCTCCAGTCTGTTAGATATCAGAGGGTGAAAGGCAGCACATTGGATCAGTGCTTAGCACTGAAGCCTTGCAGCGCTGGGATCCTGGGTTCAAATCCCAGCAAGGACAACATCTGCAAGGATTTTGTATGTTCTCCCCGTGTTTGCGTGGGTTTCCACCTCAGTAAAAAAGCAGCCATAGAGTGTCCGGCAACCTTCCCACACACTTTTCTTAGCCAGGACTGCTTCTTGGCATGGTTGGACGGTCCCACCAGAGAATCCTCTGGTGTGCCCTGGCTTCTACATCAAGAGAGTTCATGATAGCGCTAACTTTGCAGCTGTTATGGGGCTCTTGAGCGGGGGAGAAAGGTGAGCCCTCAGAATCAAATCCTCTGGTGGGCACAATGTTTTTCAATCTGAAACAGCTTCTCAGTGGGAGTTGTATCTCACCACAGCCATATTCTTTAGCACAGTGAAAGGACTGGCATAGAGGGAAACCGTATCTACTCCAGCTGTCATTTCTCCGCACCAGGTTCCGCCCATTGTCACACACGACCATGCCTGGCTGTATGTTCAGCGGTGAGAGCCACAGATCAAGTTGCTGTGTTACAGCTTTCAACAACTCGGCAGTGCTGGGCGGTTTGTCAACTAAGCATTAAGCATGTTATCTTCAGCACAGCCTGTTTCCGCTTGGCCAAGGCAGTGCTGCAGTGCTTTTGTGGCACCCCAGAGGGTCTGGTTGCCACAGTGGTATTGCTTCCCTCAAAAGAGGTAATACCATGTCTGGAAGCAAGCGGGGGCCCTTTTGGTCAGGTACACTATACATGCAACACTTTCCTGGCTCCAGGCCAGCAAGGGGACTTCCTCCCCTTGGCAACTGGTATCTGGGGGCGGGGATAGTTTAGTCAGTGCAAGGAGTTGAGTTTAGGACATTGAAGAGAGAGGAGCTAGGGACTGGAGCTGGAGATAGCTTGTCCTAGCTGGAGCACACAGAGAACCGGACACCGGAATCCGAGGCTGTGGGGGATTCCAGACCCAGCAGCAGATACCGTAGGGCAGGAGATTGCAGGTCTCCTGGCCCCCATCAGACGCCCGGAGGGTCAGCAGCACCGAGGGACCAGTGCCACCAAGGAGGAGCGAGGCATCCACAAGGCCCGAGTTGCCAGCCATACGGGTGAGCACAGCACGTTACACTCAGGGACGTGGGCTACAACACAGCTACAAGCAGAATAGCCAAAGAGAATAGTGAGAACGGCAGGCCTACAACTCCACCTGCCCAGGAGGACTCTATGCTTGCTCCCAGACTGACCGGACTCTTATCACTAGCCAGTACTCCAGTCCAGGCCTGTTTAAAGTGTCATCAGTAAAGACCCTGGGACTGCACTGCATGGACTCTGTGGTTATTTCTGCAACGCGACACCCTGCACAACCACCATCATCCACACACACTGCCCTGAAGCTACACTCTTCCTGTGGGGAGTTATACCACCCTTGCTGCCAACCCATCAGCTTCAGAGGACTGTTCCGCAGCGGCGGCCTCATTAGCCGCACTCCACAGGTGGCGTAGTCGGACATTATATAACCTATATACATCTACTACCCTTGGATTGACCACCTGGGTCACGGACCGGGTCACCGCCACGGTGACTACAACCCCCAGCATCTACCGGCCCGGCGAAGGGTATCCCACGGCCCCGGGGGCGCGTCACTTTCAGCTTGTGACTGATGTGGTCATTTCGGAGATGGAGGAGGAGGTGCAGGAGCTGAACAATGTGATTACATTGAGGTTACATTGGCGACTCTATTTTTATACTAAAGAAAGATCAAACTGTTTTGGGTTTTTTACATTATTTTTTAAGGCAAATGCATTCACCGGGAAATGTCATTTTAACATTTTACAACCTTATCTGGCAATGTGGTGTGTGACACATCATCAGACACATCCTGTTTCATTGATGATGGAGGGACTCTGAAAGACACAAAGAGCAGGGCCACAGTAACGAGTACGACATGTTCCCATTAGAAAGGAGAGAGTCTGCTATAGAGTTATAGGGTATGCAGTGAGTCCAACGACTGACCAAATTTAGGAAAAACCCCACTAAGAAATTAAAGACACATAGAGCAGGGCCACAGTAACAAGTACGACATGTTCCCATTAGAAAGGAGAGGGTCTGCCATAGAGTTATAGGGTATGTAGTGAGTCTAATGGCTGACCAAATTTAGGAAAAACCCCACTAACAATTTAAAGAGACACAGAGCAGGGCCACAGTAACGACAAATTCCCATTAGAAAGGAGAGAGTCTCCCATAGTGTTGGCCTATGCAGTGAATGCAAGGGCTGCCAAAAATTTGGAGGCACTTCAATGCCCCTTGGAAGAGACGTGGAGGAGGGCCTAATAAAAAAATGTTGCCGTTAGAAAGGAGCGGGCCTCCTAAACTTGCAATGCCAAAGCACTATGGGCTGAGAAACATTTACCCCTGGGGGGTATACATGAACATACTGTATAAAAAAATTTTTTACGGGCATCATAAACACCCTTTAAACATATGATGTGGGTGTTGTATCACGGACCAAGGTCACCCTGGTGATATGGTGGTGGATGATGAAGATGAGGAGAAGGAGGAGGACAAGAGCATATAGCCCAAATCAGGAAGCGTATACCCATGAGTGGGTGTGAAAAGGTGCATGGGAATATACCTCCCAAGAAAAGACACTGGATTTGAGTTTATGTTACGCTGCTATCACTCGGTGGTGTTGAGAAGTCTGGACCAATCCAGCCCTTGTTCAATTTTATAAGAGTCAGCCTGTCAGCATTTTCAGTTGACAGGCGGATGCGCTTATCAGTTATAATTCCACCAGCGGCACTAAAAACCCGCTCTGATAAAACGCTGGCGGCAGGGCAGGCCAGGACCTCCAAGTCATAGAGAGTCAGTTCATTCCACGTATTTAACTTAGATACCCAATAATTATAAGGCACAGAGGAATCACGGAGGACGTTGGTACAGTCGGCAAGGTACTCCCTCAGCATCTTCCCAAACTTTGCACTCCTTGTGAGAGTACCCCGCGCCTCAGGGCCTCTGCGATGGGAGGGTCTGAGAAAACTCTCCCAGAACTTTGACAGTGTTCCCCTGCCAGCTGGATTTAAGTTGTGTCTCTCTCGCCTGTACTCCTTGGTTGTCCAACGAAGTGTGCCCTCTGCCACCAGCGTTTTCAGATGGGAATTTTTTTAATAGTTCCGCAACAAGGGCCTTCTGGTACAGCCCCATTTTTGTAGACCTGTCCGCCTCAGGGAGAGATATAAAGTTCTCCTTGTAGCGTGGGTCTAGAAGTGTCACCAACCAGTAATGACTGTCACCCAAAACTTTGAGAACGCGAGGGTCATGGGAAAGACAGCATAACATAAACTCAGCCATGCGTGCCAGACTATTAACAGGCAAGACTTCCGTGTCCTCACCAAGAGGATGACTGACCATGCTCTCCTCCTCCTCCTCTCTGTCCTCTGGCCATCCATGCTGAACAGACGGTATGACAGCTGTGCAGGTAGTACCGTCTATAGTGCATGAAACTAGCTCCTGTCCTTCCTCCTCCTCCTCTTCGTCATTGTCACCCAATCCACGTTAGGATAAGATGAGGCTTGGCTGTGTGTAATCACCCTGTATGGTTCCTTGCTGCATCTCATGGTGCTCCGCCTGCAATGCATCCTCTTTGATTGTGAGCAGAGAGCATTTCAGAAGACAGAGAAGCGGGATGGTGACGCTAATTATGGTGTCATCGCCGCTCAACATCTTGGTGGAGTCCTCAAAGTTTTGGAGGATGGTACGTATTGTCTGACATCCATGTCCACTCCTGAGGTCTTATGTGTGGAGTCTAAACTGAATACCGACGGCCTTGTTGATGCTGGTACTCAACAACTGCCCTCTTCTGCTCACAAATCCTTCCCAACATCTGCAGTGTAGAGTTTCAACGCGTGGGGACATCACACACCAGTCTGTGAGCCGGAAGCTGCAAATGCTGCTGATGTTATGATCTGCTACAGGGACTAAGGAAAGACAGGAGATCTGTCCCTACAATAGAACTAAACTAGATCCCTACGATGTAACGGGGAACCTGATCCTGCGATCAGACCCGCTAAAGTCCTCGGCTAGTCTGTACGAAGACCTATAGATGTGAGGGAGGGATCCCTACAAGAACTAGGGACTGGGATAAGTTGGACACCTCCTAGCAGAAATAGTAGCAGTCAAAGACAAACACACAACAAAAAGCATAGAGGTCAGAAGACCTAGCAAAACTAACAGAGAATGGCAACAGAGGACCAAGCTAGCTCAAGAGTAGTAAATACAATGAAGTCCAACAAGGCCAGGAGAGCGGAGCCGGATTAAATAGGCAAAAATGGTCATGTGACCAGCAAACTGAAAAAAAACCTAACAGGAGAGTTCTAACAGTACCCCCTCTTCTAAGAGGATCCTCCGGATCCCCTAGGCCCAGGCTTACCAGGAAACCTCCTGTGAAAAGCTCTGACAAGTCTGGAAGCAGAAACATCATCCGCCCTCACCCATGAGTTATCCTCAGGTCCGAAACCCTTCCAAGCGACGAGATACTGCAAACTCCCTCTATACCGTCTAGAATTTAGGATGCGGGAAATTTCATATTCCCCGTCCTCCACCACCGGAGGAACAGTGGCAGAGGCGTCACCATCCGACACATCAGCTTTTTTCAACAGAGAAACATGAAACACCGGTTTAATCTTCCAGGACGTAGGAACCTCCAACCTAACAGCAGATTGGTTAACTATCTGAAGCACTTTAAAGGGCCCTACGAACTTGGGACCCAATTTTTAAGAAGGAATCCTCAATCGCAGATTCTTAGAGGACAACCAAACCATGTCACCAACAGCAAACAAAACCTCTTGCCGTTTCCTATCAAAGTACCTCTTAGATTTTTTGTTAGCCTCCTGAAGATTACCACGCACATCCGTCCAAACTCTCTCCAAATCACCGGAAAAACTCTCCTCCTCAGGCACAGCCGAAACCAATTTGGAGAATGACCCAAAAGACGGATGTCTCCCAGAACAACAAAAAAAAGGCGAACACCCAGCAGAAAAGGATGTATGGTTGTTAAGAGCAAATTCAGCAAGTGGCAGAAACTCAGACCACCCCTCTTGATTGTCTGCCACAAAACAACGCAAGAACTGCTCAACATCCTGGTTCTTCCTTTCTGTCTGGCCATTAGACTCAGGATGATATCCGGATGAAAACGACAAATGAACTCCCAACCTGTCACAAAAGGCACGCCAAAAACGAGCCACAAACTGAGGTCCCCTATCAGAAATAATGTCAGTAGGAACACCATGTAGTCTGACAATTTCCTTGACAAAGGCCTTAGCGAGTGTCTTAGCGCAAGGCAGTTTGAAGAAGGGAACCAAGTGACACATCTTGCTAAAACGGTCCACGACCACCCAGATGACCGTGAAACCTTCAGAGGGGGGAAGGTCAGTAATAAAGTCCATAGCCAGATGTGTCCAAGGTGTACTAGGAACCTCCAGAGGGCAAAGCAACCCCGCAGCAGGAGCATGCGAAGACTTGGATCTAGCACACACAGTACATTGGCGCACCCACTTAATGACTTCCTTCTGCCATCCAGGCCACCAAAAACTGCGACCCACAAGTCTCTTGGTCTCAGAAATTCCTGGATGACCTGCCAACCGAGACTCATGACACTCAACAAACAAATCTCTCCTAAAGGTCTTAGGCACAAACAACCTCCCATGGGGAGTGTTAGATGGGGCATTCTCCTGAGCTTTAAGAATCTCATCCTCCAAAATGGAGTCCAAAGCAGCAATCACAACACCTTCTTGTAAAATGCTCTCCTCTTCCTCCTCAACACCGACCATGGGAGAAAAGCTGCGAGACAAAGCATCCGCTTTAACATTCTTGGTACCCGGGATGTAAGTAACGGAAAAATTAAACCGCGAGAAAAAAAGTGCCCACCTAGCCTGACGGGCATTCAAGCGCTTGGCAGCATCAAGATAGATCAGATTTTTATGATCAGTGAAAACCTGAATGGGAAATTCAGCACCTTCCAAGAGGTGACACCAGTGTTCAAATGCGAGTTTAATCGCCAGCAATTCCCGATTACCAACATCGTAATTAAGTTCAGTCTCAGAAAATTTTTTTGTAAAAAAGGCACAGGGATGTACTCCATCCTTGTTTTCCTGAGACAACACCGCACCGACCCCCACTGAAGAAGCATCAACCTCAACCAAAAACGGCTTAGTCACATCAGGCTGCATAAGGATGGGAGCAGAGGTGAACCTCTCCTTTAGAAACACAAAAGCTTCAATGGCCTCAGAAGTCCACTGAACCGCATTAGCACCTTTCCTGGTGAGATCGGTCAGCGGTTTGACAATAATAGAAAATTTTTTTATGAATTTTCTGTAATAATTGGCGAAACCCAAAAACCTTTGTATCGATTTCAAACCAATAGGCCTAGGCCATTCCTGCACAGCTTGAACTTTAACCGGGTCCATCTCAAAACCTTCACTGGAGATAATGTAGCCCAAAAAACTAATTCTCTGTACAGCGAACTCACATTTCTCCAGCTTAGCAAAAAGCGAATTGTCCATTAATAACTGTAATACCTCACGTACGCTCCGCCAATGAGACTCCAGATCAGGCGAATAAATCAGAATGTCATCCAAATACACAACCACATTTTTGCAGATTAAAGGTCTAAGGATGTCATTAATAAGATTCTGAAAAAATGCTGGAGCATTGGTAAGACCAAAAGGCATAACCAGATTCTCAAAATGACCCACAGGAGTGTTAAAAGCAGTCTTCCATTCATCACCCTCCTTCATGCGCAACAAATTGTATGCCCCCCGGAGATCAATTTTAGAGAACCACTTGGCCCCCACTAACTGGTTAAATAAATCAGGAATCAATGGCAGTGGGTAAGGATTGCGTACAGTAATTTTGTTAATCTCACGAAAGTCCAGACAAGGACGTAAACCGCCATCTTTTTTTTTTACAAAAAAAAAATCCAACAGCCACAGGAGACTTGGAAGGCCTAATGTGACCGGCGGCCAAGCTTGTCTGTATGTATTCCTCCAAAGCCTTTCTCTCAGGAATAGTAAGATTAAATAAACGACTTTTAGGAAGAGTCGCTCCAGGGACAAATTCAATGGTACAATCATAGTCTCTATGGGGAGGCAAAATTTGTGACTCCTCCTCAGAAAAAACTCTCCAAAAATCCTGAATAGGTACAGGTAATTCCCCTTTTTCCACCGCAGCAATACGTCCGTTACAACACTTGTCATAACACTTAGGGCTCCAGGACTTAATTTCATTGGTAGACCAATCCTGTACAGGATTGTGCAATTTTAACCAGGGTAACCCCAATATTACTGGAGAAGGCAAATTATCCAATACCACCAAATCCAAATTCTCTTGATGAATACCATTAATAGTGAGGGGAAATTCACAGACCTTATGAGTAACACTCTTCAAGGGAGAGCCATCAACAGAAACCACAGCAATAGGGGATGACAAAGTTTTAGGTTCTAATCTAAATTTTTCCAGGAATCCCCCATCAATCACATTCAGAGTAGAACCACAATCCACAAATACCCGAAATTCAATTAATTCATCCTGAGCAGCGGTAGTAGCAGATAGGAATACTCCCTTAGAATTTAAACAGGCAATACGTGCATGACTGACCATTTTTTTTTCTTTCTTCATACGAAGCACACAGCTCTTAATAAAATGACAAGAATTTCCGCAATAGAAGCACAAGCCTTCAGAAAGCCTGCGGTCTTTTTCCTGAGAGCGGGGTGCCATCGCCCCAATCTCCATCGGCTCTCCATTGTCAGCACAGACCCTCTCAGGACTCAGAGCTGACATAGCAGAGGATTTGCTCTCATTAACCCTTGCACGCAGTCTCCTGTCCACCCGTATAGCTAATTGCATTGCCTCCTGCAAGTTTCCAGGTGTGGGATAAGCAATCAGTAAATCCTTAACCCTTTCACCTAGCCCTGCAAGAAACAAGCTTTTCAAAGCTGAATCGTTCCACCCCACCTGGGCAGACCACCGACGGAAGTGAGAACAATATTTTTCCACATTACCTGATCCCTGCCTCAAACGTCTCAATTCAGACTCAGTAGATGAGACACGATCAGGATCATCGTACAACAAACCCAAAGCAGAAAAAAAACTATCCACTGATCTAAAGCACGGATCACTAGGTTGGAGAGAGAAGGCCCATCCCTGAGGATCTTTGCGCAAAAGTGACATTATGAACCCTATGCGCTGTGATTCATCACCAGAGGATCCGGGTCTCAAACGAAAATACAATAAACAAGCATTTTTAAAAGAAAAAAATCTTGTTGTTCGCCAAAAAATAAATCAGGCAGACGTACCTTTGGTTCTTCAAAATGTGCTCCAGAACAGCTACTCACGTGTTGTTGGAGCTTGGCCACCTCCAGAGAGAGTCCCTGCAAGCCTTGAGCCAAATCTTGAACCGAGACCATGATGGAAAACTGGAGGTCTTTTCTTAGAGAAAATTTTTTTTTTTTTTCTTTTAGGGCTGGACTTACTGTTATGATCTGCTACAGGGACTAAGGAAAGACAGGAGATCTGTCCCTACAATAGAACTAAACTAGATCCCTACGATGTAACGGGGAACCTGATCCTGTGATCAGACCCGCTAAAGTCCTCGACTAGTCTGTACGAAGACCTATAGATGTGAGGGAGGGATCCCTACAAGAACTAGGGACTGGGATAAGTTGGACACCTCCTAGCAGAAATAGTAGCAGTCAAAGACAAACACACAACAAAAAGCATAGAGGTCAGAAGACCTAGCAAAACTAACAGAGAACGGCAACAGAGGACCAAGCTAGCTCAAGAGTAGTAAATACAATGAAGTCCAGCAAGGCCAGGAGGGCGGAGCCGGATTAAATAGGCAAAAATGGTCATGTGACCAGCAAACTAAAAAAAACCTAACAGGAGAGTTCTAACAGCTGAAGCCCTGCAAGGGCGGTGGAAGCTGTAGCTGACCTTCTAAAATGGGCACACAGGCAGTGCACTTTAACAAGCAGATCCGGCAGCTCTGGGTAGGATTTGAGAAACCGCTGAACCACGAGGTTAAGTACATGGGCCAGGCATGGTACGTGTGTGAGCTTGCCTCGCCTCAGAGCCGCCACCAGGTTCCGGCCATTGTCACACACGCCCATGCCTGGCTGTAGGTTCAGCGGTGTGAGCCACAGATCTGCCTGCTCTTTCAGAGCTGTCCACAACTCTTCAGCATTGTGCGGTTTGTCACATAAGCATATTAGCTTCAGCACAGCCTGTTGCCGCTTGGCCGAGGCAGTGCTGCAGTGCTTCCAACTTGTGACTGATGTGGTAATTTCAGAGATGGAGGCTGAAGAGGAGGAGGAGGCTGAGGAGGATGAGGTGCAGGAGCTGTAGACCATGGGGGCAACCCTGATTGACCTAGGGCCCGCAATCCTTGGCATCGGGAGGACGTGTTCCGTCCCAAGGTCCGACTGTGTCCCGGCTTCCACTATGTTAACCCAGTGTGCCGTCAGCGAGATGTACCGGTCCTGCCCACAAGCACTTGTCCACCTGTCCGTGGTTAGGTGGACTTTCCCGGAAACTGCGTTGTTGAGGACACGGCTAATGTTTTGCTTGTGTAATGCGGGGACGGCACACCAGTAGAAATAGTGGCAGCTGGGGACCGAGTACCGAGGAACAGCAGCTGCCATCAGTTTGCGGAATGCTTCCGTCTCCACGAGCCTAAAAGGCAACATTTCGAGCGCAAGCATTCGTGAAATGTGAGTATTTAGTAGTGTGGCCTGTGGGGCATTGGCTGCATATTTGCACTTGCATTCCAATGACTGGGGTATGGACAACTGAACGCTGCACTGGGACAAGGACGTGGACGTGCTTCCTGATGCTGCTACTTGAGAGTGCGCAAAGACAGGTGCAGGGCAGGAGGCATCTTCGCATGCACCATGGACAGGGGATTGGCTTGCATGCACAACAGCGGAAGAAGCAATGGTGCCACCTGCAGACACTGTTCCTGGACCCTGGGGTTCGGCCCACAAAGTCGGGAGCTTTGCTTCCATGTGCCTGATCATGCTGATGGTGGTCAGACTGGTCGTTTTGCCACCCCTACTGATGCTGGCCTGGCAGGTGGTGCAAATGGCCTTTTTGGGGTTATCGGCAGAGTCTTTAAAAAACAACCAGAGTCGGGAAGACCTAACAGTTGTACTGGCAACTTCCTTCATGTTGGTGTTTCGGGGGAACGGTTGCCTGCCTTCTGTCTGCGGCCACCACACTGCTTCTTCCTGCCTGTTGGGGTGCTCTGCCTCCCTCCCCTTGTGTTCTGCTGTCCTCGCTTTCCATGTCCTCCTGCCAGGTTGGGTCAGTTACTATATCATCCACCACTTCGTCCTCCACTTCCGCACCCTGGTCCTCCTCCTGACTTTCTGGCAATTGTGTCTCATCATCGTCCACCTCTTGTGACACTTTCCCACCGTCACCTTCATGTGACCGTGGCTGCTCAAATATTTGGGCATAGCCACACGCGATCTCCTCTTGTCCCGCTTCAAGTGGACCGGGCGAGAGACCCGAATCTATAAATGGAAAAATGAACAGCTCTTCAGAGTGTCCAAGTGTGGGATCAGTTGTCTCTTGGCACTCGGCATGGTGGGAGGAAGGAGGATCAGGGTGAGGAATATGCGGTCCAGACTCACGGCTACTGAGACTTGACCGTGTAGAAAACAGGGTGGTGGTGGTGGCTAAGTGACTGGAAGTGTAGCACCCCGAGGACTCGGCTGCTACAGGGGTACTGCACCTCGACCCAGAGGTGTGGTATTCCACTCCCGGGTAAGGATGGAGTGTGGGACTGAGCTCAGTAGGCTGCATGCACTACATACATCCCATTTCCGGGGGACAGAACTACGGTACTCCCACCAGATAAATGTGCAGGTACGACAGCGTCTGTCCCTGGCTGGAGTGGGAGGGGGGTGGAACATCCCAGTAGTGGATAGGGGAGGGGCTCTGGGCATAGAGATAGGAGCCCATTGGGTGCTAGTCACCTGGGCTCACACATAGAGGGAGTATATATGGTGGGCACCATCTTAGATCAGGGTCAGTCAGTCAGTCAGTTCAGCCTGAGGAGAAGCCGAGCAGAGGAGCTCAGCCAGGAGGGCTGACAGGGAGCTGTGGCTCCTGCTGGGCCCAGCTCCAGGGCCAGGCTTGTAGTGGAGGAGGAAGAAGAAAGGCCCAGAGACGCAGAGCCAGAGGGAACCCTGAGATCCCAGAATTAAGCCAAAAGGGTGAAGGGTTGGCAGAAGAGGGCACCGGATCCCAAGCTGGTGGAGGCAAAAGTAACCCTTAGCCAGGAACCGGAGGTCGTGGTCAAGCTTTGCCACGACCCTCACCACATCCACCAGGAAGGTACACCAAGAGTAGGGTCAGGAAAGCCAGAGAAGGTTTTGCCACCAGGAGGCCCAAGGGAACCGGACAAAGGTGGATCCCTGGTGGGGAAGGCCTGCAGAAAGAGAAAGAGAAGGGAGCTCAGGACCACGCTCCGGAACTGCCTGGGGGTTAGCCGAGTCCCACACCTGGTGAATGCAGCACGGCTCGGGTGGTCACTCAAGGCCAGAGTGACTGAAGGAACACCAGTGAGTAAAAACCCTGAAACTGCATCTCACGTCTCTGACTCTCCTTTCTGCACTATCACAACCCCCATCATCCGCACCAGCTGCCCTGAAGCCATACCCCTCCCGTTGGGGGTTATACCACCATCGCTGCACCCATACTACCGGCCTCAGCGGACTGTTCTGCAGCGGCGGCCTTGTGACCGCAAATCAACGGGTGGCGTAGTCGACACTTAACAACATCTACAAAGACTGCCACACACTTAGTTTGACACCCTGGGCACGGACCGGGTCACCGCCACGAGGACTACTACCCCTGTCAGATCCGGCTCCGGGTATCCCCTGAACATGGCCCAGGGGGCGCGTCAACTTTGGCGTAGTCGGCAGGATCACGTGCCCGCAACTACCGGGTACTGCGTGCCTGAAGAAAAGTCTAAATGTACCGTAAAAAGAAGTCTCCCGCCAGTTCCGGAGGGTCCCCGCCATCGGACGCCATCTCGGATCATTTCCCGCCGGTTGCCCGCCATCTGCAGCCTTTTCCCGCCATCCACGGAGTTTCCCGCCACTGGGAGACGATTCCCGCCATCAGAGAAGATTTCCCGCCCTGGCAGAGCGGACGCCATTATGGGCGTGCCAGAGGGTGGCAAGAGACCACCTCCCATCGTGGGCCAGGTCCAAGAATGGCGCCAAAAGCAAAGACCGCCCCCACCATCAGAGACTGTAATGATTGAGATGTCCGTCAGCGTGGGGGGTCTGCCCCTGGAACTGACAATCACCAAGTTGCCCCAGGACCGCCCTGAGTGTGGGCGGATCAAGAACAAAAGAGTGAGGATGGGTGCAGCCTGGAGGAGTCTGGAGAGGTCGCACCCGGAGATGGATGGAGAGTCAGGCAGCACCGACCCTGTGGTCAGGAGCCTGTTGCAAGCCACCACCCCACCAGGCCTGGTGGAGATCCTGGCACAGCTCCCCCGAGACCGGGAGAATGCCCAAACCGCGCTGGAGGGCCTCGCACGCAGGATGGCCCGAGTGCAGCGAGAGGTGCTGACTGAGTGGAGCAGGGAGATGGCCCAGCAGGCTGGAACCCGCCAGCGGAGCACGCCAACCGAGACAAGGAGTCTGACTGCCTCTGAGGATGGTGCAGGAGGAATGAAGGCCGGAGACGACGCCGTGGAAGGAGCTGAAGAGACGGAGGCAGGTAAAGGGGACGTCACTACCCCAAGCCTAGAAACCGTAAGCCTGCCCCAGCTCCCCGTCGCAGAGCCCAAAATTCCCCCTACCGTGCCCGTCGCTGCACCGCCACCGCTCCGGACTAGGCCTCAAGCAGGAGCCGCGGCCACGCCCCCTGTGACGTCACGCGCCTCAACTCAGAGCGCGGCCAAGCAGGAGACGCCACCGGCCTGGTCGCAGGGCCGAGTACCCCCGGGCGCTGTTGTATCCAAAGCGCCCTCTACCTCCATCATGCCACCGGTCTGGTCGCAGGACCTGGTGGACCCGGGCGCCGCTGCCTCTAAAGCGCCCTTTGTCTTCAGACTACCTTCGGCCTGGACGCAAGGCCAGGAGCCCCTGGGTGCCGCAAGCACCACAGCGCCCTCTGCCTCCACAGAACCAACCACCTCGGACGGACTGCTCTTCGTGTGGCCACCTGAATACATCCACCCCCGACTACGGAGGGAACGGCCTCTGGATGAGCCTCTACTTCCGGCTCCGGCGCCCGCCAAACTCGACCCGCTTCCGTTGGAGGACGCCCAATTTGAGTGGGACCCAACCGGTGAGGACCTGATGGGATTCACCGAGGAGACCCGGGCAGCCGCAACCCAGCGTGCGGAATGCTGCCGGCAGCAGCTAGAAGTTTTCGATAAGGAGCGGCGGGAGAGGCGGGTCCGTGAGGAGCGGCTCCAAGTTCAGAGCGCGGAGCAAAAGCGCCGGGCCCGCAGGAACCCTCGTACTGCCCACGGTCCCCGTGCCAGCGGGACCGTAATTAAATTCCAACTGGAGCACGGTTGGGGTTTTATCCGGGACCACAGAACCCCTGGCGACGTCTTTGTCACCCGCAGGGACGTCGAAAGCCATCTGCCGGAGGGACACAGAGGTCGTGACCTTTACCTGGGTGATGAGGTCACCTTCACCCGGCATCAGTGCGCCAAAGGGCCGTATGCTCTAAATGTACACCGACTGACTGAGGAGGAGTTACGGAGTGAGGAGGATCAAGAGGACCCGGACGGGTCTGAAGATTACCCTCAGGCAGGAGCAGGAGGACGTCGCCACTGATGTACAGTAAGAGCATTGTAAATAGTTACCCGTGAGAGTACAGGAACTGTTACCAGTACGATGTAGTCCCCGTTGGGACCAGCAAACTGTTACCGTGTATTCCCTATCCCTTACCAGGCTGAGGACTGTGAACAGCCATCCCTATTCCCCACTGGCCGAGGACTGAGAGCGGCCATACCCTTGTATATAGTTGCGCTTCCTAAAGCGCCCCCTACTGGTTTTATAAGGAACTGTTTTTCTACAAGGAAGTAGTGACTGTTGCACTGTACCTGGTCACAAGATGCACCGTGGCCAGAGACCAAGAATATATTTTGAGAATGTTTATGTGAAAATGTCTTAATATGGAAAGTTTAAAATGCTGCCGAAATAATAATGTTAAAAGTCTTGCATAATGTTTCACAAAAGAGTTCCGGTGGCATTAGCCAGATATTTTATAATGTCTTAGGAAAAATGTTTTATACCCGTAACGTTAAAGGAGAAAAGTACCTCCCATAAAGGGATGAGTTTTCAGTTAATGTTTTATATATGAGTGCACTTTCAAAATTTGTATGTTTATATGTTTTGCTCTTTTACAGCCCGAGGACGTGCTGTGATTTACCAGGGGGGAATGTAGCACCCCGAGGACTCGGCTGCTACAGGGGTACTGCACCTCGACCCAGAGGTGTGGTATTCCACTCCCGGGTAAGGATGGAGTGTGGGACTGAGCTCAGTAGGCTGCATGCACTACATACATCCCATTTCCGGGGGACAGAACTACGGTACTCCCACCAGATAAATGTGCAGGTACGACAGCGTCTGTCCCTGGCTGGAGTGGGAGGGGGGTGGAACATCCCAGTAGTGTAGGGGCAGATAGGGGAGGGGCTCTGGGCATAGAGATAGGAGCCCATTGGGTGCTAGTCACCTGGGCTCACACATAGAGGGAGTATATATGGTGGGCACCATCTTAGATCAGGGTCAGTCAGTCAGTCAGTTCAGCCTGAGGAGAAGCCGAGCAGAGGAGCTCAGCCAGGAGGGCTGACAGGGAGCTGTGGCTCCTGCTGGGCCCAGCTCCAGGGCCAGGCTTGTAGTGGAGGAGGAAGAAGAAAGGCCCAGAGACGCAGAGCCAGAGGGAACCCTGAGATCCCAGAATTAAGCCAAAAGGGTGAAGGGTTGGCAGAAGAGGGCACCGGATCCCAAGCTGGTGGAGGCAAAAGTAACCCTTAGCCAGGAACCGGAGGTCGTGGTCAAGCTTTGCCACGACCCTCACCACATCCACCAGGAAGGTACACCAAGAGTAGGGTCAGGAAAGCCAGAGAAGGTTTTGCCACCAGGAGGCCCAAGGGAACCGGACAAAGGTGGATCCCTGGTGGGGACGGCCTGCAGAGAGAGAAAGAGAAGGGAGCTCAGGACCACGCTCCGGAACTGCCTGGGGGTTAGCCGAGTCCCACACCTGGTGAATGCAGCACGGCTCGGGTGGTCACTCAAGGCCAGAGTGACTGAAGGAACACTAGTGAGTAAAAACCCTGAAACTGCATCTCACGTCTCTGACTCTCCTTTCTGCACTATCACAACCCCCATCATCCGCACCAGCTGCCCTGAGGCCATACCCCTCCCGTTGGGGGTTATACCACCATCGCTGCACCCATACTACCGGCCTCAGCGGACTGTTCTGCAGCGGCGGCCTTGTGACCGCAAATCAACGGGTGGCGTAGTCGACACTTAACAACATCTACAAAGACTGCCACACACTTAGTTTGACACCCTGGGCACGGACCGGGTCACCGCCACGAGGACTACTACCCCTGTCAGATCCGGCTCCGGGTATCCCCTGAACATGGCCCAGGGGGCGCGTCAGAAGCATTATCCGATATCCAACCAACAAAGTTTTGACACTGCTGTGGGTTCAATAGTGGTGTGCTGCGGTCCCCTAGGAATTGGGACAGGAAGGTCAGGCGAGAACATGTGGGTGTTTGTTGTGGCACAATTTCGGCTTGCCCACGGCCTTGTCCTCGGCCTCTGCACTCACCATCACCATCACATCCAGTTCCCCGTCCCTTGCCTCGTGCCTTGCCCATTTTAAATGGAGGACAGTATCTTCCACGCTCACTACAAATGATTGAGTTTGGAGCGAACTTATATGTGATCCGTGTGATGGAGAAAACAGAGTTTTAAATACCTGGCCTGTAGGTAAGTAGTTTGAACAGCAAACTGCGGTGAATTGCTTCAATGACACACTAAAGGAAATTTTTAATGGAGGCCAGAAATGGCAGTATTTTCTGACAACGTATATGTGATCCGTGTGACGGAGAAAACACAGTTTTAAATAGCTGGATTTCTAGCGCTCTAATATGGAAAGGATCTGGCTGTATTCTGCAGTGCCAACAAGCAAATGGCGCAGAAAAACGGTGTTCTCTGGATTGCTTTTTAAGCAAATAATGAGGATTAAGATTCAAAAAAAGTATTCCTGGCCCCTGAGAAAGGCAGAATTGGAATGGAGCCTCTTGTGCTATATGTACTGCAGTCTGCTATATACACCGCCTGCCTATACACCCTGCCTGCCTGATATCTCTGCAGATGGATTAGTCCTCAGAAGGACTGTTTGTTAAGATGGATATGTGTATTGTATGGTTTTTCTCCCTACACTACCTAATACACAACCAAATCTCTCTGTAGCTCAGCAGCACCTCTCCCTACACTGTCTGATCCTGAGTGACTGTGACGAGCATGGCGGCGCCAAGTCTGATATAGACCTGATGACGCTGTGCGGCCAGCCAATCACTGTAATGCCACAACCATCATGGCTGCAGCATTACAATGAGTGGCAGGCAATCCCTGCATGCTAATTGGCTCTCTAAAGAGCGCCAAACATGCAGGGAGGGGACCCGAGCTCCCGCCGATCAACCCCGGAAATACTTGGCGAGCACCGAGCATGTCGAGCAGTGAGATGCTCGGGCGAGCACCGAGCAGTAGCGAGCATGCTCGCTCATTAGCTCATTACTAGTCATCACGTCTGGTCTGTAGAGCAGCCATTGCTTCTCATACTGCCATTACGCTATAGACCAAGTAGCACAGAGGCGTCTTGAATATCCTGGGTTGTCATCGTAAATGGGGAATGTCATATTGTATCAAGTGACTCTGTGGCTCGATCTGCTCCCAGTACAGAGTCATAAGTGTTAACATAGCTGCTGTCTGAGTAATTAATCAAAGGCCCTTACTGTCATCCTTAGAGGCATAAACAGGCTTTCTACAATCGTCTGCCTCGGGCGTTTGCCCTATTCAAATGAGTGCAAACTATATTTAAGAAAAGCCTCGCGCCAGCACAATCATTTGATGTCCCGAGCAGAACACACACATAACAGTCATTGTGGATTAACACAAGTCCCATTGTTCCCAAGATATGTAGATTCTGTCAGTGGTACCTCAGTTAACCTCGCCTGCTCCTAATTGACAAAAGGGAGATGAGGTCAAAGCCTTTAAAGGGCTAATCGTCAAATCTGAGGCCGCCGCCGACTCAAATTCACGCCGCTTTTTTCTTTCTGACCTCAATAGTTTTCATGGTCGACGTGTAAAGTTTTATTTCGTCTTTTTATTATATGTGAAAAGAAAAAAATAAATAAATGGATGAAATTATATTTTATAAGTTAAGTGAAGGCCCAGAAATAAAAGACTGTAAACATAGGAAATTGGATGACTGTATATTACAATGCAACACATGTTATAATGATGTCAGGGGCGTGCGTGCCCCCTCGCCCTGGGTGGCGGATGATGGACTTTCAGCCTTGCCAACCTGGGATTTCAATGATTTGTTATATATAAGTCCTACCACATACACCAGGGCTATTTTATAGTCATTTGTAGTAATCCTGATGAGTAGATCAACTATTGTGGTCATATTCAGTGTCACAACAAGTCACACACAGGCTCCGGAGCAGATGTTTGACTTCTGTCATGCACATATAATACTGCCATATACAGTCAGCATAATACTGCTACATACTGCCAAGCAATACCCCCATCCACAGCCCATCTAATATTACTCTGCTCATCACACATAATACTACTCAACAAAGGTTACATACTGTAATACTGCCATAAACAGCCCATCTAATATTACTCTAATCATCACACATAATACTACTCCACAAAGGCCACATACTGTAATACTGCCAAACACAGCCCATCTAATATTACTCTACTCATCACACATAATACTACTCAAAAAAGGCCACATACTGTAATACTGCCAAACACAGCCCATCTAATATTACTCTACTCATCACACATAATACTACTCAACAAAGGCCACATACTATAATACTGCCAAACACAGCCCATCTAATATTACTCTAATCATCACACATATTACTACTCCACAAAGGCCACATACTATAATACTGCCATACACAGCCCATCTAATATTACTCTAATCACGCATATTACTACTCCACAAAGGCCACATATTGTAATACTGCCAAACACAGCCCATCTAATATTACTCTACTCATCACATATAATACTACTCCACAAAGGCCACTTACTATAATACTGCCAAACACAGCCCATCTAATATTACTCTAATCATCACACATATTACTACTCCACAAAGGCCACATACTATAATACTGCCATACACAGCCCATCTAATATTACTCTAATCACGCATATTACTACTCCACAAAGGCCACATATTGTAATACTGCCAAACACAGCCCATCTAATATTACTCTACTCATCACACATAATACTACTCCACAAAGGCCACATACTATAATACTGCCATACACAGCCCATCTAATATTACTCTAATCACACATATTACTACTCCACAAAGGCCACATACTGTAATACTGCCAAACACAGCCCATCTAATATTACTCTACTCATCACACATAATACTACTCCACAAAGGCCACATACTATAATACTGCCATACACAGCCCATCTAATATTACTCTAATCATCACACATAATACTACTCAAAAAAGGCCACATACTATAATACTGCCATACACAGCCCATCTAATATTACTCTAATCATCACACATAATACTACTTAACAAAGGCCACATACTGTAATACTGCCATACACAGCCCATCTAATAATACTCTAATCATCACACATAATACTACTCCACAAAGGCCACATACTATAATACTGCCATACACAGCCCATCTAATATTACTCTACTCGTCACACATAATACTACTCCACAAAGACCCCATAATGTAATACTGCCAAGCACAGCCCATCTAATATTACTCTACTCATCACACATAATACTACTCAACAAAGGCCACATACTATAATACTGCCAAACACAGCCCATCTAATATTACTCTACTCATCACACATAATACTACTCAAAAAAGGCCACATACTGTAATACTGCCAAACACAGCCCATCTAATATTACTCTAATCATCACATATAATACTACTCCACAAAGGCCACATACTATAATACTGCCAAACACAGCCCATCTAATATTACTCTAATCATCACATATAATACTACTCCACAAAGGCCACATACTATAATACTGCCAAACACAGCCCATCTAATATTACTCTAATCATCACACATAATACTACTCCACAAAGGCCACATACTATAATACTGCTAAACACAGCCCATCTAATATTACTCTACTCGTCACACATAATACTACTCCACAAAGACCCCATAATGTAATACTGCCAAACACAGCCCATCTAATATTACTCTAATCATCACACATAATACTACTCCACAAAGGCCACATACTATAATACTGCCAAACACAGCCCATCTAATATTACTTTACTCAGCTCACGTTCTACTGTACTCAGTCCTCATAATATCATTGTATACTGCCCACATAATACGGCTGTGTACAACTCATATATTACCACTCTATAATGGCCACATAGTGTTACTGGACTGAAAACACAAAATATTACTACTGTACACTGTCTATATAATACCGCAATACACAGCCAACATAAGATTAACTAAACACACATATCACTGTATTCTGCCCACATAATACCGCTGTCTATAGTATGCATGATATTACTGAATACAGTCCACATAATATTACTGGACTGAACACACAAAATATTAATGTACATAGTCCACATTATACCGCTATAAACAGCACACATAATATTGCTGTACATAGTCCACATAACGTTATTGGACTCAACACACAAAATAATTACTGTATACAGTCCACATTATACTGTTATACGCAGCCCACATGATATGTCTGGGCTGAGCACACAAAATATTACTATACACAGTTGATATATTACCGCAATACTCAGCCAACATAAGATTATCTAAATGCACAGAATATTACGGTATCCTGCCCACATAATACTGCTATATACAGTCCACACGATATTACTTTATACTGTTCACACAATATTACTGGACTGGTCACACATATTACTGTACACGGCCCACATAATACCGCTGTACACTGTCCACATAATATTATTGGACTCAAAACACATAATATTACTGTATACGGCCCATGTAATACCGCTGTACACAGTCCACATGAAATTGTTGTGCAAAGTCCAATTGATACTACTGGATTGATCACATACTGTATATTACTGTGTACAGTCCACATTATACTGCTATACACAGCCCTCATAATATTTCTGGACTGAACACACAAAATATTACTGTACACAGTCTACATAATATCACAATATACAGCCCACATAATATTACTGTACTGAACACACATAATATTACTGTACTGAACACACATAATATTACTGTACGTAGCCCACATAATACTGCAAAACACAGTCCATTTAATATTGCTAGACTAAACACATATTACTTACTGTACACAGTCCACGTAATACCGCTATTCTCAGCCCACATAAAGGTACTATACTGAACACACATAATATTACTGGACACAGTCCACATAATACCACTATATACAGTCCGCACAACATTACTGGCCCGAACATACGTAATATTACTGTACACAGCCCACATAAAACCGCTATACACAACCCACATAATACCGCTATACACAGCCCACATAACATTACTGGACTGTACACACATAATATTACTGGACACAGTCCACATAATACCACTATATACAGTCCGCACAACATTACTGGACCGAACATACGTAATATTACTGTACACAGCCCACATAAAACCGCTATACACAACCCACGTAATACCGCTATTCTCCGCCCACATAACATTACTGGACTGTACACACATAATATTACTGGACACAGTCCACATAATACCACTTTTTGCAGTCCGCACAATATTACTGGACTGAGCATACGTAATATTACTGTACACAGCCCACATAAAACCGCTATACACAACCCACATAATACCGCTATACACAGCCCACATAACATTCCTGGACTGTACACACATAATATTATTATTATTTTCGCTCCTTTCATCACTTTTACACTGTAGTGAGACTGGTGTGCAGGTTGGGGGACGGCACATTTATTTATTACACCAGAAATGGGTACAAATAGTAGTGCACATCTACGTCGGTTAATAGAAGGTATTATTTCTGTTACTCGCTGATATAGCGCCTTTAATTCCTCAGCTCTTTCAGACGTCAGATTTGCTGCTTGTACTAAATTTGTAGCATTTTTGGCACAACCACCATCCCTACAAAGCCGATAATCCAGCATTTGTCTCACGCTCGTTGGGACTGTATATACGGGACCAAATCTTCCAAACCTGCAGTGAACAGAGGACGTTTGACTATTTTAGTAGCCGGACCCTTCACCCTGTAAATGTCGTTATTGCTGCAGATTTGCCAGAGGACACAGACCAGACATAGACCTTGTCTTGGATCCATTCTTCAAGTACAATGGACAATGACATTCCTTTCTCATCATGCAAATCCCATAACTATCCAGAAGAATAAATGGCTAACTGGCCGCTGGTAGTCATTTTATTAAATTTCTCCGAGGAACTGAAATGGACACTTTACTCTTTTGTTTGGGGCAGGGAGTAAAATTGAGACTAGATTATTGGTGATTCCCCACTTTAGACCTTAATGGCGTCCCCGATTCCCAGGGATTCGGATGATGTGAACAGTGCCAATTCCATGAACTTAGCAGCAGCAGCTCTAAAAAATGCAACACAGGACAACGCAGACACTGATTGCAGACGGTGCCAGTGCAAGAAGAGGGTGAAGACCACCTTTGTGCACCACTCGCACGGTGGTTATATGCTGCACATGGGGTTTAACAAGTAATAAATGGCCCCATAGTAACACTGGGAATAGGGCCCAATTCCACACAGGTTTAGAAAAATGAAAGTTTGATTATGGTTTCTTTATTGCAAAAGTATCATGCACACAGTGATGTCACAATGCAGGAATAATAATCAAGGTGATGTCGTAGTCTGGAGGTAATGCACACTGATAAGTCTCATAATATAGTGATGACACAGTATAGGAATAATGTGCTCAGTGATATCGCAGTAGCAAGATATTGTTCACAGTGATGTCACAGTACAAAGATTATGCACACAGTGATGTCACAAATAGAGGAACAAAGCATACAGTGATGTCACAGCACAGAGATAATATAGACGATGATGCCATAGTATGGAGGTAATGCATACAAAACTGTCACAGAACATAGTGATGACACCATACAGGAGTAATGCGCACAGTGATGTCACAGTATCGAGATATTGTTCACAATAATGTCACAATACACAAATAATACACACAGTGATGTCACAATACAGGGATAAAGCACACAGTAATGTCATAGTACAGAGTTTATATAGACAATGATATCATAGTACTCAAATAATGCACACAGATACGTCACAGACCATAGTAATGTCACAGTACCGGGATAATACAGTAATGTGAAAGTACAAGCATAATGCTCACAGTTATGTCACATTATGACATAATTCTAATGACATAATTGTGAGCATTATGCTTGTACTTACTATGATATCATTGTCTATATTAACTTTGTACTATGACATCACTGGCTTGTTATTTATATGTGGATCAACTGTGCCACGTCATATATGACTTTGGTGACACAATCTGGCCAATACCTCTAAAATATGGGCCCCCACTGCCAATAGACCATCTCTCCTACTCATTCCTTGATTCACTTATATTATTTAGGGGGGGTTTGGTTTGTCATAAACACATATTTTGACTGGTTGTGCTGTGCTATTTATACCAGGGTTGCTTAGTTGGTCTACATTAATCGAATGTTATATAAGTGATGTAAAATATACCTGTGGCACATAACATAGTGGGGTTTATTGCTATTTTTATGCATATTATCATGAATTCCTCCATATGAAGATTGCACATGTTTTTGTCTGTTTTAAATGCTTTTAAAAAAATTTTCTTTTGTTGTCTAAATGTAATCATGTAATAAAGATTTTTTTCACTTTTCCAACATTGGGTGTGCATGGTTATAGATCCTGAGTCTTTTTCTTCCGAATAATATTCTTTATCTCTGTATTGTGACATAACTGTGTGCATTATCTTTGAATTGTAACATCACTGTAAACAATATCTTGACACTGTGATACCACTGAGAACATTATTCCTGTACTGTGTCATCACTATGTTATGAGACATTTCATTGTGCATTATCTCCAGACTATGACATCATTGTGTAAATTATCCCTGTATTGTGACATCACTGTGTGCATTATCTTTGTACTATGACATTATCGTGTATATTATCGCTGTGCTGTGACATCACTGTATGTTTTATTCCTCTATTTGTGACATCACTGTGTGCATAATCTTTGTACTGTGACATCACTGTGAACAATATCTTGATACTGCAATAGCACTGTGCACATTATGTGATGATGCTCACAGTGGTGTCAGTGCAGGGACAATATGAACAGTGATGTCACAGTATAGGGTTATGCATACTATGATGTCACAGCTTGGGCATAATGCTAACAGTGATGTCAGAGTAAGAGTATAATGCTCACAGTGATGTCACAGTATGAGTATAATGCTCACAGTAATATCACAATATGATTATAATGCTCAAAGTAATGTCACAGTATGAGGATAATGCTCACAGTAATATCACAGTATGAGTATAATGCTCTCAGTGATGCCACAGTATGAGGATAATGCTCACAGTGATGTCACAGTATGAGAATTATGCTCACAGTGATGTCACAGTATGATGATAATGCTCACAGTGATGTCACAGTATGATAATAATGCTGACAGTGATGTCACTGTATGAGGATAATGCTCACAGTGATGTCACTGTATAGGGATAATGCTCACAGTGACGTCACTGTATGGGGATAATGCTCACAGTGACGTCACTGTATGGGAATAATGCTCACAGTGACGTCACTGTATGGGGATAATGCTCACAGTGATGTCACTGTATGGGGATAATGCTCAGAGATATCACAGTATGGGAATAATGTTCACACTGATGTTATAGTATAGGGATAATGCACACAGTGATGATACAAGTAGTGTTGAGCCACCCCCGTAGTGTTCGAGTTCGGTTCGGTTTGTCGAACACCCGTGTGTTCGCCGAACTGTTCGTGGAACTGTTCGTCGAACACCTTCGAACACCGTTAAAACCAATGGCAGGCAAACAAAAACACATAGAAACACATAGAAAACATCTTCAAAGGTGTCCAAAAGCTGACAAACTGCTCAGAAGACACAACTAACACATGGAAAAGTGACAAGTACATATAGTCATGCGAAAATAAAAGAGGTGGAGGAGTAAAAGGAGGGGGAGACACAGATATCGGCATGTCATGCCCTTCTAAAATCAAGAAATGCTGGAGTAAAAAATCTAAAATCAGCCTACCAACACCCAGACGTCGTGACAAGAAAATTAAAAAAAGAAATATCTTTAGGAAGAATGGCGGTTGAATTCAGAACACTTTCCTTACAAGACGTAGTGGTATCCCCGTTGTGAGTTGTGTCAAAAACGGAACCCAATACATTCGGACTAATCCACCATTTGTCATATCCAAGGGGCAGGTCAGTAAACGACAACATCGACGCGGAACCAAGTACAGTAGTATATACTGTACATCCTTTGACAAGGCAATCAGGCGGATCAAGAAGTTGGGAAGGGTCACCCTAATGGCCAAAACAGACATTGATGCGGCGTTCCAGTTACTTACTACCTGTGTCTCCGAATAGTGTCCACCTATTGGGCTGCTTCTGGGAAGAAGCATACTATATAGATCGCTGTTTGCCCATGGGGTACTCCAGATCCTGCTCACTATTTGAGGCGTTTAGTTGCTTCCTCGAATGGGTTGTAATGGACGTTTCTAAGGGGGCACATATTATCCATTACCTCAACAACTTCTTATGCCTAGGCCCAAAAGATTTGCCACAGTGTGAATACAAGCATTAGTCCACCTGTGAGAAGGAGTGAGCGGGAGGGAGAGCGGACACCACAGAGCTGAGGGGTTAGATGAAAAACGGAAGAAGGAAAGAGGGTGAGGGAGGTAAGGGAGTACAGTGGAAGGCCGACCTGAGCTCCCCCACATTCATGCTGGGTGGGGAACAGCCCTGGGAAGAAAAGATGCTTGCGCATCCCTTTGAGGTTACGGGCGCGAGCGGGCAGAGGGACTACGCTGGAGTGTCAAGCCGGGTTTGTGCCAGAGCCACGGTGGACCCTGATGGCCAGCCCCCTCTCCCAATACTGGAGCCTGTCCGCTGGTGGGTCGGGCCCCCCCCCCCGCGGTGGGGGGGGTAACGTCTGCAGAAGAAAGATCATCTTCCAGTCAAACTAAGATGTCTACTTCTTTTAGCGGACAATGTGATACGATCCCTTTGTTACGGACACGCCCATCGCTACAAATTCCAGATGAGGCACAAAAACAGCAGGTGCTTCAGCGGATATCAAGTGCTACTTCAAGTGGGCTCTCCTCCACCTCAACTTCAACATCACAAATACTCCAGTCCTCAGAGGTGTCACCCCAATCGCACTTGCTTCCTCACAGCTCCCAAGTCTCCAGCTGCCCGTCTGAGTATGGGGTAACACAGATGGTTGAGTCTGCACAGCTGTTTACTCATACTATAGCCTGGGAAATGGAGGTCTGCTCCAGAGCTTCTGTTAATCCAGATGAGGAAATGATCAGCACTGATGCCCAGAATCATTATAAGTCGGATCCAGGACCAGATGAAGAAGGTTCTGAGCATAATGTAGACCCTCGTTCCCAAACTGTAACTCCTGTTGGTGGAGACAATGATGAAGACGATGATGAGACTAAAATACCTGATTGGAGCGACAACTTGACTTTTCGGTCAGGACAGGAAGAGGTTGGCTCTGAGGACGACGGGTGTGAGAACACACAGGGTGATGATGATGAGGTTGGAGATCCCACTTACTGTCAACCCAAAGTCAGCCAGTCGATGAGGTCAGCAGAGGAGGTGGAGGAGGATGTGACTAGCCTAGGGGATGGGGATGACTCGGTACCCGTGCCTTTGCCTGGCCTTGGGGATGTCGCGGTGGTCGGCTCCCAGGCCCGTACCCTGGGGTCACTCTTTAAAAGGGTGGATAATTGTTAATTTTATAAGAGTTTGTGACGCCACCTGTGGTATCTGGTGAGAAGCATCAGCGCTGCAGCAGTCCACTGAGGCCGGTGATAAGGCAGCTCGATGGTATAGCTCCCCACAGGTGGAGCTAGGCCTCAGAAAAGCGTATGCAGGGGGAATGCAGCACAGGCGAGACCCAGCTGGGTAAGAGCAAGAACGGGAACGGACACGGTAGTCACTTCAGTACCTTTTAATGGTGGAAATTCAGGCACATCCCGGAGCACTGTAGGGTGAAGGGTGCATACCAGGATCCTCCCCAATGAGCGGGTGTAGGGCCTCCTGTTTCTTGCCTCTGCGTAGTAAGTTTCTGACCTGCCTGGAGCTAGGCCTAACTTTGTCTCTGTCCTGCGCTGGCTGACCTTGTGGTAGGGCCTTGTCTTGGAGTTCACGCTCCCAGTATGCGGGGCCTAAGCTTCTCCTGGCTCTGTTACGTATCAGCACCTTAGCGATCCTGGGACTTGTAGTTCTCCAGGGATTCCGGTTATGCCTTACAGGGTCATAGAGATCCCGGTAAGCTCGGATCCGGTGTCCGGTAAATGCTTTGGGGTGAGCTGGTTAAGCTCCTCTGCCCCCTATGTACTAACTCTCCACTCGTCTTCGGCCTACTCAGGCCCTCATAGGCTATACACACTAATGGCAGCTTGCCGCGCTTCACAGATCTTATGGCGCCGGCACACCTTAAGCCCTAACTGGGCTCCCTGAATCTAGCTAGCAGGAGCCTCGTGCTCCACTGCTGAACTATTAACTGAGTTCTCTAGACTAGACTGAGCAACACTGCAGACTGACCTCTCTTAGGCTTCTCTACTGCAGGAACTCTTCAGAGGAACTGAACTGCCTAGCTCCACCTTCCCTATTTATATCCCAAACCGGCTCCCTTTGCTGGTCTGAGGTGGAAGGTGGAGATGTGTGAATGTTTATGGGGGCCTCTTGTGGAGGATTCCATCAATGCACTCTCCTAGGATCTGTGATACCAAGCGCAGCTGGGCATCACAGATGCTATTGACGACGAGGTTAGGTTGCGCCTTCCTGGACAGAGACGGAGTACTGGAAGCACATCAACAACTGCATCCTCAACCACAACTCTGTCTCTGACCACAAGTCGTAGTGGCTCTTCAGGTCGCATGGGCTCTAAGCCTTGCATAGCCTAGGCATTTTTTCAGATCGATAAGGATGACCCAACTCGTGTTATCTGTAATATTTGTCACCAAAAGCTAAGTAGAGGCCCAAAAATCCATAGTTTGAGTACTTCATGCATGAACCGTCACATGGATATGAAGCATAAGTTGCAGTGGGAAGCCCACTGTGCTACAATGCGGCCTAGCGGGCCGGGCCAACCACTGTCTGCCCCATCTTGTGCATCCGCGGCCTCTTCATCCTCTGTGACTTGGGGGACAGCAGTCACACATGTTTTTAGATGCAGACCTGCCACCTCTTTACCCGCAACAGCCAGTGTGATTGGCAGGTCATCATTTCATTTGGAAGTGGAAACACCAGCTGGTGTTGAGCGCTCTCCGACATCGAGAGCACCACCTTTGGATCAAGGCAACCTAACTTTTCTGCCTACATCTTCCTCACAGACCGGCAGTTTGCCGGGGACACCCTACTCAACCCTGTCTAAGCACAACAGCCAGCCCTCGGTCCCTCAGATGTGGACAAGTAAAAGACCATTTCCTCCTAGCCATGACAAAGCTAAGAGGTTGAATTTCATCATCTGCAAGCTGTTGGCTACAGAAATGCTGCCTTTCCGCCTGGTGGACACAGAGGATTTTCGAGACCTTATGTCCGTCGCAGTGCCCCAGTACCAGATGCCCAGTCGGCACTATTTCTCAAAGAAAGGTGTGCCTGCGCTACCCCAGCATGTCGCACACAACATCACCGCTTCTTTGAGAAACTCTGTGTGTGACAGGGTGCATTTCACCACAGACACTTGGATGAGTAGGCATGGACAGGGACGTTACATGTCGCTGACTGGGCACTGGGTAACTATGGTGACAGCAGGACAAGGGGCTGCTGTCCAAGTCTTGCCGTCCCCACGAGTTGTACATCAATCCTATTTATCTAGAAGTTCCTCCACTGCTTCTGCCTCCTCAACCTCCTCTCGGTCCTCCACCTGCACCCAAAGCCTGTCTGGTAATGCCACCCGCTTTCTAACTGCGCAGAAGGAATCCTGCACACCTCCTTACTATGCTGGCAGCAGGGCTCAACGGCATCAGGCGGTGTTTACTTTGAAATGTCTGGGAAATGTGAGTCACACAGCTGAGGAGTTGTGGTTAGCTCTGGAGACCCAGTTTCAAGAATGGTTGTCTCCACTAGACCTGCAACCAGGGAAGGCCGTGTGCGACAATGCTGCAAACCTGGGTGCGGCCCTTCACCGGGGCAATGTCACACACGTGCCTTGTATGGCTCACGTGTTGAACCTGGTTGTCCAGCAATTTTTAGCCCACTATCCCAGACGAGATGGCCTTCTGCAGAAGGCACGGTCGCTGTGTGCTCACTTCCGCCGTTCGCATCCCGCAGCTCAACGACTTACATCTCTACAGAAGTCGTTGGGCCTGCCAGTTCACCGGCTGAAATGCGATGTGCCGACACGGTGGAATTCAACTCTGCACAAGTTGCAGCGACTGTGGCAGTACCGACAAGCCCTGGTGCAATACGTTCTGACGTATAGCCTGGGCCAACGAGATCCAGAGGTGGGGCAAATCACGCTGCAGGAGTGTTCTCAGATCAGGGACCTATGAAGTTGACGCGCCCCCTGGGCCGTGGGGTACCTGGAGCCGGGCCGGTAGACGCTTGGGGTTGTAGTCACTATGGCGGTGACCCGGTCCGTGACCCAGGGCGGTCAATCCAAGGGTAATTTGTATATATGGGTTTTATAATGTCTGACTACGCCACCTATGGAGTGTGGCCAAAGGGGCCGCCGCTGCGGAACAGTCCTCTGAAGCTGGTGGTTTTGCAGCAATGGTATTATTACTCCCCACAGGAAGAGTGTAGCTTCAGGGCACTGTGGGTGGATGATGGTGGTTGTAGTGCAGGGAGTCAGTAATGAACACAGAGTCCGTGTGATGCAGTCCCAAGATCTTTACTCACAGTTGTTGCAGTGCAGATTGCAGGTACCAGAGCAATCTCCCCCGTCGTGCTGTGCGTACTCAGTGAGGGGCTCAGTCCACCCCCAGATAGCTCTGGAGTACTTAGCAGGACTCCCTTCTGTGTGTCCATTCTCTGGCCTTCTCCCTGCACCTCACACCCAGTGACACTTCTATCCGGTATCCTCGGGCCTTGGCGGGCGACTTGTGTTCCGTCCCCTGGGTCCTATGTGGCTACCTTCTTAGTGAGACTGGTGTGGACTTTGGCCTGCAGTACATGAAATGCTGCAGCCTCCGGTTTCTAGTTGAGCCTTGCTGTTTCTCCGCTAGTTGAGGGACCGGTTCCCCTTACCTGGCCTGACCCCTCTACCTCCTGGTAGCAGCGGGCGTACGGGTGGCCTTCTGCACGGCCCGTACCCCTAGGGTCCCTTCGGTTCCTGGAGCCTTCCTGCTCCCACTCCTCTCTTCTCTCCTTCAGTTCTGGGCCTCCCAGGCTAGGCCCGCCTCCGGAGCAGAGCTCATGCAGAGACTCTGCTCCTGTCACTTCTCTTCCTCTGACTGGCTTGCTCTTTCTAAGATGGCTTCCTATTTATACTCTCCCTGCCTGTCATGTGCTCCCCTAAGCTGCTTTCTCCACCCACACCCACTACATAGGACCCTCCGCCAGCTAGGGACCTGGGACTGTGCTCTCCCTTAGGGGCAATCTCGCCCTACCCCCACTGCGGGTATGTGTTGGATGCAGGTGTTAGGGTCCCGAGCCATACTCCTTCCTTACCTGAGGGTGAGATACCACACCTCTGGGTGAGATGCAGTACCTCTGTGGCAACTGAACCCTCAGGGGCACCACACACCCTTCTGCACAGTTTTGAAATGACGACGAAGATGTTTAGTGCTGACGATGCCATTATCAGCATGACTATTCCGGTGATTTACATGCTGGAGCACACGTTAAACAGAATTCAGAGTCAGGTGGTGGGACAACAGGAAGTGGAGGAAGTAGAGGAGGAGTCGTATGCGGAAGGGATAACATCTCCAAGGTCCAGACGGCCGGCAGCACCAAGGCGGCAGGCATGGGAGGGTGGTGGGGGAGAGGGATTAACCAGGCGCATGGTAGCAGCCAAACTGTTGAAGAAGGTGCAGGAGCCGAGGAAGAAGTGGAGGACGAACTGGCGATGGGCATGTAAGACTCATCAGATGAGGGAGACCTTGATCACATTTCTGTTGTGTGAGATTGGGGGGAGAGGGCAGAGGAAGGAAGCATGATTCTTACCTCGCTACCAACACAACAAGGACTTGATCCTCCTGGATGCGCAAGACACATGAGTGCCTTCTTGCTGCACTACCTGCAACATGACCTTTGGATTGTCAGAATTCGAAGTAATCCCGTCTACTGGGTTGCCACACTTAGATCCCTGGTACAAAAGTAAATTTGCCGAAATAATTCCTGCCATAGAAAGGGATTCACGCATGCAGGAGTATCAGCAGAGGCTGTTGCAGAATCTTACATGTGCTTTTCCACAAAACACCAGTGGTGCACGTAGTGAATCTCACAGTTCTAACTGGCAAACCATGGGACTGTCGAGTCTTCATCACTCAAACCATAACAGTAACACAGTATCTGCTGGTAACAGCAATTTTGTGGAATCGTTTCACCACTTTTTTAGACCATCCTTTGCAAGGCCACAGGAGACAAGAAGTCTGACACATAGTCAACGCCTAGAGAGGATGGTACAGGAGTATCTGCAAGTGAACATCGAAGCCATGACTGTGTCACTGGACCCTTGCTCATTTTGGGATTCCAATCTGGAAAAATGTCCAGAGCTCGCCACTCACGACTTGGAGATCTTGTCATGCCCTGCAGCCAGCGTTCTCTCTGAATGTGTGTTCAGCGCTGCTGGTGGTGTGCTGATAGATAAGCGCACGCGGCTGTCCACTGAGAATGTAGACAGACTCACTTTCATAAAGATGAACAAATCAAGGATCCGCAAGGACTTTTCTACCCCTGTGTCATCCTGGGGAGACTAAAAGCTTGAGGATTTGGTAAAATCACCTCACCAACCGTTTTAAGCAACTCTGGGGCAATTGATGCCACTTAAATGGTGTCTGTGCCACAATTTTTGGAAAAAATGGAGACTCTTTTTGGAGTCCCCTTGCTGTGTTTTACGTGACGTTGGCATCGTCAGTTCCAGGTGGGTTTTAACTGTAAGAAACTACATACACTATGGCTTGGGGTAACACAGATGGTTGAGTCTGAAGAGCTGTTTACTCAGAGGTCTGCTCCAAAGCTTCAGTGTCTGCTAGTCAGCGTAGAATTTTTAACTGCATCTAGCCTAGGCAATACTTTGGGCGTAGTAGCCCAGCTGTGAAGCAAGCTGCACCGCCTGTGTATCTAATAAGAATTTTTAAATGCATCTAGCCTAGGCAGACTGTGGGGACCCCCAACCAAACCCAGACGCTCAGCCCCCCTACCGCTCCCCTTTCCTTGACAATACAATAATGTAACTCTTGCAACTGGATGGGTGAGGATCGGTCACAGCTTTATTAACTCTTTATACTCATTCCATTAGAAAGGCATTTTATTTCTAAAATAATTCAGCTTGTTGCAGCATGCCCTGGGTCTCCACACCGGCAAGTTGGCCAACAAGTGTAACTTTCCAACATGTCCTTTCTATTTCCATGCCACGGAGGATCCTGCGTACTCGTATGCAGGACTCTGACCCCAAGCTGACTCGCCCCCTGGGCTGTGGGGCACTCGGAGCCGGGCAACAGGGAAACGATGGGGGTAGTGGTGGCGACCCGGTTCCGTGGCTCAGGATGGTCAGACCAGTTGTAGTCTGCTATGTGCTGTAGGTAATGTCCGACTACGCCACCCATGGATTGCGGCTATTATGAACCGCCGCTGCAAGGCAGACCGCTGAGGCTGATGGTGTAGGCAGCTGAGGTAGTGTAACTCCACACGGGAAGAGTGCAGCCCCAGGGCAGTGTAGTAGATGGTGGGGGTGATGGTGCAGGGAGTCCCAGTACCGTTAGTGCTGGCGAAGCAAAAAGCACAAAGACAACGTGTTGCAGTCCAGGGTCTTTTACTCACAGTTCGTATATTCCCAGTCACTTCTGTCAGCAATGACCGCCCGAGCCGTGCTGCGTCCACCAGGTGAGGGGCTCGGTCAACCCCCAGGCAGTTCAGGAATATGACACAGGACCCCCTTCCATCCTTTCTCTGGCCTGCCCCACCAGTGACCAACTGTTGTCCAGCTACCGCGGATCGGCTCGGGTAAACGAGGGCCCCGTTCCCCGCTGTCCTATATGGTGCCTTCCTAGCAGGTTTGGTGAGGTGTCGCACCAATAAATGATCACGACCTCCGGTCTTTGGCTGAGGGTAGTTTTTCCTCCACCAACTTGGGATCCGGTACCCTTAATCTGCCTGACCCTTCACCCGGTATTCTCATGGGCTCTTAGGGTCCCTTCTGCCTTCTTGTTTCTGAGTCCTTCTACACTTTGGGTACTTCTCTTTTCTTTGCTGTTCCTTTCTGTTCCCTTTCTGTTTCTGTTCCTTTCTGTTTCTGTTCCTTTCTTCTGGCTCCGGCCTTCACCCTAGGCCTGCCTCGTGGAGCTGGGCCCAGACTGAGCCACATCTCCCTGTCAGCCCTCTCTGGCTGAACTCCATCTCTCACTCCACTGACTGAACTTCTCCTCTTTCTGCACACAGAACTAAGATGGTGCCCACCTTATATACCCTCCCCTAGTGTGTGAGCTCAGGTGACCAGCAAGCGATGAGCTCCTATCTATGCTCAGAAACCGTCCCCTTCTGCTCCTACATCACTGGGTTTTCCTCCCCCCTCCCCACTCCAGCCAGGGACATATTCTGTTGTGCCTGCATACTAATGGGAGCACTGTTGAGCTGCCTCCCGGAAATGGGGTGTGTGTGATGCATGCAGCTAACTGAGCCCTGGTCCATACTCCATCCTTACCCGGGAGTGGAATACCACTTCTCTGGCAGAGGTGCAGTAGCCCTGTAGCGGCCGAACCCTCGGGGCGCTACACATCCATCACTCTTAACGTTTGTTACACTCCGTCCTGGAGTCCTGACAGGAATATGTCCAGTCCAATATCCATTAAGTGAACACCGTCGGGCCGTATGAGGCCTGCTTTATCTCCTTCCAGTTGTCGGTGTTGTATCACTACACCGGCTCTGTCTCTTCTAAATTTTGCCATCCGAATATTTATTACCCGCCTTGTCCGTTCGATGGCCGTGATGTCTCACGCACCTTGCCATACCGCTATCGGCACAATCTCTGACCATACTATAGATAGTTTTGTGAAAAATTCTCTGAAGCGCTCAGTGTCTAGTTTCATTATTGCCATTAGTTATGCGCTCTTGTGATGACCTAGGTCGCTTCCCCTGGCCTGTCTAACTAAGATGACCGGACCTCTTGCCTCTCTCCCTACCTTTATTACCTCCATTAGTACCTGTCCCCATAGCAGGCCTCTAATACCTCTCCAGTTGAAATATGTGTTATGAAACTCTAATTTCCCCCCGCCTGGGCGGACTTTTGCCCTTTTTTCTGCCCAATATATATACGAGTGGCCTATCACCCACACTGTTGGCTTAGCGTCACCTGTAAAAGAAACAAACCACGTTAGGATAACAAGTCCGGTCTTATGTATCTCGCCAAACACGTGGAACGCCATCTCCCTATCCTCTGAACTTCCGTTTCTGACAGTCCTGCTCTTGCTGCTTCCGTGGCCGCTCCTATGCGGAATGAGTGTGTCCCGTAATCTTTGGGGTGGTTCCCTACAAATGTTATGCATTTATTAACTATAGCTTGGAACTGGTATCTTGATAATGGCGTTCCATCAATGTGTGATAGGAAGAAATTACTTTGTGATCTGATGGTTATATATGTTTTTACTATTGTTACCCGACTCAGTGTACCGTTTGTGGGTTGTAGAAGTACCCAAGTGCCCCTGCCCGCTGGAACCGTTTTCGATTGGTGTATGCGTACACGTATTGCATTATTGGCTATGACTACGTCCTGGTGTAATAAGCCTCCACTGGAGGTAATTTTGGATTGAGGGACTAATTCGCTTATGAATAGCGCCCCAAAGAAGGCGATCGCAAATGCAATAGACAGTAGTGTTGCTTCAAATTGTGAGTGTCATGTTAATGGTGTTAGGGATATGATGTGAGAAATCAGTTTTAGTGACACGGGACGGGACGTCTACACTCCTGACTTGGCTGACCCCTTTTCCTCCCTTTTATGGATTGTCTGATGATGAATCTCTTTGTCACATCTCCCCAATTCAGTAGCTGGAAGTAAAATGCTACTCCGGTCAGACACCGCTGCGCTGACGCCCCTGATATGCCCCTCATCATTAGCTGGTGGAGAAATTCTATGGTGACTTGTAATCTGGCTTGTTCACATTGGTCAACCCGTCTGCCTGCTACTAGTCGTGTCCACTCTTCCCATGCCTTACCGTATGCTTGCCACGTCGACGGGGCAACTGACGCTCTGATTAATGGCCTCAACTATTCGCCACTAGATCCCATAGGGAGGGTGGGCAACTGTTGCCCGATGGGTGGGCGTTGGGGAGGAGCTCTGTGAAAATCTGCCAATTGAATTGTGATAAAGCGTTAGCAGCAGCTTTAGACCCCTCAGCATCGTGGCTAGCGCGGACCCATACATTGTGTTTTAGGCACAGGAATGGTAGCCGGCGTAGTAGGCCTAGCACTGGGAGAGACGATGATGCCATCTTATTAATGCAGTGTGCTAGGTTGGTGTTTTTTGTTATGAAGCGTATATTTTTGTTAGCCAGGCGCGCACCCCATATTTCTATTGCTACCACTATTGGAAATAAAAATTATTTTCCGGGCTAGATGCAGCTAAAAATTATTATTAATTTCAAAGCTGGTGGAGCTTGGTATAGATGGCCTAATAGAATGAGTACCACACACTGCTACTATGCCAAAATTATTTTACAGGCAAGATGCAGCTAAAAATTATTATTAATTTCAAAGCTGGTGGAGCTTGGTATAGATGGCCTAATACAATGAGTACCACACACTACTACTATGCCCAAAATTATTTTCCAGGCAAGATGCAGCTAAAAATTATTATTAATTTCAAAACTGGTGGAGCTTGGTATAGATGGCCTAATAGAATGAGTACCACACACTACTACTATGCCCAAAATTATTATACAGGCAAGATGCAGCTAAAAATTATTATTAATTTCAAAGCTGGTGGAGCTTGGTATAGATGGCCTAATACAATGAGTACCACACACTACTACTATGCCCAAAATTATTTTTCAGGCAAGATGCAGCTAAAAATTATTATTAATTTCAAAGCTGGTGGAGCTTGGTATAGATGGCCTAATACAATGAGTACCACACACTGCTGCTATGCCCAAAATTATTTTCCAGGCAAGATGCAGCTAGAAATTATTATTAATTTCAAAGCTGGTGGAGCTTGGTATAGATGGCCTAATAGATTGAGTACCACACACTGCTACAGGCCCAAAAGGTTTTACTTGGCTAGGTGCAGTAAAAAATTGGTATTAGATACACAGGTGGTGTAGCTTGCAACACAGATAGGCTACTCCACTGACTAACACACACTGCAAGAGACCAAAAGGATTTGCTTAGCTAGATTTAGCCAAATGCTGTGAAAAACACTTGCACAGCACTAAAACAGACCTGCCTGGCAAAAAGTGATAGGAACGGATGTAACCTAGCCCTGAAAAGGACTGCAATTACAACTAGTCACTACTCTCAACCTATCTGTCGATTTAAGAGCACAGACCTGCCTGCTAAAAGTGCTAGGAACTGCTGTAACCTAGCCCTCAAAAGGGATGCAATTACAAACTAGTCCCTACTCCCTAAACCTTTCTGTCTATTTAAGAGAAAATTTGCTTGCAATTCAGTTACACAATATAGCACTAACAGCAGCAGCAGTGCCGTCTAACACTCAGCTGCAGCAGTGAGAAAATGGTGGCGACGGGGAAAATGGCTGGGTCTTATAGGGCAAGGACATGTGACATACAAAGCCAATGACACATGCCCTTGCTTGTGTGAAAAAAAGCACTTCGCTCCGTGTGTGCGCTGCTGATAGGCTGACAGATTGCACCTCCCCACTGCAAATGCGGGAAAGAGAAAAAAAAATGGAGATCTTCATTATTCCTGCAGAGATCCATCGCCTGCCCCTCCCCCCACCCCGCTGTACACTCAAACTGTAAATTAACATTGATTATCAGCATTACTGAGAAAAAATCCAGTTATGATTTTGGTGCACAAACAGTTATTGAACATAACCTCGAACAGCCGGATTTTTTTCAAATCATTCGGGTTCGTCGAACGGCTCGAACACCGCCCAAAACAGCTCGAATTTGAGATTGGCGAACAGTTCGATTCGAACAACGCTCATCTCTAGTCACAAGTAATAGTAATATATTGTGCACAGTGATTTTGCAGTATAGGGATAATATACAAAGTGTTGCCGCAGTAAAGAAATCACTCAGGGATGTTACAGCAGATCTACAGAATAGAGAAGGGCCCCTTTAATTGTTGGGCAACATAGCGGCAGTTATGCCAGAGACCCTAGTAGCTATGTCCATGTGCCCCACCGAACACTGTATGCTGAACGCAAACTGCACATGTGCCACTCCTGTATGGGACACAGCTATGAGGTATATACCCTGAGATAGAGGATGTGCCCTTTATGACTGGCATCTTCCTATGTGGAGTGAGGCCCCATCGGGCTCCGGGCTTTGACTCCTCTGCTTATATCTCTGCGCCCCTGTAGGGAACCAAGCAGGGGCAGACCTACCACCCGTGCAGCCGGTTCATTGAGCGGGGGCCCCGAGGGAGAGGGGGCCCCGAGGGAGAGGGGGCCCCTCCAGCCTCCAGCGGGGCCGCCATCAGGGCATGACTGCCCTGACTCCAGCATGGGGCCCGGGCTGTCGGGGCCCCCTGGGAGCCCCGTTGGGGCCCCGGTCTTGTGCGTCTCCTCATGGGGCCCCACCACAGGACCCCCCGCCGTCACATGACCGGAGATGTCCCTGCGCTCAGCATGGGCCCCTGGCCCCATGCTGAGCGCAGGGACATCTCCGGTCATGTGACGGCGCCGGCACAATACTTACCCCTCCCCATGCCTCCACATCGTCTTCCGCGTCCTCTGACTGTGACGTCTCAGGTCAGAGGGCGCGGTGATATGTTTACAGTGCGCGCGATCTCTCCTGAGCTGTCACAGCGGGAAGACGCGGGCGACGCTGTGGAGTCCGGATTAGCATCAGGTAAGAAGTGAGGTGAGTATTTGATTTTTTTTTTTTATGTATGGGGGCATGGAGCATTATATGGTGGGGGGAGAGTGGGTGTGACGTCCTGCATGGGGCATTATATGGGGGGGTGACATACCGCATGGGGCATTATATGGTGGGGGGAGAGTGAGTGCGACGTCCTGCATGGGGCATTATATGGGGGGGTGACATACCGCATGGGGCATTATATGAGGTGTGTGTGACATACTGCATGGGGCATTATTTGGGGGGGTGACATACCGCATGGGGCATTATATGGTGGGGGGAGAGTGGGTGTGACGTCCTGCATGGGGCATTATATGGGGGGAGTGACATACCGCATGGGGCATTATATGGGGTGTGTGTGACATACTGCATGGGGCATTATATGGGGGGGTGACATACCGCATGGGCCATTATATGGTGTGGGGAGAGTGGGCGTGACATCCTGCATGGGGCATTATAAGAGGGGAAGGGGGGAAGTGACATACTGCATGGGGCATTATATGGGGGGGTGACATCCTGCATGGGGCATTATAAGAGCGGGAGGGGGGAATTGACATTCTGCATGGGGCACTAAAAGAGGGGAAGGGGGGAAGTGACATCCTGCATGGGGCATTATAAGAGGGGGAGGGGGGAATTGACATCCTGCATGGGGCATTATAAGGAGGGTGTGTGTGTGACATACTGCATGGGGCATTATAAGGAGGGGGGGTGTGACCTCCTGCATGGCGCATTATAAGGGAGGGGTGGTCTGACATACTGCATGGGGCATTGAAAAGGGGGGAAGTGACATCCTGCAAGGGGCATTATATGGGGGGGGGGTGACATCCTGCATGGGGCATTATATGGGGGGGTGACATCCTGCATGGGGCATTTTATGGGGGGTAGAGGTGACATCCTGCATAGGGCATTAAAAGGGGGGTGTCATCCTGCATGGGGCATTATAAGGGGGGAACAGCCAGCATGGAGCGTTACATGGGGGCCAATATTCTGTATGGAGTGTTATATGGGGGACAGTATCCTGTATGGAGCGTTATATGGGGACCAGTATCCTGTATGGAGCATTATATGGGGACCAGTATCCTGTATGGAGCATTATAAGGGGGTCAGTATCCTGTATAGAGCATTATATGGTGCCCATAATACTGTATGGAGGACTATACTGTCCAGTCTGCACTGAGCGTTGTGAGGATTCGCCGGTTTCTGAGCTATTGTAGAATTTACAATAGATATCGCTCGTGTAATGGGGCATTATAAGGGGGGAACAGCCTGCATGGAGCGTTATATGGGAGCCAATATTCTGTATGGAGCGTTATATGGGGGTCAGTATTCCGTATGGAGCGTTATATGGGGACAGTATTCTGTATGGAGCGTTATATGGGGGTCAGTATTCTGTATGGAGCGTTATATGGGGGCCAGTATTCTGTATGGGGCATTTTATCGGGGACAGTATTCTGTATGGAGTGTTATATGGGGGTCAGTATTCTGTATGGAGCGTTATATGGGGGCCAGTATTCTGTATGGAGCGTTATATGGGGGCCAGTATTCTGTATGGAGCGTTATATGGGGGCCAGTATTCTGTATGGAGCGTTATATGGGGGCCAGTATTCTGTATGGAGCGTTATATGGGGGCCAGTATTCTGTATGGAGCGTTATATGGGGGCCAGTATTCTGTATGGAGCGTTATATGGGGGCCAGTATTCTGTATGGAGCGTTATATGGGGGTCAGTATTCTGTATGGAGCGTTATATGGGGGCCAGTATTCTGTATGGAGCGTTATATGGGGGCCAGTATTCTGTATGGAGCGTTATATGGGGGCCAGTATTCTGTATGGAGCGTTATATGGGGGCCAGTATTCTGTATGGAGCGTTATATGGGGGTCAGTATTCTGTATGGAGCATTTTATGGGGGTCAGTATTCTGTATGGAGCGTTATATGTGGGTCAGTATTCTGTCTGGAGCGTTATATGGGGGCCAGTATTCTGTATGGAGCGTTATATGGGGGCCAGTATTCTGTATGGAGCGTTATATGGGGGCCAGTATTCTGTATGGAGCGTTATATGGGGGTCAGTATTCTGTATGGAGCATTTTATGGGGGTCAGTATTCTGTATGGAGCGCTATATGGGGGCCAGTATCCTGTATGGAGCGTTATATGGGGACCAGTATCCGGTATGGAGCATTATAAGGGGGTCAGTATCCTGTATGGAGCATTATATGGGGTCCATTATACTGTATGGAGGACTATACTGTCCAGTCTGCACTGTGCGCTGTGAGGATTCGCCGGTTTCTGAGCTATTGTAGAATTTACAATAGATATCGCTCGTGTAATGGGGCATTATAAGGGGGGAACAGCCTGCATGGAGCGTTATATGGGAGCCAATATTCTGTATGGAGCGCTATATGGGGGTCAGTATTCCGTAAGGAGCGTTATATGGGGAACAGTATTCTGTATGGAGCGTTATATGGGGGCCAGTATTCTGTATGGAGCGTTATATGGGGGCCAGTATTCTGTATGGAGCGTTATATGGGGGCCAGTATTCTGTATGGAGCGTTATATGGGGGTCAGTATTCTGTATGGAGCGTTATATGGGGGTCAGTATTCTGTATGGAGCATTTTATGGGGGACAGTATTCTGTATGGAGCGTTATATGGGGGTCAGTATTCTGTATGGAGCGTTATATGGGGGCCAGTATTCTGTATGGAGCGTTATATGGGGGCCAGTATTCTGTATGGAGCGTTATATGGGGGCCAGTATTCTGTATGGAGCGTTATATGGGGGCCAGTATTCTGTATGGAGCGTTATATGGGGGCCAGTATTCTGTATGGAGCGTTATATGGGGGCCAGTATTCTGTATGGAGCGTTATATGGGGGCCAGTATTCTGTATGGAGCGTTATATGGGGGCCAGTATTCTGTATGGAGCATTATATGGGGGCCAGTATTCTGTATGGAGCATTATATGGGGGTCAGTATTCTGTATGGAGCATTTTATGGGGGTCAGTATTCTGTATGGAGCGTTATATGTGGGTCAGTATTCTGTATGGAGCGTTATATGGGGGCCAGTATTCTGTATGGAGCGTTATATGGGGGCCAGTATTCTGTATGGAGCGTTATATGGGGGCCAGTATTCTGTATGGAGCGTTATATGGGGGTCAGTATTCTGTATGGAGCATTTTATGGGGGTCAGTATTCTGTATGGAGCGTTATATGGGGGCCAGTATCCTGTATGGAGCTTTATATGGGGACCAGTATCCTGTATGGAGCGTTATATGGGGACCAGTATCCTGTATGGAGCATTATAAGGGGGTCAGTATCCTGTATGGAGCATTATATGGGGTCCATTATACTGTATGGAGGACTATACTGTCCAGTCTGCACTGTGCGCTGTGAGGATTCACCGGTTTCTGAGCTATTGTAGAATTTACAATAGATATCGCTCGTGTAATGGGGCATTATAAGGGGGGAACAGCCTGCATGGAGCGTTATATGGGAGCCAATATTCTGTATGGAGCGTTATATGGGGGTCAGTATTCCGTGTGGAGCGTTATATGGGGGACAGTATTCTGTATGGAGCGTTATATGGGGGTCAGTATTCTGTATGGAGCGTTATATGGGGGCCAGTATTCTGTATGGAGCGTTATATGGGGGCCAGTATTCTGTATGGAGCGTTATATGGGGGCCAGTATTCTGTATGGAGCGTTATATGGGGGTCAGTATTCTGTATGGAGCATTTTATGGGGGACAGTATTCTGTATGGAGCGTTATATGGGGGTCAGTATTCTGTATGGAGCGTTATATGGGGGCCAGTATTCTGTATGGAGCGTTATATGGGGGCCAGTATTCTGTATGGAGCGTTATATGGGGGCCAGTATTCTGTATGGAGCGTTATATGGGGGTCAGTATTCTGTATGGAGCGTTATATGGGGGCCAGTATTCTGTATGGAGCGTTATATGGGGGTCAGTATTCTGTATGGAGCGTTATATGGGGGTCAGTATTCTGTATGGAGCATTTTATGGGGGTTATTATTCTGTATGAAGCGTTATATGGGGGTCAGTATTCTGTATGAAGCGTTATATGGGGGCCAGTATTCTGTATGTAGCGTTATATGGGGGCCAATATTCTGTATGGAGCGTTATATGGGGGCCAGTATTCTGTATGGAGCGTTATATGGGGGTCAGTATTCTGTATGGAGCATTTTATGGGGGTCAGTATTCTGTATGGAGCGTTATATGGGGGCCAGTATCCTGTATGGAGCTTTATATGGGGACCAGTATCCTGTATGGAGCGTTATATGGGGACCAGTATCCTGTATGGAGCATTATAAGGGGGTCAGTATCCTGTATGGAGCATTATATGGGGTCCATTATACTGTATGGAGGACTATACTGTCCGGTCTGCACTGAGCGTTGTGAGGATTCGCCGGTTTCTGAGCTATTGTAGAATTTACAATAGATATCACTCATGTAATGTAAGAAGTGAAATCTTTGCATTGTACTATATATATATATTTCTCTGTGGTATCTCTGCATCCTGAATCGTGGTATGTGTTAAAGGGGCCCACTGAGACTCTGTCGCCCGGGGCCCACAAAAACCTGGAGCCGGCCCTGGGGGTAAGTATAACAAGTTTTATTTTTTTTAAATACAATTAATTAACTAGGAGTGGGGGGGATGAGAGATGCACGGGGGGATGAGAGATGCACGGGGGGATGAGAGATGCACGGGGGGGCGGGGGCCCTTCATGCCCCCTATAAAGGGCAGGGGGGGGGCCCAAAAAAAATTCTTGCACAGGGGCCCACTACAGTCCGTGTCCGCCCCTGGAACCAAGTATTATTTTCCCTGCTGTTATTTCACCTTCTCATCTGTCCTTCTACCTTTCAGCTTTTCCAGTTAAATCTAATATAAAATAAATATACGGATAGCTTTATAGAAGCTCCGCTATATTGTACGCGCTGCGGGGCTCCGTCATTTAACATCGGCAATAAATCTGTAATTTGCTCTAATACCAAGAACAGATTTTATTTAATGGGAGATCATATAATGCAATGTAAGTCAAGTTTGAGGAATAACGCTTACTAATTTAGAGAATAAAACACCCTGCAGCTGATGGGAATTCTCACATTACGACATGTTTAGAAGAGGCTGCTCAGTTTGTGGTTTGTTGTCTGTGAGAAATATTTATCCCTTAAATACGAGAATATGTTCCCATGTGAATCCATTGCGAGAATGGAACATATTAACCAAAAGCATTACCAGTATATCACACAGAGCAGAGTGTGTCCTTTACCTATAGCCTACATGTATGGATGAAATTACTTTCGTCTACGGAGGCTCATGAGCAAGAAATGTTGAGATCATACCAATACCAAAGAATATCACAGTACAAATTTGATGCATTGTATCAACTACACTACTATATAGTGATCAAATAACATCAGTCCGCTTTTCTTTCTAGTAGAGATGAGCTTATCAGACCCCCACCAGGGTCATGATGTTGTGCCACAAAGCACATCATGAGACTGGTGGGACCTAGTAAGTGACAGAGGAGCCCGGGGTGCTGGGCAAAGGATTGCCAACGCAAAAGGAAACACTGCTCTGGTCCAGCTACAGCCTCAGCCCCAATGTCTCCTATGCAATATATACAGTATGTTGCAGCCACAATGTCTCTTATGCGATATATATGCTGCAGCCCCAGTGACTTCTACGTGATGTATATGCTCCAGTCCCGGAGTCTTCTATGTGATGTATATGCTGCAGGCTCAGTTACTTCTATTCTGTGTATATGCTCCAGTCCCAGTGTCTCCTATGTGATGTGTATGCTGCAGCCCCAGTGTCTCCTATGTGATGTAAATGCTCCATTCTCGGTGTCTCCTATGTGATCTATATGCTGCATGTTCAGTGACTTCTATTCGATGTATATGCTCCAGTCCCATTGTCTCCTATGTGATGTATATGACAAATGTCATGCTTCTGGATTCAAACCCTTGATTCTCTCTTCAGTGGTAGGCTTCTCTTTTCACTGAGCCACAACTGGCACACATTTTATTTTGGTACTTAGTTCTTTTATCTTTGTTTCTGTCTTTGTATGTCTTTCGGGTGCAGCTTTAAATACCTTTTCATACCGATGTTTCCTGCTGGTGATAGACTTTGTTGGATTCATTCACTTTGCTGTAGTTTGTATTGGTTGCAGTTGTTTTGTCTGTAATCCTTTTTCTCCTTTGGGAACTGCTACTCTAGTGATCCTAGGAGCTGCTATGGACAGTCAGGGTAAGTCAACGTCGAGTGGGGCGCCATTGAGTTACCTTGAGGAACCAGGAAGATCCAGCTGAACAAATCTTCTAAAATCTATATTTTATTGGGTCATGCAAAAAATATTAAAAGTCCACCTTGGAGAGGAACAGCAAACGCGTTTCAAACTACAAGTTCTTAATCATTGAGTTACCTTAGGGTGCCAACCTCTGATATCAGGCAGGGACAGACCAGGGTCAGAGAATGACTTTTCCCAGTCTGAACAGGGACCTGTCAGGTTAATATATTAGGGACATATTATGGCTGTATTATACAATATATGTACATTTTACCTATTGTGTCCCCACCTATTTCCCTATAGACTGTAAACTTGTGAGCATGGCGCTCACTCCTTTTAATATCTGAGTTATGCTTATTCTGTAATGTCGTTTTGTCTGTTCAAGCCCCCCCCCCCCTAAAATTATAAAGTGCTGCGGAATATGTTGGCACTATAAAAACAAAAATTATTATTATTGTTATATTATTATTAAAGTATTTGTCTTCCTGATTTGTACGTTACCCATGTGAATGTGTTTTGGCAGTTATAACACTGCAGTTCTAGTGTCTCCTATGTGATGTATATGCTGCAGCCCCAGTGTCTCCTATGTGATGTATATGCTCCAGTCCCGGTGTCTATGTGATGTATATGCTGCAGCCCCAGTGTCTCCTATGTGATGTGTATGCTGCAGCCTCAGCGACTCCTATGTGATGTATATGCTCCAGTCCCAGTGTCTCCTATGTGATGTATATGCTTCATTCCCGGTGTCTCCTATATGATGTATATGCTGCAGCCTCATTGACTCCTATGTGATGTATATGCTCCAGTTCCGGTGTCTCCTATGTGATGTATTTACAGAAGTCTCACGGAGAACTGCATTGGATGCCTGACCAGGGTTGTTCAGATCTTTTTGTGAATCTCTACTTTCTGGCCTTTGTGACATTGAACCTGGATGGCTACTTTAGGATGCCAATGTCATGTGGTTGGCATACAGTAATGATCAGGTAATTGAGACCTTGGAGCATTTTTCTAATTCACCCCTTTAATTATGTGCGCTTCAATCTAAGGATGGTCCTTTCTGTATTGCTATTAAATAAGTTTTCTGAGACTTTAATATTGATGATGGTGATCTATCATTAAAAGGGTTGTCCACCTTTGGGGACAATTTATTTTTTAATTAAATGCATGTATTTGTCCAAAAATTACATTTATCTTTGGGTTCCATTAAATAGAAATTACACTATTTTAACTTTTACAGGCTCTTTTTTTCCTCTGCCAATGCAACTACAATGAGGTCTGTGGTCGTAAATCAGCTAATAAGCGTTCTGAAAAATAAAGGTAAAAGAGTTGCAAACTCCTCATCGGAACAAGCTCACTAACAAATTCTCAGTTAACCCATTCTGCAGCCAATAATAGACAGTGCAGCACAGAGGCTATGCAAGACAAATTGTGCCAACATTTTTCATGAAACCCAATTTCAAAAATTAGACTCAAAGCCTCGAGGAAAGTATTTATCATGAAATAAAGATGTTCCTAAAGGAGGACAAATGCTTTAGGCTAGGTGGCCACGATGCAGAAATGAAGCAGAAAATTTCTGCAGCATTTCTGCATCTCCCTGGCAGAAAAAACGCATGCAGATTGTGCATGCGTTTTTCCTGCAGAATACATGCGGATCCACATGCGTACCCACATGCGTTAATGCATGTGTTTCCGCATGCGGACTGACAAGCGCTTTTCAGGCGATAGCATCACTTGGAAAGTGCATGACAACTAGGTCACACTGTATAAATCCATGCAACCGGCATGGATTTATATAGCGTGACCGTAAAAATAAAAAAATAAAAGCTATACTTACCGCCGATGCCGCCGCATGTGCTGTCGAGCTCCTTCCTGGTTCCTTCCTGGCTTGCCGGCATCTCGCGAGACAGCCTGCGGTCACATGACCGCGACGTCATCTCAGGTCCTGGAAGGAGAAGCGCTGCAGGGGCCGCCGGACAGGTGAATATAAACTTTATTTATTATTTTATTATTTTTTTTTACAGGTACAATGGTACCCAGGTCTGGATGAGAGTCTCCTCTCCTGTAGACCTGGGTACCATCCGCACATAGAGACGCATAGAAGCCGCTTGTACAAATGTACAGTCACGGATTCTATGCGTCTCAATGCAAGTCAATGGCGGCGCTTCCGCTGCGCTTCTGCAAAATTAATGAACATGCTGCGGATTTATTAGCACTGCAGAAACGCTGCGGAAAAATCCGCAGCATGTGCATTGACATTGCGGAATGCCATTGAGGACCATGGGGGGCGGATTACCATGCGTTTTTGATGCGTTTCTGCTGCTGAAATTCCGCAGCATAAACGCATGAAAAACGAATCGTGTGCACGCAGCCTTAAGATAGTTCTTCCTTGCACCCTGACTGATCAGCTGATTGAATGTGCCATGGCTCACAGCTCCATACGGTGTGTAGTGGCCATGCATGGCACTGCAAGCTCTCTCCTTTTAACTTGTATGGGAGAAAGCTTACAAAACCTTCATGGCAACTACTTATGGTGATTTGCAGAGCTGTGACTGGTGCCAATCTGATATTATTGAACTATCAAATGGATAGGTCATCAATAGTGAGATCGAAACATTACAGAAACTGTTTCCCTAAGTTTTTATTGTATGAAGCCTTATAAAATTAAGCTTGGTTTTCATCTTCTACACGATTATGTATTTTAGATCCGATAGCAGCCATTGTAGAGCCAATAGAGATATTTGTCCAGCTTTCCACTATGGCATATGATACTACAGTGTTATACCCCCCTTAAAAAAGTTAATAATCAAAGGTACCCCGATATCTCTCTAACATGTCCAAGTCATGGCAGATCGTATTCTGGCTTGTTCTCAATACAGGAGAGCTACAAGCCAGAAGTGGATCTATTGAAACAAGCTAAGGCAGGTTTAGTTTACTTCATTAGCTAAGCCAGCCTAATTCTCTATGCATTGGCTGGCGCTGAGACAGTGGTTGACTGTCTCTTAGGCCATGTTCACACATCATGGTTTTTTCAGCATTTTTTGCTGCAAATTTTTATGCAAATTTTCAGCTGCCTTTTGCAGTACCAGCAAAGTCTATTCCAGAATTCTTAGTTCACACATCATGGATTTTTTTTTTTTGTCCAGGACTTTGTGCCTTTCATGTTTTTTTGGAAAATAGAGCATGTGACTTCTTTCAGAATTTTTTCAGCGTTTTTTCACCCTTAGGAAATAATGGGTGGTGAAAAAAAGCGCATCAAAATTTGTATCAGTGTTTTTGATGCCAAAATAAAATGTTTTTTTTTTTTGTTTTTTTTTTTCACAAAACTTAATGTACATACATAAAAAGAAACTGGAGGACAGTGAAAAAAATGCTGAAAAAACGCTGGGAAAAAAAGCAGCAAAAAAGCACCAAAAACTGCAAGAAAAATCCTGAACAAAATGCTCTTGAAGATCAGGTTTTGCCTCAGATTTGTGATGCAAAAAAAAAACTTGATGTGTGAACATAACCTTATACTTCAATTAACAAAGGTTCCCCAACCTCTCGACATAAGCGTCAGTCCCAGGTCCAGACACCTGCCCTTCCAGATTGTGTTCTACACAGTAGAGCGTTTCCCGGTTCAGCACTTTCTCAATACTGTGTGTGATTAAGAAAGGGGCTGGCTGAAGTTCAGTTATGTTAGTGCTCTAAATGACCTGGGAATTATATATTTATCTCCGGGGGTAGATACAGGCGGATAATGGTTTTTCGGGGCAAGAACAGTGCATTGTCCTCTTGTTTTCTTATACGTAGCTCTACATGGACCAACCCACATATATCTATCTATTAATCCACCAGTAATGGTTCGCTCTGAATCGTATTAGCTCAGTTGGTCCCTCTCATGCAATCTAATGAATAATAGGCAACTGAAGCTGATAACTGCTTTGGCAGAGAACCTAATGCCCAAACGTGTCTCTGTCTGTCTAAGTCATAGTCAACATTAAAAGGAATGTTTGAAACTAGTGCTATGGCTGAATACAGTAGGTCTTAGTACAACGATCAAAAATGATACCACCCTTGTATTAATCTTATGTGCCTGCGCTAAAAATTGCGCTTTAATCTCTTAGTGGCCAAGCCAAATTTTTCAAATCAGGCATGTGTCATTTTATGTGACAATAGCTCTAGAATTTTTCAACATATCCCAGTGATTGTGAGATTGTTTTCGTTATGACACATTGTACTTTGTGTTAGTTTTAATTGTAATTAGTGTTGAGCGAGTATGTTCTGTCCGAGTATGCACGGGCCGAGCTCCGAGTATTTACAGCTGCTCGGTGATATGGTTGAATCGCTCCCGTGTGCATGATTTGCAACTGTTTGACAGCTTTATTACATGTGAGGAATGTGTAAGAAATAGACAAATCATGCACACGGGAGCGATTCAACCATATCACCGAGCTGCTGTAAATACTCAGAGCTCGACCCGAGCATACTCGCCGAAAGGGTTAACAGAACATACTCGCTGAACCCTAATTGTAATTAAAATATCAGGCATTTGACAAAAAAAAATCCCCAAATTATCCATTTTTAAACTTTAAATGTTGATACCTTTATTCCAGTTACGCCACACAAAATAGTTAATAAAAAAACATTTCCCTCATGTCTGCTTTACATCAACTCCATCTGTCAAATGTCCTTTTATGTTGTTAGGATGTTAGAAGGTTTTAAAATTGTAGCAGCAATTTTTCTTTTGTTTTCAAGAAAATTTACAACATTTTCTTTTTTTTTAGCAACCTATTCAGTTTTGAAGTAAATTTGGGGAACCTAGAAATTGGAAAACCCCTAAAATTGATACCATTTTAAAAAGATCACCCCTCAACATATTCAAAACTGTTGTCAGGTAGTTTTTTAACCCTTTAGGTGGTTTTCCGGAATTAACGCAAAGTGGAATGAAAGAATTATTTTTACCACTAAAATATTGCTAACATCTTTCAGACTCTAAGGCCATTACTTGGTCACTCCATCAGCACGCAATGACAATCTCAGGATGGAGTTAAAGGGGTTGTCCAGTACTTTTAAAACTATGCCAATGTGTTTTATTGATAAATAGAAGCTTCTTTCTAATTACCTCCTGGTGCTGTTTCTGCCTGTGAGAGGCGCTATCACGGGCCACTCACAGGCATCAATTGACCCCTGACTGCAGCCGGCTCTGACATCCGCCGATGTCACGACAAGTCCGCGTTCCACCGGTGGCTGCTGGGTTGTGGGCGGGATTACCCCGCGCGTCACACCCGGCATCCACCGCGCGCTCTCCCTGTCCCCATTCATTGGGAAAGCGCGCGGTGGATGCAGGCTGTGACACGAGGGGGTAACCCCACCCACAACCCAGTAGCTACCGCGGGGACCCCAGCGCTGAGTCACGCCTCACTTGGGGGGTCACGTGCTGCCTGTGAGTGGCCACCGATAGCGCCGCTCACAGGCAGAAACAGCACCAGGAGGTAATTAGAAAGAAGCTTCTATTTATCATTAAAACACATTGGCAGATTTTTAAAAGTACCGGACAACCCTTTTAAAGAGGGAGCTCTTTTAACCATCTAGATGCTGTTGTCACTATTGGCAGCAGCATCTAAGTGGTTAATGGCCATGATTGGTGTCAAGCAGCAGGGTGTCCGCTAAAGTGGACAACTGACTGCTGCAGCATTTTCAGCCATTGGGAGGTGTTATTCTGTTATATCTCATGTCAGAAAAAAAAAGACATAAACGAGTTAAAGCCACTTGCAAAATAGCCTGGAAGAGCTTTGGGGGCGTCTCTATTTACTCTGTAGTGACACGCCCCCAATGCACTTCTAAGCTAATTTGCATGTGACTTAAAGGCTTGATTTCTCAGGTCTGGCACATCGGATTATAACAAGACAGGTATCATTTTTCTTCTTGTACTAGGATCTATACAGCCATACCACTAGTTTCAGTAGCAAATACGTCCCTGTAATTTGAGTCATTGTAAAAGGCACCTTACATGAAGCTCCAATATCGTCAGACGTCTATTATCTCCCAGCTCTACACTCTGAGACACTCACAAGACCAGACACCTGTCTAAAACACGGTATTTATCACCGACTGCAAACACAGCCGTTACTTGCAGCTGCAGTCAAAATGAAAACTGTAAATTGTAACACACGGGGTTGGATTTCACAGGTTTTATTTGCATGTCTCCATGTCTGCCACCTAGGAGACTGTGACAATGACTCAACCTTGAAATATTCTCCATAGAACAATAATGGAGATCGTTCTCCTGTTCTACAGAAAGAGAATGTGATATTTACAACTCGATCTGGAAACAATAAAACAATGTATCGAAACGACGCAAATAAACTGGATACGTGAGACGAGCAAGAGAAAATGTCTACGAAATTTGTGCGGATGGCGAATGAGCCCCAGCTCTTGAGTTCAGCTGTCCATAAACTTTAGACTGGGTCAGGGTCCTCTTCCCTTTTGTCTCATTTTTTTTTTTCATTTTGAAGGCTTATTGTTGATTGTTGCTTTAATTAAATGCTAAAGGGGTTTTCCATTATTTTTTAAGTCTTTCCTTAAACCTTCAGTATTGAATATATCCTCCAGAATCCCAATGATCGGCAGAATGAAAGAGTATCGTCCTCAAAGCACTGACCATACTCTTGTGGCCATACCTGGTACTGCAGCCCAGTCTTACGGCTAGGTCATTACTGTAATATTCTGCACAACACCTAAATAATTACCTGGATGCAGTAATTCATTAGTAATTCAATGAGGAGTTGAGCCAAGATAATATTATACAATTCTTATACATTTAGTGCCAGATAATCACCCCTATATTGTGCTCATAATAAATAATACATACATGTTTTTTTTTACCCAGATAACTAGTGCATACAGGTCTGCACAATACCTCTATACTAATGCATGCATTAATGATCAGACGATACCTAGATGAATAATGTCATATGACACCTATATAAGTAATGCCTCACATGCACATAATGGTGCACAGATTGCACAGTAATGAATTGGTGATTGGGGGAGTTGTTGTGCTCATACTGTGCCAATATAAATAATCGTATATATATAATAATCGTGTTTATTTCATACCCAGATAACCACCGCCATATTGTGCTCAGATGAATAATGCATATATTTGTATAAACAATAGTCCTATACTAATGTATTAATTATGTGAACATTACCTTGATAAATAGGGCCTTATAAACAATGTCCATACTCTGCCATATAGTGCCCAGATACTATCATGTAGCACCCGGTTAAATAGTGCCATACAGTACCCAGATACTGTCATATGGTGTCCAGATAAATTGAGGTAAGCAGTGTGCAGATACTGCCATATTGTATACAGAAAAATAGTGCCATACAATGCCCAGATACTGCCGTATGGTGCCCCAATAAATTTTGACATACAATACCACACATACTGCCATATGGCGCCCAGATAAATTTAGCCATACAGTTCTCAGATACTGCCATATTGTGCCCAGATAAATAGTGTCATGCAATGCCAAGATACTGCCATATGTTGCACAGATAAATATTGAAATACAGTATCCAGATACTGCTATATGGTACTCAGATACATAAACTCATATTGTGCCCAGATACTGCCTTATGATGCCCAGATAAATAGTGCCATGCAGCGCTCAGACACTGCCATAGGGTGGCAAGATAAATGGTATCATAACTTGCTCCAGATAAATAGTACTAAAACATGACAAAAATACTGACATAGTGTGCACAGATAAATAGTATTATACAGTGCCCTAGATACTGTCACATGGTGTCCAGATAAATAATGTCATATTGTGCCCATATACTGCCTTATGATGCCCAGATAAATAGCGCCAAGCAGCGCTCAGACACTGCCATAGGGTGTCAAGATAAATAGTACCTTAACCTGCTCCAGATAAATAGTACTATATAGTGCCCCAGATGCTGTCATATAGTACCCAGATAAATAGTACTGTAACATGACAAAATACTGCCTTATTGTGCCCAGATAAATAGCACTATACAGTGCCCCAGATATTGCCATATGGTGTCCAGATAAATAGTACTATACTGTACAGTGCCCCAGATACTGCCACGAGGTGTTCAGATAAATAGTGCTATACAGAACCACAGATACTGCCATATGTTGTCCAGATAAATAGTGCTATACAGTAACCCAGATTCTGCCATATGGCATCCAGATAAATAGTGCTATACAGAACCACAGATACTGCCATATGGTGTACAGATAAATAGTGCTATACAGAACCCCAGATACTGCCATATGTTGTCCAGATAAATAGTGCTATACAGTAACCCAGATACTGCCATATGGCATCCAGATAAATAGTGCTATACAGAACCTCAGATACTGCCATATGGTGTCCAGATAAATAGTGCTATACAGAACCCCAGATACTGCCATATGTTGTCCAGATAAATAGTGCTATACAGTAACCCAGATACTGCCATATGGTGTCCAAATAAATAGTGCTATACAGTACCTCAGACACTGCCATATGATGTGCAGATAAATAGTGCTATACAGTACCTCAGACACTGCCATATGGTGTCCAGATAAATAGTACTATACAGTACCCCAGATACTGCCATACGGCGTCCAGATAAATAGTACTATACAGTACCCCAGATACTGCCATATGGTGTCCAAATAAATCGTGCTATACAGTACCCCAGATACTGCCATATGGCGTCCAGATAAATAGTGCTATACAGTACCCCAGATACTGCCATATGGTGTCCAGATAAATAGTGCTATACAGAACCCCAGATACTGCAATATGCTGTCCAGATAAATAGTACTATACAGTACCCCAGATACTGCCATATGGTGTCCAGATAAATAGTACTATACAGTGCCCCAGATACTGCCATATGGTGTCCAGATAAATAGTGCTATACAGAACCCCAGATACTGCCATATGGTGTCCAGATAAATAGTACTATACAGTACCTCAGACACTACCATATGGTGTCCAGATAAATAGTGCTATACAGTACCTCAGACACTGCCATATGGTGTCCAGATAAATAGTACTATACAGTACCCCAGATACTGCCATACGGCGTCCAGATAAATAGTACTATACAGTACCCCAGATACTGCCATATGGTGTCCAGATAAATAGTGCTATACAGTACCCCAGATACTGCCATACGGCGTCCAGATAAATAGTACTATACAGTACCCCAGATACTGCCATATGGTGTCCAGATAAATAGTGCTATACAGTACCCCAGATACTGCCATATGGTGTCCAAATAAATAGTGCTATACAGTACCCCAGATACTGCCATATGGCATCCAGATAAATAGTACTATACAGTACCCCAGATACTGCCATATGGTGTCCAAATAAATAGTGCTATACAGTACCCCAGATACTGCCATATGGTGTCCAGATAAATAGTGCTATACAGAACCCCAGATACAGCCATATGGTGTCCAGATAAATAGTTGTTATGTTCTGCTACCAGAGCTAAGGAAAGAGAGGAGATCTGTCCCTACGATAGAACTCAGCTGAATCCCTACGATATAACAGGGAACCTGATCCTGCGATCAGACCTGCTAAAGTCCTAAGCTAGTCTGTACGGAGACCTATAGATGTGGGGAAGGAATCCCTACAAGTACTAAGGACTGGGAGGAAAATGGGACACCTCCTAACAGAAATAGTAGCAGACAGACGAACAAACAAAATATATAGAACATAGAGGTCCGTAGACCAAGCAAACTAACAGAGTTAGATACAGAGCACAGGCTAGCTAGAAAGTAGTTATACAATGAAGTCCAGCAAAGCCAGAAGGGCGGAGCAGGATTAAATAGGCCAACAAGGTCATGTGACCAGCAAAGGAAAAAACCTAAGAGCAAGGTTCTAACAGTACCCCCCCTTCTAAGAGGATCCTCCTGATCCCCTAGGACCAGGCTTATCAGGAAATCTCCTGTGAAACGCTCTGATAAGTCTGGACGCGGAAACATCATCTGACCTCACCCAAGAGTTATCCTCGGGTCCGAAACCTTTCCAGGCCACAAGATACTGCAAACTACCTATATACCGTCTAGAGTTAAGGATGCGAGAAATTTCATATTCCCCGTCCTCCACCACCGGAGGAACAGAGGCAGAGGCGTCACCATCCGACACAACAGCTTTTTTTAACAGAGAGACATGAAATACCGAATTAATTCTCCAGGAGGTAGGAACCTCCAACCTAATAGCAGATTGGTTGACAACCTGAAGCACCTTAAAGGGCCCTACAAACTTGGGACCCAATTTCTTAGAAGGAATCCTCAACCGCAGATTCCTAGAGGACAACCAAACCATGTCACCAACAGCGAACAAAACCTCCTGTCGTTTCCTATCAAAGTAGTCTTTAGATTTTCTGTTGGCCTCCTGAAGATTACCACGCACATCCGTCCAAACTCTCTCCAAATCACCGGAAAAATTCTCCTCCTCAGGCACGGCAGATCCCAACTTGGAGAACGACCCAAACGACGGATGTCTCCCAGAACAACAAAAAAAAGGCGAACAACCAGCAGAAGAAGATGTATGATTGTTCAGAGCAAATTCAGCAAGTGGCAGAAACTCAGACCACCCCTCTTGATTGTCTGCCACAAAACAACGCAAGAACTGCTCAACATCCTGGTTTTTCCTTTCTGTCTGGCCATTAGATTCAGGATGATATCCGGACGAGAACGACAAATGAACTCCCAACCTGTCACAAAAGGCACGCCAAAAACGAGCCACGAACTGAGGACCCCTATCAGAAACAATGTCAGTAGGAACGCCATGAAGTCTGACAATTTCCTTGACAAAGGCCTTAGCGAGAGTTTTAGCGCAGGGCAGTTTGACGAAGGGAACCAAGTGACACATCTTGCTAAAACGGTCCACGACCACCCAGATGACAGTAAAACCCTCAGAGGGGGGAAGGTCAGTTATAAAGTCCATAGCCAAATGTGTCCAAGGAGCACTGGGAACCTCCAAAGGACAAAGCAACCCCGCAGCAGGAGTATGTGAGGACTTAGATCTAGCACATATAGTACATTGACGCACCCACTTAATGACTTCCTTCTGCCATCCAGGCCACCAAAAACTGCGACCCACCAGTCTCTTGGTCTCAGAGATTCCGGGATGACCTGCCAACCGAGATTCGTGACACTCAACAAACAAATCTCTCCTAAAGGTCCCAGGCACAAACAACCTCCCATGAGGAGTGTTAGATGGGGCATTCTCCTGTGCTTTAAGAATCTCATCTTCCAAAACGGAGTCCAAAGCAGCTATCACAACACCTTCTTGTAAAATGTTCTCCTCTTTCTCAGCACCGACTATGGGAGAAAAACTGCGAGACAAGGCATCCGCCTTAACATTCTTAGTACCAGGGATGTAAGTAACAGAGAAATTAAACCGCGAGAAAAACAGTGCCCACCTAGCCTGACGGGCATTCAGGCGCTTGGCAGCATCAAGATATATCAGATTTTTATGATCCGTAAGAATCTGAACGGGAAATTCCGAACCTTCCAAGAAGTGGCGCCAGTGTTCAAATGCGAGTTTAATAGGCAATAATTCCCGATTACCAATATCGTAATTCAGTTCAGTCTCCGAAAATTTTTTTGAAAAAAAGGCACAGGGATGTAATCCATCCCCGTTATCCTGAGACAATACTGCGCCAAACCCCCACAGAGGAAGCATCAACCTCAACCAAAAACGGCTTAGTCACATCAGGCTGCATAAGGATGGGAGCAGAGGTGAACCTCTCCTTGAGATACACAAAAGCTTCAATGGCCTCAGAAGACCACTGAACCGCATCAGCACCTTTCCTGGTGAGATCGGTCAGAGGTTTGACAATACTAGAAAAATTTTTTATGAATTTTCTGTAATAATTGGTGAAACCTAAAAACCTCTGTATCGATTTCAAACCAATAGGCCTAGGCCATTCCTGTACAGCTTGAACTTTAACCGGGTCCATCTCAAAACCTTCGCTGGAGATAATGTAACCCAAAAAACTAATTCTCTGTACAGCGAACTCACATTTCTCCAGCTTAGCAAAAAGCGAATTGTCCATTAATAACTGTAATACTTCACGTACGCTCCGCCAATGAGACTCCAGATCCGGCGAATAAATCAAAATGTCATCCAAATACACAACCACATTTTTGCCGATCAAAGGTCTAAGGATGTCATTAATAAGATTCTGAAAAAATGCAGGATCATTAGTAAGACCAAAAGGCATAACCAGATTCTCAAAATGACCCACAGGAGTGTTAAAAGCAGTCTTCCATTCGTCACCCTCCTTCATGCGCAACAGATTGTATGCCCCCTTAAGGTCAATTTTAGAGAACCACTTGGCCCCCATTAACTGGTTAAACAGATCAGGAATCAATGGCAGTGGGTAAGGATTGCGTACAGTAATTTTGTTAATCTCACGAAAATCCAGACAAGGACGTAAACCGCCGTCCTTTTTTTTTACAAAAAAAAATCCAACCGCCACAGGAGACTTAGAGGGTCTGATGTGACCGGCGGCCAAACTTGTCTGTATGTATTCCTCCAAAGCCTTCCTCTCAGGAATAGTAAGGTTAAATAAACGACTTTTAGGAAGAGTCGCTCCAGGGACAAATTCAATAGAACAATCATAGTCTCTATGGGGAGGCAAAACCTGCGATTCCTTCTCAGAAAAAACTCTCCAAAAATCCTGAATAGGAACAGGCAATTCTCCCCTATCCAAAGCTGCAATACGCCCGTTACAACACTTGTCATAACATTTATGGCTCCAGGATTTAATTTCACTGGTAGACCAATCCAGTACAGGATTGTGAAATTTTAACCAGGGCAATCCCAATATTACTGGAGAAGGCAAGTTATTCAAAACTACCAAATCCAATTTCTCATGGTGAACACCATTAATAGTGAGAGGAAATTCACAGACCTTGAGAGTAATATTCTTCAAAGGGGAACCATCCACAGAAACCACAGCAATGGGGGTTGATAAAGGTTCGGGTTTTAAATTGAGTCTTTCCAAGAATCCCCCATCAATTACATTCAGAGTAGACCCACAATCGACAAACACCCGAAATTCCATTAATTTTTCCTGAGCAATCGTGGAAGCAGCTAAAAATACACCCTTGGAATTTAAACAGGCAATACGGGCATGACTGACCATTTTTTTTTCTTTCTTCATACGAAGCTCACAGCCTTTAATCAAATGACCAGATTTTCCGCAATAGAAACACAAGCCTTCAGAAAATCTACGGTCTTTTTCTTGAGAGCGAGGTGCCACCGATCCAATCTCCATCGGCTCTCCACTGTTAGTACACACATTCTCATAACCAGAAACTGACATAGCAGAGGATTTGTTCTCATTAACCCTTGCACGCAGTCTCCTATCCACCCGTATAGCTAATTGCATAGCCTGTTGCAAATCTTCAGGTGTAGGATAAGCAATTAGCAGGTCTTTAACCCTTTCATTGAGCCCAGCAAGAAATAGACTATTCAGAGCAGAATCGTTCCACCCTGTTTGAGTAGACCAATGACGGAAATGAGTACAATATTTTTCCACATTACCTGATCCCTGTTTCAAACGTCTCAACTCAGTCTCAGCTGATGAGACACGGTCAGGATCATCATATAATAGTCCCAAAGCAGAAAAAAAACTATCCACTGATCTGAAGCATGTATCACTAGGTTGCAAAGAAAAGGCCCACTCCTGAGGCTCTTTGCGCAAAAGTGACATTATGAACCCTATGCGCTGGGATTCATCCCCAGAGGACTTGGGTCTCAAACGAAAATACAATAAGCAAGCATTTTTAAATGAAAAAAATTCTCGGTGTTCACCAAAAAATAAATCCGGCAAACATACCTTAGGCTCCAAGAAATGTGCTCCAGGACAGTTACTCACGTGCTGACGGAGCTCGGCCACCTCCAGAGAGAGTCCCTGCAGGCGATGAGCCAAATCCTGAACCGACACCATGATGGAACAGAAAAATCTTTCCTTAGAGAATTTGCAGGCTGGACTTACTGTTATGTTCTGCTACCAGAGCTAAGGAAAGAGAGGAGATCTGTCCCTACGATAGAACTCAGCTGAATCCCTACGATGTAACAGGGAACCTGATCTTGCGATCAGACCTGCTAAAGTCCTAAGCTAGTCTGTACGGAGACTTATAGATGTGGGGAAGGAATCCCTACAAGTACTAAGGACTGGGAGGAAAATGGGACACCTCCTAACAGAAATAGTAGCAGACAGACGAACAAACAAAATATATAGAACATAGAGGTCCGTAGACCAAGCAAACTAACAGAGTTAGATACAGAGCACAGGCTAGCTAGAAAGTAGTTATACAATGAAGTCCAGCAAAGCCAGAAGGGCGGAGCAGGATTAAATAGGCCAACAAGGTCATGTGACCAGCAAAGGAAAAAACCTAAGAGCACGGTTCTAACAATAGTACTATACAGTACCCCAGATGCTGTCATATAGTACCCAGATAAATAGTATTGTAACATGACAAAAATACTGCCTTATTGTGCCCAGATAAATAGCACTATACAGTGCCCCAGATATTGCCATATGGTGTCCAGATAAATAGTACTATACTGTACAGTGCCCCAGATACTGCCACGAGGTGTTCAGAAAAAGAGTGCTATACAGAACCACAGATACTGCCATATGTTATCCAGATAAATAGTGCTATACAGAACCACAGATTCTGCCATATGGCATCTAGATAAATAGTGCTATACAGAACCCCAGATACTGCCATATGTTGTCCAGATAAATAGTGCTATACAGAACCACAGATACTGCCATATGTTGTCCAGATAAATAGTGCTATACAGTAACCCAGATACTGCCATATGGTGTCCAGATAAATAGTGCTCTACAGTACCTCAGACACTGCCATATGGTGTCCAGATAAATAGTGCTATACAGTACCTCAGACACTACCATATGGTGTCCAGATAAAAAGTACTATACAGTACCCCAGATACTGCCATACGGCGTCCAGATAAATAGTACTATACAGTACCCCAGATACTGCCATATGGTGTCCAAATAAATTGTGCTATACAGTACCCCAGATACTGCCATATGGCATCCAGATAAATAGTGCTATACAGTACCCCAGATACTACCATATGGTGTCCAGATAAATAGTGCTATACAGAACCCCAGATACTGCCATATGCTGTCCAGATAAATAGTACTATTCAGTACCCCAGATACTGCCATATGGTGTCCAGATAAATAGTACTATACAGTGCCCCAGATACTGCCACATGGTGTCCAGATAAATAATGCCATATAATGCCCATACACTGCCATATGGTGTCCAGATAAATAGTGCTATACAGAACCCCAGATACTGCCATATGGTGTCCAGATAAATAGTACTATACAGTACCTCAGACACTGCCATATGGCATCCAGATAAATAGTGCTATACAGAACCCCAGATACTGCCATATGGTGTCCAGATAAATAGTGCTATACAGAACCCCAGATATTGCCATATGGTGTCTAGATAAATAGTACTATACTGTACAGTGCCCCAGATACTGCCACGAGGTGTTCAGATAAATAGTGCTATACAGAACCACAGATACTGCCATATGTTATCCAGATAAATAGTGCTATACAGAACCACAGATACTGCCATATGGTGTCCAGATAAATAGTGCTATACAGAACCCCAGATACTGCCATATGTTGTCCAGATAAATAGTGCTATACAGTAACCCAGATACTGCCATATGGTGTCCAGATAAATAGTGCCATACAGTACCTCAGACACTGCCATATGGTGTCCAGATAAATAGTGCTATACAGTACTCCAGACACTGCCATATGGTGTCCAGATAAATAGTACTATACAGTACCCCAGATACTGCCATACGGCGTCCAGATAAATAGTACTATACAGTACCCCAGATACTGCCATATGGTGTCCAAATAAATCGTGCTATACAGTACCCCAGATACTGCCATATGGTGTCCAGATAAATAGTGCTATACAGAACCCCAGATACTGCCATATGGTGTCCAGATAAATAGTACTATACAGTGCCCCAGATACTGCCACATGGTGTCCAGATAAATAATGCCATATAATGCCCATACACTGCCATATGGTGTCCAGATAAATAGTGCTATACAGAACCCCAGATACTGCCATATTGTGTCCAGATAAATAGTACTATACAGTACCTCAGACACTGCCATATGGTGTCCAGATAAATAGTGCTTTACAGTACCTCAGACACTGCCATATGGTGTCCAGATAAATAGTACTATACAGTGCCCCAGATACTGCCATATGGTGTCCAGATAAATAGTGCTATACAGAACCCCAGATACTGCCAGATGGTGTCCAGATAAATAGTACTATACAGTACCTCAGATACTGCCACATGGTGTCCAGATAAATAATGCCATATAATGCCCATACACTGCCATATGGTGTCCAGATAAATAGTGCTATACAGAACCCCAGATACTGCCATATGGTGTCCAGATAAATAGTACTATACAGTACCTCAGACACTGCCATATGGTGTCCAGATAAATAGTGCTATACAGTACCTCAGACACTGCCATATGGTGTCCAGATAAATAGTACTATACAGTACCCCAGATACTGCCATACGGCGTCCAGATAAATAGTACTATACAGTACCCCAGATACTGCCATATGGTGTCCAAATAAATAGTGCTATACAGTACCCCAGATGCTGCCATATGGTGTCCAGATAAATAGTACTATACAGTACCCCAGATACTGCCATACGGTGTCCAGATAAATAGTACTATACAGTACCTCAGACACTGCCATATGGTGTCCAGATAAATAGTGCTATACAGTACCTCAGACACTGCCATATGGTGTCCAGATAAATAGTACTATACAGTACCCCAGATACTGCCATACGGCGTCCAGATAAATAGTACTATACAGTACCCCAGATACTGCCATATGGTGTCCAAATAAATAGTGCTATACAGTACCCCAAATACTGCCATATGGTGTCCAGATAAATAGTACTATACAGTACCCCAGATACTGCCATACGGTGTCCAGATAAATAGTACTATACAGTACCCCAGATACTGCCATATGGTGTCCAGATAATCAGTACTATACAGAACCTCAGACACTGCCATATGGCGTCCAGATAAATAATACTATACAGTACCCCAGATACTGCCATACGGCGTCCAGATAAATAGTACTATACAGTACCCCAGATACTGCCATATGGTGTCCAAATAAATAGTGCTATACAGTACCCCAGATACTGCCATATGGTGTCCAGATAAATAGTACTATACAGTACCCCAGATACTGCCATATGGTGTCCAGATAAATAGTGCCATACAGTACCCCAGATACTGCCATATGGTGTCCAAATAAATAGTGCTATACAGTACCCCAGATACTGCCATACGGTGTCCAGATAAATAGTACTATACAGTACCCCAGATACTGCCATATGGTGTCCAGATAATCAGTACTATACAGAACCTCAGACACTGCCATATGGCGTCCAGATAAATAATACTATACAGTACCCCAGATACTGCCATATGGTGTCCAGATAATCAGTACTATACAGAACCTCAGACACTGCCATATGGTGTCCAAATAAATAGTGCTATACAGTACCCCAGATACTGCCATATGGTGTCCAGATAAATAGTACTATACAGTGCCCCAGATACTGCCACATGGTGGCCAGATAAATAATGCCATATAATGCCCATACACTGTCATATTGTGTCCAGATAAATAATGTCATATAGTGCCCATACACTGCCATATGGTGCCCAGATAAATAGTGCTGCCTGATGTACTCACTGCACTACAACAGACATAACATCTGTACTTTATGTGACCCTACTCTTTAAATCTGTGTTTTTATATAGTAATCTGATTTTCCCACTTAATCTTCGTTTTTTTCCTATTTCATCCTGATTGATGATTTAACTAAGAGACATTTTAATATTTTGTCAGACACTTTATAAGAGACATTAGTGCGCAATCATTCTGCCTGTAAAGGACTCGCACACCTTTCATTTCCTATAAAGTGAATTTTTATATATTCGGAATAATTCATTGGGGTCGTAGTATGATATATCCAGCTTTATTCTTTTATCTGCCTTATCAGTATTAACTTCCTCATTGGAGACTGAGTAATAACTCAGGGAGGATTGTGCTGTCTGATCGCATTGCCGAGTGCTCAGATAAGGATTGTATTAATGTTCCTCTGCACTTAGGCAGCCAAAAAGTCAGTAGGAGATTGGAGCTAGAGAGGACTTTACCGTTCATGGAAGAAACCGTTACCAACTTTTAACATGCAAGCAAACTTAAATGGGATGTCCAGTACTTCTAAAAAAAAACTTTTGAAATGGGGCCAGGGTGCTTAAAAAATAAAGAAATAAATATACTCACTTGAGAGTTAGGCACTGTTCCTCTTCTGATGCAAATGTGTCCTTCCTCGAGCTCCTGGCTTCCTCCTTTTGATGGGGTACCAAATGGTGATGGGGTACCAATCAGAAGTCTCCTGCTGGAGGAGGAAGCCAGGATCCTGGTGGAGGACACCAGTAGAGATGAAGGAATCTGATGAAATTCACTTTGCCAATTTTTCTCGAACTTGGCCAGGAAAATTTATTATGCTCTGTGGGATTAAAAAATCCCTCCTGCCCCGTCTGTCTGTCCTCCGTTGGCTCAAGTCTTCTCTTTTGGCTCTAGCATTCTTCACTCTTTTGTGCCTCCGATGCTCACTGAGCCTTTTGCGCCGCCGTTATGACATCACCTGAGGCCTGGTCAGCGGTGTAGGCACCAAAGTGTGAGGATGGAAGAGAAAGCTGGATGGAGGAAGCGAGCCAGAGGAAGCCAAAGTACAGAGCAGCAGTGCCAGGATGGGTAATGGGCGAAGGAAAGTATAATTCTTTATATTTTTTAATTCCAGCCTTAAAAAGAGCCAAACAAAGTGTCAACCACCTCCTTCTCAGACACACCAGGTGTATATACACCCAGGCCAGGGAGCTAATTACCAGAGAGAGGTAAGAAGATGTCTGTAATGCCAAATGTAGAGATCTCCTGCAACCAACTGCTGGGCGACTGTCTGTCACCTCTGACACACCCGTAATAGCTGGCCAATTAGAGTCAGGCAGCAGCCATTGGCTTGCCTGTGACTGGTGGCCCATGGAAGTGACATTATGTGCTGTCCATGCTAGCACACGGAAGTCAACTGCTGGCTTCTGTAACAGCTATAGAGGAAGATGACGCAAATCATGGGAGTGGGGGAAAATAATAATAATACTTTGTTTCTTTTTAAAATGTGCTGGAGAAGAACAAAAGGGGGCAAATTATACCAGGATGGGGCATTATACCAGGAAGGCACCCAAGATGGGGGGCATCGTACCAGAATGGGGATATTATACCAAAAAGAAACCCAGGATGGAGGACATTGTTATAGAATGGTGCCCAGGACTGGGGGCATTATTACTGAAAGAGCCCAGGACGAGAGACATTATTACTGGAGGTTGCCCAGTAAAGAGGACATTAATATTGGAAGGGAACCAAGATGAAGGACATTAAATAAAGGACCCAGGACAGAGAGCATTACTACATGATGAAAGGACATTATACAAGGAAGGGGCCCAGGATGGGGGACATAGTTGTGACGCTCACAGCCCTACCCTGGGAGATGGGGGTACTCGGAGCCGGGTCAGATGTTGGGGGTTGCAGTCGTGGCCTGGACCAGTTCCGTGCCCAGGGCCGTCACATAAAAGGTTTAATGGGCTTTCAAGGTTTGGTGTTAATCGAGTGGATGTAATGACTACGCCACCTGTGGTTTCTGGTGATCCTCCACCAGCGCTGTGTTCAGTCCTCTGAGGCGGGATGTAGTGGCAGCAGAAGATGGTACTACTCCCAACAGGCGGAGCAGGGCCTCAGGGCAGAGAAGACGGATCAAGGGAGTAGTAGTAGGAGATGTGGTGCGGTGTAGTGCGGTGCCGCGTTGCAATAAGGAACCGGAGGCAATAGATGCAGTCTTCCAAGCTTTACTCACGATGTTAGGTGTCAGCTGCAAGGCTTCTCCTCGCTCCTTATGGCGCGCTGCGGCCACCAGGAAGGGGTTCAGCATACTCAGGATAGTTCGGGTGCATGAATCAGGACCCCCGCACCAGAGTGTTCCTAGACTTTCCCACTAGGTCCTCTCCTGTCCGTGTGTGGTACGTGTACTAAGGCCGGGTCTCCCTCTGGACTATGCACAGAACAAGGGTACGGGTGGCGACTCCGCTCCGTCCGTTACCCGGTGGGATCCACTGAGCCTCCGGGCTTCTCTGACTAAGACTTGAAGTGACAGAGTCAGATATCGGGGGTCGGTACCCCTTTTGCAGCAGGAGTCCCTCTGGCAAGGCCAGAATAGTGAGGACAGGTGGCGTATACCGCTCCGTCTGCATCCCCCTGGGATCCTTTTGCCTGTGGAGCTTGCCTCCTCTGCTCCCCTCCAGGCCTTCTTGGGTAGGGACCTTGACCGGGTAGAGACAGCCGTTAACTCTAGCCCGCTCCTCGCCTCAAGGCCAGAGCACGAGGACCGTGTATCCTCAATCAGCTGCAGGTTCACACAGAAAGCCACATTCAGTGATGAAGATCACAATCAAAGACCATAAGTCCAAGATGGCCGTTTATTAAATATGAATTTTATGGTGTAACCTAAAGTGCGTCCTCCACCCTCACCCACTACATGGTTCCCCCTATCTTTTGGTTCCCCCCATCTCCTCTTATCCCGGCTGGGGCAGCACTATGGTGCCTTAAAGCCCCCCTCAGGTGGGAGAGGTGTAGTGTTGGGTGATGTGGTGGGGTCCTGAGAGGTGCTCCTTCCTTACCTCAGAGAGGAGATACCACACCTCGGTCTGAGGTGCAATACCCCTGTGGCGACTGAACCCTCAGGGGCGCCACATTGTTTTTGCATGGGGCCCTGGAAAGGGAGGCATTGTTACTGGAAGGGCCCAGGAAGGGGATCATTATTACTGGAAGGTGCCCAGGAAGGGGAGCATTATTACTGGAAGGTGCCCAGGAAGGGGAGCATTATTACTGGAAGGTGCCCAGGAAGGGAGGCATTATTACTGGAAGGTGCCCAGGATGGGGGACATTATTCCTGGAAGGTGCCCAGGATTGGGGACATTATTACAGGAAGGGACCAAGATGGAGGAGATTACAACAGTAAGGAGCCAGGACGGGGGACATTATTACATGATGAGGGGACATTATATCAAAAAAAGGCCCAGAATCGAGGACATTGTTATAGCATGGGCCCCAGGAAACAGGAATTGTTACTGGAAGGGCCCAGGATAGGGGATATCATTACTGGAAGGGCCCAGGATGATGACATTATTCATGGAAGGGGCCAGGACAGGGGACATTAATACATGGGGGTGAGCACACAAGTCTTTATAGGATCTAGAACACTACAATGACCTTTACATCTGACCAACATGCAGATCGGGGCCCAAGTTCAAATTTTGCATCGGGGACCATTGGACTTTAATTATGCCACTGTACACCACACCTTTGTTGACAGTATATTTTCACCTATGCAAACTTATTTGTTGCTGCAATGCAAGGTAAATAAAAAAAAAATGAAGTAACTTTGAATAGTTTTGATTTATTATTTCAAACCAATTCATGCACACAGCTCCCGCAGCTCCAAAGAAGAGTGAAAAAGGGTGAAGTATTACTTCTGCGTTCAGACCCCTCATGGATGCACAGGTAGCACTGGGCCAGCAGTGGCACCAATATTAACAATGGCGCTTGCAACAAGGGGTGTTTTGTTTTACAAATTTTGCACTTGTGCCCGGCAGCTCCATGTTACACCCTTACGTCCTCCAATCAAGGTCTTAAGAGACCCCACAAGTAAGGAGTTCGGATAGCAACCATCAAGACATTGAAATCACTGAGAATTTTTTTAAAGGAGGATATTTCATGTTAGGAAAGGAGTAAGATGAATGTAACTAATCTCAATAGATCTTCACTACTCTGCACACTCCTCTGCCGCCCTCATGTCCTGTCCTCGGAGTGCATCAAGCCGGAAAACTGTAGGGACTCCAATTCATTCACTCTTACTTGTAAGCCCACTAAAACTATATATGTTCAGGTTTTGCTGTTAATAATAGCCCTTTAATAAACTTTTCAACTTTTTCAGTGAATTTGAAACCTAAACAAACACCATTATCAAATATATATATTGTATATATATATATATATATATATATATACAGTATATATATATATATATATGTATATATGCACTTTTTAGGGGACTGAAATATGTAATCAGTTAGACAAGAGCAATGTGCTGTTTCTGGCATTTAATCAAACAATGAAATCACATCCAGTTTCCTGACACCAAAGATAAATGATGTAATAATCCAGAGGAGTTCCTTTATCTCGCTGGAACTTTGCATACTTGACTTGTTTTCCATATTTTGTGACTTTAAATGGTGGGAAAATGATATTAGAATGCTTGTAGCGCTTCCACTAAAGCAGCATCCTTTTTGTTTTATTGTATTTAATATAAAAACGGCAATTATTTGATTTCAAAGCTATGAAAATATGTACCTTGTGAGAAAACAAGCAATTTAGGCTTTAATTGGTGTCATTTTTCATGAAACTGGCAAGGTTTTTACATCTTTGGCATGCCGTTTTGTGTAAAACGGCAAGGCAGCCTTCGATGGACGCCTTACGAATGTGTAGGTGTATACATACATGTCTGGGTGTGTGAGATAAGTGACGGCTTATCAGTTCTTATTATTCTCTTTCAATTTTTTTTTTTTTAATCCATATCATTTTATGAAGATACAGTCATGTATCTACTAGATAAGTGATAAATGTTGGATCAATTGGAGACCAACAATTAGGAGCTCCAGTGGTCATCAGGGATCTTTGACTATCACTGATCGAGAGTATGCTCTGACACTCTAGTCAAAGTCCAAGGCACTGATGGAAATGTGGAGGTTTGGCTTCTTGTACGTCCTGCAAATTGCTGATTTAAGTTTATATGCAAAGTTTATGGTTGTTGTTACTCCTCTTTTAACACAGGTTACGGGATGCAACGCACAGAGACACAATGTGGAAAAAGTCAGGGGTTGATATAACGACAATTATTCAGAAAGGGAGTTAGTAACAGGGGTAATGAACAGTATCTTAAAATAACAATAAGAAGTGTTTATCAGTAAATAACAGTCAAGTTCTTTGCAAAAAACGAAGTGATGCACCCAATCGTGGGAGACACCACGTGAGTTCTCTTTCTATGGCCCTAGTGGGGGTCACCGGTTCTTCCCGCTAGGCCGCAAGTCTCTTCCGGATAAAGTTTATTAGATCCCGTTTAGCTTCCCCCACACCAACCTTCCCCCACCCAACCTGAAATCCTAATCCAACTGTCCCTGGTACCGTAGGTGGAAGTTGGAAGTGACGGCCCTGTTCACGAGCGTGGTTTCTCCGCTACTGCTGGCGCGTCTCTCCTGTTGCAGTCTTCTCTCAGCTCTTCTCAGCTTGACTATCGATGGTAGTCTCTCAGGCTTGGGTTAAGGAGATCCAGACCTCGGCTCTTGACAGACAACGTCAGGTTCTGGGAACTTACTCAGTGCAGAGCGCAGGTGCTGACTCTGATTAACATGCGCAGAACTCGGGACACTTCTGTGAGGAGTCCAGAGCTTATCAGGCGATGTCCGACTCTTGTGCGATGCAGGCCTCTGGCTGAGGCCTGTCGCACTGGGCTCTGCGGTACCCCTGAAGCTTTTCTGCTCTACTCTGCAGCCTGGCGCCAAATCTCCTTGTGTCTTGGCGCGCTAGACTTTTATATCCAGGAAATCTTTCCTGGAGGTCACCTGATCAGGTCTGGCATCTGAATTTGCTCCCCCTTCAACTCTTTTAGTACAACTTGGTTCTGCTTGATTTCACCTGGCCAGCAGATGGCAATCTCTCCTCATCTCTGGCACATCTTGCAAGAGTTCTCCTGTTGGTTCATTGCCTTCTACTACACTCTTTCCAAAAAAAAGTAGATCACAAAGGGCACTAACAGTTTGGCACTGACAAGACCAGGGTGCAAAGTGTAAGGAATCTCCCCATTTTTAACCCAAGGCTCAGTGTCTGAAGAGCTTAAGACATTTCACTTAAACTTAAGACATTTCACTTAAGCTTAAGACATTTCCACACCTGCAAGGAGGTATGGACTTTCCCTATCAAATTCCCAAATCACAGTCCCCAGAATAGTTACCAAATTGTAGCGTGTCTAGAAAAAAAGACAAAGGTCAATACCAAGAAAGGAGCCAGGATGCAACAGGTTGTAAGATGATATGTAGATAGACAACCATGAATAGGACAGAAGGAACCAGACAACAGATCCAAGAAAAGAGACAGAAGCAACATTCAGAAACTAAGACAAGATCAAGGTTATGGTCAAGATCAAAGTAACATAGAAATCAGGAATAAGAACTTGTTAGGCTCACTAAGTGAGATGGATCCTCTAAGCCTCAGGTCCAAATGGGTACATAGACCCGGGCGTTGATTCAGCGAGCAGGAAGGCATGAGTGCAGTGAGGACTTGGCAGACACAGGAATCTCAGGAGCAGCAGGACACATGGCATGGAACCCAGCAGGGATGAATGCACGTTGAAAATACAGTAAGCACAGGTAAATGAAGCAAAGCAAACATGGAACAGGAGATAGTGGAGAGGGAGAGGGTTAGAGCTGTTCAAGCTGGTAACATAGATGAATCCATTGCTGTGATTAGAAACCAGTGGGTGCCGTACCTGCTGGTGATTGCAGCTGACAGAGAGAAAAAAGAGGGTAGTTTCCGGCACAACCGCCTGGATAAAAAAATTAAGTTTGTTGAAACAAGTTAAAAGTTCATTTAAAGTTAAAAAGGCTCAACACCTAATCCCAAGACAAAGGTATGTCTCTAATTGAGCCTTAAATAGGTCTAGGGAAATGATGTCAGTGATCCAGTGATCCACTCCGAGCAACCTGAAAAACCCAACGTGGAGCACAGCAAATGGCAGCAGACCCAGGGGAAGGAAATGGAGCACGGGATTCCCTTGACAGGTGTGTGACGGAACTAAACTAACAGTTGACCTGCATCTATTATTATTATTATCATTTATTATTATAGCGCCATTTATTCCATGACGCTTTACATGTGAAAAAGGGGTATACATAGCAAAAAACAATTACAATAATCTTGAACACAATGTGACAGCGACTGGTACAGGAGGAGCGAGGACCCTGCCCGCGAGGGCTCACAATCTACAAGGGATGGGTGAGGATACAGTAGGTGAGGGTAGAGGAGGTCATGCAGTAATTTGGTGGAGCAGTGATTACTGCAGGTTGTAGGCTTGTCGAAAGAGATGGGTCTTCAGGCTCCATTTGAAGGTTTACATTTATAGGGAAAGTGATCTGGAAAGGGAACTGACCAACACGACTGACATCAAGGAGTGTCTTTTACCCTGGCAAATAGCAACCTAATACAAGTGGTAACAAAAAAAGGAGAAAAATTGCAGGCAGGGCCACACTAAAAGCAAGAGTGGTCACTAGAGCAAGAAGAACTTGAGTCTGTTGTTTGGTAGAAACCCATTTTGGTTGATGGCTGGAGTCAAGGCAAGGATCCACCTCTAGGAAGCAGTGAGGTGGCCAACAGTGTGAGACTGAAAAACACCTGCTGGCCCATTAGTGGTTCAGCCTGTTCTGTTCCTTAAATATGTTCTATACTGCAGCTCTTATTGGCTACTATGTGTCAGTACAAGCCCAGCGCCAGCAAGATCTGGCCTTGGTTGGACCAGGTTTTTAAGCTATTACACAACCATAGGACAGCTGACCCCTCGATCCTTCTTCAGAGGCTCATTGTAATGGAGTGGCAGTCGAGCATGCACACCATCGCTCTATTCCATCTCCATGAGACTGTATGTGGTGATTGCCAGCAGTCCCAACAGATTGGATGGTGTGTTTGTGTGCATGCCCAACCACCATTCTTTCTAGATAGGGCTTTGCGAGGACCTGCTCTCAGGACTGATGGGGTGGGGGATCACTTTAAAACTTGGTAAACCCCTTTATCGACTATCAGGTAACTCTTTCATATTTATGGAAACAAAAGACTTTCTGAGATTGGGGTGCCAGGAATGATTTTTTTTTAAAATGATTTTTGTAAAAAAATAAAATCTGTAATTTTAAATGCTAGAAAATACCACATTTTGCCAAGTTAAACTCATCGAAGTCCCCGGTGAACAAAAAATTTGTCAACGCTCATTGTGTTTTATTACGTTACCTTCCGAAGTTTTGTTAGCAGATATATGAATGTGAATGGAGACGTGGATTATACTTATTTTATGATTTTCTGCATGTAAATGTTGATTTGATACATTGTGCACGTTACTCATGTTTCTCTCACAATAGACGAATAATATGCAAGTTCCTTTGAATAATATGAGCCATAGATTTCATTCCACAGAATTTACTATCACAGCAATTCCTGTATGTCTCACTTTATCATAGAGTGGATCATTCCCATCTATTTATATCATCTCCCCATAACACATCAAAGAAAACTTTAGCAATGTAAGTTTTGATACCAATGAACTAACAGCAAAGGTCATTTACGAATCATGCATGAAGAAGAATACTTCAGTCAACCCAAATGGCTGACAACAGAGAATAATAAAGCGTATACAGCATTTTTTTTTTTTTTTCAAAAAAACCCTTTAAAATGTATATCGACCTTTGAACAGTATTAAGTGGTTTATACAAATAATTTATCTAGATGCAAAGCTGACAAATTTTGTAATCACATTTTATTATTTATCTTTTTGTTATCCTGAGTAGGATTCTATATTACACTCCAGAGCTGCACTCACTATTCTGCTGGTGGTGTCACTGTATACATACATTACATTACTGATCCTGTACTGATCCTGAGTTACATCCTGTATTATACTCCAGAGCTGCACTCACTATTCTGCTGGTGGAGGAGTCACTGTGTGCATACATTACATTACTGATCCTGTACTGATCCTGAGTTACATCCTGTATTATACTCCAGAGCTGCACTCACTATTCTGCTGGTGGTGTCACTGTGTACATACATTACATTACTGATCCTGTACTGATCCTGAGTTGCATCTTGTATTATACTCCAGAGCTGCACTCACTATTCTGCTGGTACAGTCACTGTGTATATACATTGCATTACTGATCCTGTACTGATCCTTAGTTACATCCTGTATTATACTCCAGAGCTGCACTCACTATTCTGCTGGTGCAGTCACTGTGTACATACATTACATTACTGATCCTGTACTGATCCTGAGTTACATCCTGTATTATACTCCAGAGCTGCACTCACTATTCTGCTGGTGCACTCACTGTGTACATATATTACATTACTGATTCTGTACTGATCCTGAGTTACATCCTGTATTATACTCCAGAGCTGCACTCACTATTCTGCTGGTGCAGTCACTGTGTACATACATTACATTACTGATCCTGTACTGATCCTGAGTTACATCCTGTATTATACTCCAGAGCTGCACTCACTATTCTGCTGGTGCACTCACTGTGTACATGTATTACATTACTGATCCTGTACTGATCCTTAGTTACATCCTGTATTATACTCCAGAGCTGCACTCACTAGTATGCTGGTGCACTCACTGTGTACATATATTACATTACTGATTCTGTACTGATCCTGAGTTACATTCTGTATTATACTCCAGAGCTGCACTCACTATTCTGCTGGTGCAGTCACTGTGTACATACATTACATTACTGATCCTGTACTAATCCTGAGTTACATCCTGTATTATACTCCACAGCTGCACTCACTATTCTGCTGGTGCAGTCACTGTGTACATGCATTACATTACTGATCCTGAGTTACATCCTATATTATACTCCAGAGCTGCACTCACTATTCTGCTGGTGCAGTCACTGTGTACATACATTACATTACTGATCCTGAGTTACCTCCTGTATTATACTCCAGAGCTGCACTCACTATTCTGCTGGTGCAGTCACTGTGTACATACATTACATTACTGATCCTGAGTTACCTCCTGTATTATACTCCAGAGCTGCGCTCACTATTCTGCTGGTGCAGTCACTGTGTACATACATTACATTACTGATCCTGAGTTACATCCTGTATTATACTCCAGAGCTGCACTCACTATTCTGCTGGTGCAGTCACTGTGTACATACATTACATTACTGATCCGGTACTGATCCTGAATTACATCCTGTATTATACTCCAGAGCTGCACTCACTATTCTGCTGGTGCAGTCACTGTGTACATACATTACATTACTGATCCTGAGTTACATCCTGTAGATATTTTATTATAAAAATGAAAAACATAACAATAATAATAACAGAAACATAACAAAATTAACAACCACAAAATAAACAATATAATGAACTGGTCCAGCCGCTCCCTCTCCCCTCACACACACATTATACATATATACAGAATAATAACTACTTATATTACAGACTTCTGGTCCGGTTACCAAAGAAAATAATAACCACAAACAATAAATAAAATAAACATAAACAAAATAAACAATAGCTGACAAAATATATACAAGCTTTTTTTTTTTAATTAATATAAAATAAATACTAACTATACAATTATATACAAGACGAAACAAAACACCCCACATTCAAGCCCACCAGTCCCAACCCCGGCACTGACCTGAGAGCAGGTCCTGCGTCTCATGCCTCAGTCCATGTCCAACGTCCATAGGCCAGATCAGGCAGTGCAAGCTTTTCACCCAAATACCCAGTGTCCCAAAGCCCCACAAGATGAACCCACCACCCCCCTTTTCCCACCACCCAACCTAACACCTACACCCAAATCCATATCCTTATATACAATATATACAGAAACAAACAATACAATAACCACAACTAACAAAGCCCAAGTTCGGTGCCCGTAGCCCTACATCACTGTCTACTAATCAAAACAAAACAAAAATCTATGGTGTCAGCAGCAACCAACCACCAGGAGAGGAGATGACCATACTAGGGCACACTAAAAGAAAAGCCCCTCCAGAGGAGAGCGGCCCTTCGTGTACCCAGTCTCTCATACTCCAGAGAACGCACCTTCACCAGGTCACCGAGTATGGTCCTAAACACATCGTCCACTGGGAGGATTTTCTGTTGCGTCGATAATAAGCACCGTGCATTCCACTTGTGATACCTAACCACTGTGCTAACTAGAAATAAGGTGCAGCGGTCCCGACCACCCAGGTCCCCGAATGCTCCATAGGCCCATTCCGCATAAAAGAGACCAGCCAGCCGGGGCCAGCCAATGGAGGCGCCCACCCTGTTGTACACCTCTGTGTTAAAGTGACAATGAAGTAGGAAGTGGTCCATGCTTTCCAGCATGGTACCACAATGCTCCCGAGGACAGTTCCTGTCCTCAGAGCTCCTACACTTCAGATTGTCCCTCACACACAGTTTCCCATGGAAGCAGTGCCAAGCCAAGTCCCAAAACTTCGAGGGGAGCCGGGAGATGTCCATGCGGTGTGCATAGATCCTTCACTTGCCCTCCTGTCTCCCATTCTTGAAAGAAAGGTTGAAACCATCCCCTACAGGAGAATACCCACGGAGGAGCCCTCTCTTTCCAGAGGTTTGCAATATTGATCTTAATGAAGGTATTCACAAGGAATACCACAGGGTTGACCATACCCAACCCTCCTAGTCTCCTCGTACGGTAAGTAACCTCCCTCTTGACCAGGTTCAGTCTATTCCCCCATAACAGTTGGAAGAACAAACTGTAGACCCGAGTCCAGAGAGGCTCCGGCAAGATGCATACACTGCCCAGATAGATCAGCAAAGGGAGCAGGTAAGTTTTGATCAGGTTTACCCTTTCCCTTAGGGTCAAAGACCAACCCTCCATTGGTTCACCTACTGAGTGGTGATCTCTAGCCTGCTGTCCCAATTTTGCTTGGGGTAATCCCCCTGGCCAAATTCGATGCCAAGAACTTTTGCAGAGACTTTGGGTCCTGGAAGGGTGTCCGAGAGATCAAAACCAGGATCTCCTCCTCCCAGCCAGAGACTCTCACACTTATCCCGGTTGATCTTAGACCCGGAAGCCTCCGAGTAGCGATTTACCTCTGACATCAGCCATTCTGCCTCCCCATCAGAGGAAACAAAAACGGTGACATCATCGGCATACGCCACCACTCTCAGAGTGGCTTCCGGTGCTGACCGGTCCATCCTGATCCCAGCCAACGGTCCATGCTCCACCCTCCTAAGAAGTGGGTCAATCGCAAACACGTACAGCAGCGGGCTCAAGGGACAACCCTGGCGAACACCACATCCAACCTCAAAAGAGCTGCCAATCCAATCGTTCACAAGCGGGAAACTCTCTGCCCCAGCGTACAAGGTCTTAAGCCAATTAACAAACCCCCCCGGCAGGCCATACCTCAGAAGGACAGACCAGAGGTACTCATGATTAACCCGATCAAACGCTTTTGCCTGGTCCAATGACAGCATGTATCCCTTCCAGTGGCCAGCCCTACCCTGCTCCACCGCCTCTCAGACACAGAGTACAGCACTAATTGTACTGCGGCCTGGAACAGAGCAATGCTGGGCTCCCGAAAGGAGTCGGGGCACCAATTTCACCAGCCGATTAAACAGCACCTTTGCCAAAACCTTCCTGTCTGCATTGAGAAGCGCTATGGGATGCCAATTCTCAATGCAAGATGGGTCCTTACCCTTTGACAAGATGATCAGGGCAGACCTCCTCATTGACTTTGGCATAGTGCCCGAGGAAAGACACTTATTTAATACCTCAGTCAAGAGGGGAACCAAGGCGTCCTTAAAGGTCTTATAGAATTCAGATGTTAAGCTATCTGGACCGGGAGATTTCTTTAGGGCAAGCCCTTCAGTCGCCAACTTAACTTCCTCTTCCCTGATCATCTCTGTCAAAACGCCAAGAGAGGGGTCTACCCCTGATTCGGGGATGGCTTCAGCCAGAAAAGCCGGCATCTCATCCATCATCCAGGTCCCTCTTCCCCAAGAGGTGCGAGTAGAAGGATCTGACGACCTCCAGGATCCCTGATCTGGATCTTTTCAGGGACCCCGCAGTGTCAACCAGTCCTGTAACAACTTTACTATTCACTGACATCTTGCAGTTTCTGTAAGGGTCGGGCGAGCGGTACTTCCCATAATCCCTCTCAAAAACAAAAGATGCGTGTCTATCATACTGACACCTCATTAGCAAAGATTTCACTCTGGAGATCTCCTCGTGGCTACCTCCAGTTGAGACAAGATGCTCGAGTTTCCTCCTCAGGCCCTGATACAGGCGATACCTGTCCAGGCTCCTGAGGCTCGAGAGCTGGCGGAAGAATCTCGCCACCCTTTTCTTGAACATCTCCCACCACTCTGACTTACTACTACAAAGATCCAGTAAGGGTACCTGGCTCTGAAGAAAATCCTCAAAGGACTGTCTTATCTCCGCTTCTTCCAAGAGAGACGAATTGAGCCTCCAAAAGCCTCTTCCCATCCGGGAGGTCTCTGTAACATTCAGGGAAAACAAAATCAAACAGTGATCGGAGAACTCCACCTCAACAACAGATACTGCTGAAGAGACGGCTTCCTCCTTTAAATAAAACCTGTCTATCCTGGACCTACAGTAACCTCTATGATAGGTGAACCCCTGGTGGCCTGGGGTGTGCCGGATGTGGACATCCACCAGTCGAGCCTCACTAGCTATACTATTAAGGGCGACACTATCATAAGTCAGCTTGTCTCTGGGACCTCCTCTATCCCGGGGCCTCGTGACAGTGTTTAAGTCCCCTCCAAAGATGACCTGCCGACTCGTAAAAAGGTAGGGCTTGATCCTCATAAAGAGACACTTCCGTTCCCACTTAGATTGGGGACCATAGATATTAATGAGCCGGAGCTCTTGTCCCTTCATGAGGACATCTAATATCAGGCACCTCCCCATTTCTAACTCAATAACCCGTCGGCATTCTACCGGTGCGGTAAAAAGGACCGCCACTCCGCTATACGGCTCGGCCGCAAGGGACCAATAAGAGGGCCCGAGTCCCCACTCCCTCTTAGCGATAAACACCTCTGCCATATTTGGCAGCCTAGTCTCTTGCAAAAAGAAAATGTCAGCTTCAACCCGGCTGAGAAAATCAAAGGCCGCAAATCTAGCCATATTTGACTTAATGCTGGCGACATTAATGGACGCCAATGTCAATGGAGTGGGTACCGCCATCATTGGTGATTGAGTTAGATGTCTTTCTTCTTCCCACTCCCCTTACCCTCTGCCTCAGACGAGGAATCCTTCCCCTTCTTTAACGATACAAAGGTGTCCATTCCCACATTTTTCCTTCTTTTTTCGTCCTCATCTTCGAACTCTGGGCCAGTCCCTCCCCCCAAGGACCTTGCATCCCCAGGAGAAGGAGACTTGGCGCCCCCTGTAAGCTCCGCCGAAGCCGGAACCTCACCCTCAGCCTCCTCTTCAGAGGAAGAGATGTTATCAAGGGCTTGGAACCGGTTAGAAAGACCAACTAGAGGGGAGTCAGTTTTACCTTCCTTAGGTACCTTGGTCAGAGCGGGAGAAGATGTTTTATCTCCCTTCTTTCTCTTCTTTTTGGTGCCGAGCTTACGCTTGTCCTCTAGCCTCGACTGCATTTGCGAAGGAGCGAGGACAGCGGCTGAATGGGTGACCTAACTCACCACACAGGTAGCACCTAATCTCCACACAAGAGACAGCAAGATGGCCGACACCCCCACACAACGCACATTTCTGCACAATGCAGTTTGCACTGAAGTGTGTGGGGTCGCCACACCTGTGACAGAGCTTCGGTTGCCCCTGGTAGAAGACCAGGATACAATCCCTACCCAGGAAGGCAGATGATGGAATGTGGGCAACCGTACCACCTGAACGCTTAAGTTTTACCATAAACGTCCAGGCCCCTGACCAGATACCAAACTCGTCGCGTTTTTTTTTTGGCATCTCCACCACCTCTCCATACCGACCAAGCCACGTCATGATGTCATAACAAGAAAGCGACTCGTTACGAGTCATCACCGTCACTTTCTTGATCTGGTTTTGGCGAGATACTGAATGGCAAAGACTCGCCAGCCGGGCTCATTTTTTGCCAACTCATAATTCGTCCAGAAGAGCTCAAGCCCCTCCGGCCGAACAAAGCTGACATCAAACTCCGGCGTGGAATAGGGATGTATCAAGGCGTAGATGTCAATCGCCTTGAAGCCCATCCTCAGCAGGAGCTCCACAACTTTAGACCTTGGAGGACATGTGATGCGCCCACTGGGCCTAGGCGCGGGCGTGCACGTGTGCGCGGGGAATTCCCGGAGCCAGATCGCTGGGGGGTTGTAGTCTCCGTGGCGTTGACCCGGTCCGTGCCCAGGGTGGTCAAATCAGTGGCAGTCTTATTAGTGTTATATTGTCCGACTACGCCACCCGTGGATTGCGGTCAGTGCGGACCGCTGCTGCAAGGCAGACCGCTGGGGCTGATGGTATATGCAGCTTAGGTAGTGTGACTCCCCACGGGGAGAGTGCAGCCCCAGGGCAGTGTCGTGGATGGTGGGGGTGATAGTGCCGATAGTCCCAATACCAATAGTGCCGGAGGAGCAAGCAGTCACAGACAACGTGTTGCAATCCAATGTCCTTTACTCACAGTTTGTATTCTCCAGGTCACTCTCGCGAAGCAGTGACCACCAGAGCCGTGCTGCGTCCACCAGGCAGGGGACTCGGTCAACTCCCAGGTCTTTCTGGAGTATGTCTCAAAGCTCCTTTCCGTCCTTTCTCTGGCTCGTGCCCCACCAGTGACCAAGCTTATGTCCAGCTCCCGCGGGCCTTCTCTTGGGAGGGCTACGTGCCCACGTCCCTGACCCTATATGGTATGCCTTCCTAGCAAGGTGTAGCGAGGGGTCGCACCAAGGGCTGGTCACGACCTCCGGTTCTTGGCTGAAGATGATTTGCTTCCACCAATTTGGGATCCGGTACCCTGTTCTGCCAACCCGTCACCCGCAGTCTCCTGGGTCCTTAGGGTTCTCTCTTCCTTCTCGTTCCTGAGCCTTTCTCTTTCACTTGTTACTTCTGTTCTGTTCCCTTTCCTTTCCACTGTTCCTTCTCCTCTCTCTCTCTCTCTGGCTCCAGCCTCTGTGCTAGGCCTGCCCAGGGAGCAGAGCCCATGCAGCAGCTCTGCTCCCTGCCTTCTCCTCTTCACAGAACTGAACCCAGACTGAACACTGTTCTAAGATGGTGCACACCTTTTATACCTCCCTCTATGTGTGAGCCCAGGTGACTAGCAACCAATGGGCTCCTACCTATGCCCAGAGACCCACCCCTATCTGCTCCTACACCACTGGGTGGACTTTCCCCTCCCCACTCCAGCCAGGGACAGATTCTGTCGTGCCTGCACTCCTGTCTCGTGGGAGCACCGTTGAACTGTCCCTCGGAAATGGGGTGTGTGTGGTGCATGCAGCCTACCGAGTCCTGATCCACACTCCAGGGGTGCTACACATGCATCACCGCCCCTCCACCGAAGACGGACCACATTCCTACACACACTGCCTAGCCCGGCTGTTGGGAGAGACCACACTGTATCCCCCCTTTTTGCTCTCGGAAGGCCCCGAGGCCATGCCTCTCTATCCAGAAGGATAGATAAACCTCTCGACCCTCTATCATTAGTGATCTCTCCCCCTTCTTTAGAGCATCCAGAAGGCGCCGTTGCAAGATGCCGTCCCCAAGCCCGGAGACGAGGAGGAGGAGGATGCCCTATTTGCCCCGGAGGTGACACTAGCATAACTCTGGACAGGTGCTGCCACCACCGGGGGGGCAACCGGACCAGTGACTACATCAGCCCCAACAGCATCACCATTACCCACCTCCATCTCACCCTCCACCAAACCAGCAACCACACCACTAGACAATGAATTGGCCTCATTCACACCCACCACCACATTCATTCCTGCTGGACCAGTAACAATGGTGGATGACATTTTGACCTCAGCATCATCAGGCACAAGGGGCTCAGTCACCGCCATAGAACTGGAGGCAACCTCACCCCTGGTCTTATGTGTGCCCTCCACATCATCAGACTGTAATTTATGTTTGGCATACGGTATAATGCGCCGCTGATCTTTAGCCGCTGTGAGGCGCTGCTGATCTTTAGCATCAGGATCCTCCGGACCAGCGACGCCAACACAAAATAGCACTTTCATGGGAGGACTGGAACGCTCAGCCCCAACAGCCCCCTCACACTGACGCTTCTTCTCAACTAAGTGATCAGTGGCCACAGCATTCAGAGGCGCCGAGGCTACTGGAGCTGCCCCCGACACCGGGCTGCTCCTCCCTCCCACTGAGGAGCGCACCATAGCATCGTGGCCTGACCGAATGCCCACCTCCGGGCCGCCCTCACTGTCCAGCCTCTCGGCTGATGCACCTTCTGCTGCGTCCCCACTACTACAAGCAGAGACGGAGCTCTGCGCCTCACTACCACGCTGTGTAATCTCCCCGCACCTTTGCACCGGATCCACAGCAGAACCCGGCCTGGGTTAGGCAACGGGGCTTATACAGCGGCCTGAGCCTGCCGCCAACTCAGGGGGTACAGGGAGGGGGGCATATACATAGCTTACCACTTCCTGCAGCTTTGGCTTGATATTCTTAGCCTTTTTGAGGCCCCCATGTGCCTCTTCTGGTAGATCTTCACCAAGATGGAAGTTTTGGAGGCACACTGGGGACTCCAGGAGCTTTATCTCGGCCATTAGCGCCCCTCCCTGGCCACTGTCCTCCCCAGAGCCGGCAGAACTGCGATCAGATATCATTGTCGCCTGTCCTGCAGGGAGCTCGCTGCACATAGCCTGCGGGTGACTTTGCAGGCTGCCAGGTGGGGCTTTCTGCTGGTCATCATCACCCTCATCATCCACCTGGCTCCCAGGCTGCAGCCCCATCTGCCTTTGTTGTCTGTTATCAGCCATTTCTCTGACGCGGTCTTCAGTAATTAGTTTTTCCTTAAAAGGACCACTCTGCTCTCTGATGGTACTGTAGCTTTCCTAAGTTCAAGCACATTAATCTCACTGGTGAGCCTCTTTACCTCTGCCTGGAGTTTAGCCTTCCTCGATTTGGAGGCTCCTGCAGCTTTGGCGCTTGTCCGCGCAGCTCCTCACGAAGCCTTCTGACGAGCTTCCTTGCATCTTCATACTCACGGAGGTGGATCATGACCCGGGAGGCATAGGTGGACACAGACTCCCGGGGACTATGCAGCCCTCAACATTCCTCAGTGAGGTCGGCCTCACCTCCGTGAGCACTCAGCTTTCCTCCGGAAGGAGCGCCATCATGCACGCTGTCAGGCTTTACCTCCAAGCTGGAAGCCTTGCGGCTTCTAGGAGTCTCCACAGTCCCGGGGGGAGTAGGAGCCACATTGCTGCGACTCCTGGTGGAGCGTCTCACCCCCGAGTCCTCCAATGTGCAGGTCAGTTGTTGGTTTCTCCTGCAGAAGCCTGGGACTTGGCTCCATCACTCATCCCAAGAATCCCACTCCCTCCCTGGGTAGGAGAGAGAGCAGGTCCCCAGGTGGAGAGGAGTTTGTTCCCAGGAGCACATAGCAGGATCTGCAGCCATCACACCCACAATCACCACAGTGAGCAACAGTAACTGTGTATATACATTACATTACATTACTGATCCTGTACTGATCCTGAGTTACATCCTGTATTATACTCCAGAGCTGCACTCACTATTCTGCTGGTGCAGTCACTGTGTACATACATTACATTACTGATCCTGTACAGATCCTGAGTTGCATCCTGTATTATATTCCAGAGCTGCACTCACTATTCTGCTGGTGCAGTCACTGTGTACACACATTACATTACTCATCCTGTAATGATCCTGAGTTGCATCCTGTATTATACCCCAGAGCTGCACTCATTATTCTGCTGGTGGAGAAGTCACTGTGTACATACATTACATTATTTATTCTGTACTGATCCTGAGTTACATCCTGCATTATAATCCAGAGCTGCACTCACTCTCCCGCTGGTGCAGTCACTGTGTATATACATTACATTACTGATCCTGTATTGATCCTGATTTACATCCTGTATCATACTCCAGAGCTGCACTCACTATCCTGCTGGTGCAGTGATGGTGTACATACATTACATTACTGATCCTGTACTGATCCTGAGTTACATCCTGTATTATACTCCAGAGCTGCACTCACTATTCTGCTGGTGCAGTCACTGTGTACATACATTACATTACTGATCCTGAGTTACATCCTGTATTATACTCCAGAGCTGCACTCAGTGACTGCACCAGCAGAATAGTGTGTACATACATTACATTACTTATCCTATACTGATCCTGAGTTCAATCTTGTATTATACTCCAGAGCTGCACTCACTATTCTGCTGGTGCAGTCACTGTGTACATACATTACATTACTGATACTGTACTGATCCTGAGTTACATCCTGTATTATACTCCAGAGCTACACTCACTATTCTGCTGGTGCAGTCACTGTGTACATACATTACATTACTTATCCTGTACTGATCCTGAGTTATATCCTGTATTATATTCCAGAGCTGCACTCACTATTCTGCTGGTGCAGTCACTGTGTACATACATGACATTACTTATCCTGTACTGATCCTGAGTTGCATCCTGTATTATGCTCCAGAGCTTCACTCTCTCTCCTGCTGGTGCAATCATTGTGTACATACCTTACATTACTGATCCTGTACTAATCCTGCGTTACATCCTGTATTATACTCCAGAGCTGCACTTACTATCCTACTGGTACAGTAACTGTGTATATACATTACATTACTGATCCTGTACTGATCCTGAGTTGCATCCTGTATTATACTCCAGAGCTGCACTCACTATTCTGCTGGTGCAGTCACTGTGTACATACATTACATTACTTATACCGTACTGATCCTGAGTTACATCCTGTATTATACTCCAGAGCATCACTCACTATTCTGCTGGTGCAGTCACTGTGTACATACATTACATTACTTATCCTGTACTGATCCTGAGTTCTATCCTGTATTATATTCCAGAGCTGCACTCACTATTCTGCTGGTGCAGTCACTGTGTACATACATGACATTACTTATCCTGTACTGATCCTGAATTGCATCCTGTATTATGCTCGAGAGCTTCACTCTCTCTCCTGCTGGTGCAATCATTGTGTACATACCTTACATTACTGATCCTGTACTAATCCTGCGTTACATCCTGTATTATACTCCAGAGCTGCACTCACTATCCTACTGGTACAGTAACTGTGTATATACATTACATTACTGATCCTGTACTAATCCTGAGTTGCATCCTGTATTATACTCCAGAGCTGCACTCACTATTCTGCTGGTGCAGTCACTGTGTACATACATTACATTACTTATACCGTACTGATCCTGAGTTACATCCTGTATTATTCTCCAGAGCATCACTCACTATTCTGCTGGTGCAGTCACTGTGTACATACATTACATTACTGATCCTGAATTACATCTGTTATTATACTTCAGAGCTGTACTCACTGTTCTGCTGGTGCAGTCACTGTGTACACACATTACATTACTGATCGTGAGTTACATCCTGTATTATACTCCAGAGCTGCACTCACTGTTCTGCTGGTGCAGTCACTGTGTACATGACTCGCCCCCTGGGCCGTGGGGCACTCGGATCCGGGCAATAGGGAAACGATGGGGGTAGTGGTGGCACCCTGGTTCCGTGGCTCGTGGTGGTCAGACCGGTGGTAGTCTGCAATGCGCTGGTGGTATGTCCGACTACGCCACCCGTGGATCGCGGTCAGTGCGGACCGCCGCTGCCAGGCAGACCGCTGGGGCTGATGATGTATGCAGCTGGGTTGGTGTGACTCCCCACGGGAAGAGTGCGGCCCTAGGGCAGTATAATGGAAGATGGGGGTGATGGTGTAGGGCGTCCCAGTACCGTTAGTGCTGGAGGAGCAAGGAGCACACAGACAACAGGTTGAAGTCCAGGGTCTTTACTAGAACAGGTAAACTGACCCACAAACAGTCCCGGCTAGGAGGGGACCTGGATGTCTGAGAGCAATTGGGAAATTGGCCCTTGTCAGGGTGAGGGTGTAGGCCTACCGTGCTTTCTGCGCTCCTTCTGGCTATCTCCTCCTTATAGAGTAACAGCCCACGTTTCCGAGCTCTCCGTGTATTCTCGCCTGTATGGCCTGCAACGTGGGTTCCTTTCTGCTCCCGGCCTGGTACGGCTTTGCTGGTCCCTTCTGTTGTGGCAGAGCCTCCAGGCTTCTTAGGCCAAGGAACATACAGTCCCCTGCGGACTGGTTATCTGCTGTAGGATGTGGAATCCTCCCAGCCTCAGACACTAAAGTCTGGTAAATTGAGTTCTTTGTCTGCCAAGACAGGCTCACTTCGCCTCTTGTCTTTGGCTTGTGGCTCTCCTACTTCCACACTTCCTCTTAGGGTGCAATACAACTGTCCCTCTCTGCTCTGGGACACTTCTCAATCCTGAGACAGGTCGTCCAGTTCTCTCTAACCCTGCCCCCAGTTCCAGCTTTTATAGGGGCAGCCTGATCCCCCTACTGGCCTGAGACAGGAGGTATTGCATGCTAATGTTCCCCTGACTAGAGAACCTCCCCCTTGCTCTCAGACACAGCTTTATTATATTTGTGGCATCCAGGCCAGGGTGACACATTCCCCCCTAGTAAAATTTAGTACTCCGGGACTAAACAATAAACAAAGATAATATGCATGACCATAAAACATTAATAGACAGACGACGCACAGGTTGAGTTCTTAAGGTCACAGTGTGGTCTGTGACCGGGTGTCCATATCACCAACACAACGGGGAGCCTTAACCAGGTGGGGGTCTGTCCTACCCCAAGTCTTTTACAGTCTTAGTTCATTCCTTGGTCAAGCTCCGAACGCAGTCCATGCAAAGTCCCGGTTATTAAAAGTCCATAACCTTTGAGTCCGTACGGTAACTGCAAGAAACTGAAATACACTATTAATAATCATGCAGGTAACTTGGCAAACATTTCAACATTTGGCAACATGGTTATTTACAGTTCTAGTGCAATCTATATATTCTCCAGCGAGCGGGTATCTGTCCCTTTGTGCTCCTGGTTGACCTCCTTAACCCACTGTCTGGTGGTGGACCAACCTGGCTTTCCCCACTAGCGTTAGGGGTACAGCTACCAGCTGGGTGTACAGGTAGGGCAGGCAGCTGTCTGCGGGTCCTTTGGCTCACCGCAGGCATGGCAGGCTCACTGTCAGCAGAGGGATGACTCTCCTGGGCTGCTGGTACAGGCTCTTCTGCCTCTGGAACTGCTTGCTCTTCTTCACCTTCCGTCTCTGGTGTAGGTTGTTGCTGAGCCGGTTGCAGGAAATGCAGGACGGGTACCACTATGGCATCGTTTATTCGAGTCCAGGACTGAGGGAACTCTCCGAGAACGGTGCTGATCATTTCTTCCTTATCCTCTGCGGGTTCAAGGTCACTTTGATCCTCTTCTGCACTACGGAGTTGCTCGGGGCACCTTTTTAGATGGTCTCTGTAGACCGTACTAGTGGTTTCTCCTCCATCCTTGGTGATCACGCACACCTTCGGGTTGTCGTGATCAGACTGCAGTACGGTGTAGGGTTCCCTTTCCCACTAGTCGTCCAACTTATGTAGCCTTCTCTTTCACTTCAGGACCTGCTCACCAGGTTCTAGGGGACCAGCAGGGGCATGTTGGTTGAAGAGTCTTTCTTGCCTTTCTCTCACCTGGGCCAGGCTCCTCTCCACACTCTCCTGTACCTTCTTGTACTGCAGTTGCCTTTCCGTTTCCCAGTCTGCATCCGGGGAGGTGTCCTCAGATGTTAGGACTCCCATCTCCAGGTCTACGGGCAGCTTACCCGGTCTGGCTCGCATCAGGTAAGCCGGGGTGCAGTTGGTAGCATTCACCGGGATATGATTGTATAGGTCTATCAGGTCCGGCAGTTTTTCTGGCCACAGGCTGCGTTCCTCCAGGGGCAACGTCTTCAGGAGATCAATGACTATGTAACGGGTCTGGGAGGCGGAACCTCTGGGCTACTATACAAGGGAGCGGTCCTTGTAAGGGAGCGGGTGGCGACCAGGCAGGCAGTCACAGCAGGTGACCGGGACAGTCTCTGGGTGTACGGGCAGGAGGTCACGGCAAGTGATCAGGGCAGTCTCTGGAAGAACGGGCTGGAGGTCACGGCAAGTGACCGGGGCAGTCTCTGGAAGAACGGGCTGAAGGTCACGGCAAGTGACCGGGGCAGTCTCTAGGTAAAGGGTAGGTACGACCTGTGATGGCTGAACCTCCAGGTAGGCTAGCAAGGCAGATGGAGGATGTGTGCTCCCAGGTGAGCAAGCGAGAGTCTCTGGAATAGCAGGTGGTCACAGCACGTGACGGCGGAGCCTCCAGGTAGGCAAGCAGGCAGGTAGCGGAGAAGCGCTCCCAGGTGAGCGGGCAAGAGTCTGGAATAGCTGGTGGTCACAGCACGTGACAGCGGAGCCTCCGGGCAGGCAAGCAGGCAGGTAGCGGAGAAGCGCTCCCAGGTGAGCGGGCAAGCTGGTCCATAGACAGACTGACCGGAGTTGTAAGGCAGACCGTCGGACCTCAGGCAAGCAGGCAGGTAGCTGATGTGCGCTCCCAGGTGAGCGGGCAAGTTGGTCCTTAGACAGACTGACCGGAGTTGTAAGGCAGACCGTCGGACCTCAGGCAGGCAGGCAGGTAACAGGAAATCAGGCAGGATTAGGACAGCAAGCTGGCAGGAATCTGGCAGGTAACTGGCAGGTAACTGGCAACGGGACCTGAGGGCTGAAGCAGAGTAGAACGGTGCAACAACATTGCTCGGGCACCTCCATTTTGGAGGAGGTGCCTTATATATGGTAAAGTCCTCCGGCCATTGGCCGGGGACTCCTTAGGACGGCGCGCGCGGCCCCTTTAAGAGGGAGGGAGGGCGCGCGCGCGCCCTAAGCACAGTGGCCGGGAAGGAGCGCGCGCTGCCAGCAGAGCGGGAGAGGGACGCCGGGCACGGAGCAGAGCGGTGAGGGGAACAGCATCCCTGCCTAGCAGAGGGCAGGGACGCCGGCACTACAGTACCCCCCCCTTTAGGCCCCCCCTTTTTTAGGCCAGATAGAAATTTAGCTAGGATGAGAGGGGCATGGATGTTCTCCCGGGGCTCCCACGTTCTCTCCTCAGGACCAAACCCCTTCCAATCTACCAGAAAAAAGGTCTTTCCTCTTACCCTTTTGGTGGCAAGAATGTTCTCTACCTCAAACTCGTCCTCAGCAGAAACCGGAGCAGGAGGCGTACCTGTAGACTTGGAAAAAGAGTTAAGCACCACGGGTTTGAGGAGAGATACATGGAAGGAGTTAGGGATCCGTAAGTTGGCCGGGAGTTTCAATTTATAGGCCACCGGGTTGATCTGACTGATGACCTCCAGAGGACCGATGAACCGAGGCCCTAACTTGTAAGAAGGTATCTTGAGTCGAACATATTTAGATGAGAGCCAGACTTTATCTCCTGGACGAAATTGTGGAGGATCCAGGCGTTTTTTGTCAGCGTGTCTTTTCATACGCTCGGATGACAGAAGGAGTGCGGACCGGGTACTCTCCCATATGGAGGAAAATTTGCTAACGAGAGATTCCGCAGCCGGGTTGTCCACAGAGGTGGAGACAGGAAAAGGAATCCGAGGATGCTGACCAAAGACTACAAAAAACGGGGATTTGGAGGAGGATTCGCTCTCGTGATTATTATAAGAGAACTCGGCCCATGGTAGGAGATCCACCCAGTCAGAATGGTGGGCATTAACGAAGTGCCGGAGGTAACTGGTCAGGTTCTGATTGATCCGCTCCACTTGACCATTGGACTGTGGGTGGTAAGCGGAAGAGAAGTCCAGGGTGACGTCTAGTAGTTTACAAGTGGCTCTCCAGAAACGTGAGGTGAACTGTACCCCACGATCCGACACGATGTGGAGGGGCAGGCCATGAAGACGGAAGATTGGCGGATAAAGTCTTTAGCCAGCTCGGGTGCAGACGGAAGGCCTGGCAGTGGAATAAAGTGAGCCATCTTGGAAAAGCGGTCAGCGACCACCCAAATGACCGTACAACCGGCAGAGACGGGGAGATCTGTTATAAAGTCCATTGCTATATGCTGCCAGGGGGCAGCAGGTACAGGAAGCGGAAGGAGGCGTCCGGCTGGCAGATGTCTCGGGACTTTGTTGCGGACGCAGGACACACAGGCAGAAACAAAGTCTATTATGTCCTTGTGCAGGGTAGGCCACCAATAGTGCCGGGCAATAAGCTGGAGGGTCTTTTTCTGACCGGCGTGGCCAGCTAGTTTAGACGAATGGCCCCAGTGTAGGATCTTCTCCCGATCAGGTACTGAAACAAACGTCTTACCGGGAGGGAGACGATTTAGACTCACGGGAGCCACCTGCATTACTCTGGCGGGATCGATGATATGTTTAGGTTCTTCCTCGAGATCGGACACCAGAAAGGATCGGGACAAGGCGTCTGCTTTGACGTTTTTGTCAGCCGGGCGAAAATGAAGAACAAAATCAAAGCGAGCAAAAAACAAGGACCACCGGGCTTGGCGCGGGTTAAGTCTCTGGGCATGCTGGAGGTAAGCCAAGTTCTTGTGGTCAGTGTAAATTATTACCGGATGAAGAGCCCCCTCGAGTAGGTAACGCCACTCCTCCAACGCCAGCTTGATGGCCAATAACTCTCGGTCTCCTATGGAATAGTTGCGCTCAGAAGAGGAGAAGAGTTTGGAGAAGAAGCCACAAGTTACCATTCTCCCGGAAGATGATTTTTGAGTAAGTACCACTCCGGCTCCAGAGGAGGAGGCGTCAACTTCCAGGAAGAACTGCTTGTTGCCGTCCGGGCGATGCAGCACCGGGGCGGAAGAGAAGGCCTGTTTTAGGGAAAGAAAGGCCTCCTCTGCTTCGGGCGGCCACTCTTTGGGATTAGTACCCTTACGGGTGAGCGCGGAAATTGGGGCAGTCCGGGAAGAGAAGTGCGGGATGAAGAGGCGGTAATAGTTGGCGAAGCCCAGGAACCGTTGAATAGCCTTCAACCCCTCTGGTCGGGGCCATTTCTCGATGGCAGACAGTTTCTCAGGATCCATTTGTAGGCCGGTCTGAGAGATAATGTAGCCCAGAAACGGAAGCGAGGTCTGCTCAAAGAGGCACTTCTCATATTTAGCGTAGAGATGGTTCTGCCTGAGCCTGAGCAGGACCTGACGAACATCCCTCCGGTGAGTCTGGAGATCCGGAGAGAAGACCAAGATGTCGTCCAGGTACACCACTACGCAGGAGTAGAGAAGGTCCCGGAAGATGTCATTGACCAACTCTTGAAAGACGGCAGGAGCGTTACAGAGGCCAAAGGGCATTACCAGATATTCATAGTGGCCGTCCCGGGTGTTGAATGCCGTCTTCCATTTATCCCCCTGACGGATACGAACCAGGTTGTACGCCCCACGGAGGTCCAGTTTGGTGAAGATTCTAGCCCCCCTCAGACGATCAAATAACTCCGGAATGAGCGGAAGGGGGTACTTATTCTTCACCGTGATCTGGTTAAGGCCTCTATAGTCTATACAGGGGCGGAGAGAGCCGTCCTTCTTTTTGACGAAAAAGAAGCCTGCTCCCGCCGGGGAGGTAGATTTCCGGATGAATCCCCTGGCCAGATTCTCTTCAATATATTCGGACATCGACCGGGTCTCAGCAGCGGATAATGGATAAATACGCCCACGGGGAGGAGAAGTACCAGGTAACAGGTCGATAGGGCAGTCGTATGGTCTATGAGGGGGTAGTGTCTCTGCCTCCTTTTTATTAAAGACATCAGCATAAGACCAATAAGGAATCGGAAGTCCAGGTAGATTAGCTGGGGTAGGAGAAGGACGGACGGGATGAACGGGAACCAGACAGGTCTTATGGCAGCCCTGTCCCCAGCGAAGGACTTCTCCGGTCTGCCAGTCAAGAACGGGTGCATGTTTCTGGAGCCAAGGTAGGCCTAGCAAGAGGGCGTGAGAGAGTCCAGGCAGAACATGGAAGGAGATACTTTCAGAATGCAGCATTCCCACCTGCAGAGTAATGGATTCGGTGATGAGCTGGATGGGGCGTGGTAAGAGCCCCCCATCCACGGCAGCAACAGACAAGGGTACAGCCAGAGGTTTGGTGGGGATGCGGTATTTCTCTACCAGGGACTGTGAAATAAGATTCCCGGCTGCTCCAGAGTCCAGTTGGGCTAGTTCGAAATAACGGTTCTCCCCGTAGACGATTGAAACTGACAACAGCAGGGATGGAGAGGATTTATTCTTGTCTAGGTGGACCTCTCTGAGCGAACCTAGACACAGGCGTTTCCCGACCTCTCCGGGCAGGCACGGATCCGGTGCTCCTTACTGCCACAGTAGAAGCAGGTCCCCTCGGCACGGCGTAAGTCCTGACGGGTCTTGACCATCTTGGTCTGGTCGACCTGCATAGGCTCAGGAGGGTGTACCTGGTTAGAGACAGAAGGAGTGACGGGTTTCTGAAAAGTAGGAGCTAGACGTGGTAACCTCCTCTCACGGGTGACCTCTCTGGCACGCTCCTGGAACCGTAGGTCAATCCGGGTGGCAAGAGTTATTAAGTCATCGAGAGTGGTAGGAATGTCCCGACCGGCAAGTTCATCTTTAATACGGCCGGACAGACCCTCCCAGAAGACGGAAACCAGAGCGTCGTTATCCCAGGCCAGCTCCGAGGCAAGGGTACGGAACCGTATGGCATATTGGCTCACGGTGAGACTTTCCTGACGGAGGCGTAGCAACGATGATGCGGATGAGGTCTTCCGTCCGGGTTCGTCGAAGACTTTCCGGAAAGCCGTGAGAAAAGCAGGCAAGTTGGACACCAGGGGGTCTCCTCTCTCCCATAGAGGATTTAGCCAGGCCAGGGCCTCCCCGGTGAGATGGGACATGATGAATGCAATTTTGGCTCGGTCGGAGTTAAACTGGTGGGACAATAGTTCAAAGTGCAGGGTGCACTGATTTATGAAGCCCCGAGCCTGGGCTGAGTCGCTTCCGAAGCGAGGAGGTGCAGAAAGCCGAGGTCCGGGGTAGGATATCATGGTGTTAGTGGACAGCGGAGCTGCCGGATTGCGAGACATGGCACTGGCGGAGGTTGTTGGTGGAACAGTCAGAGTGTCCAGGCGAGTATTGACATTCCGCAGGTGACCCAGGATGGACTCCTGTTGGGACCTTTGACGGGACAGTTCATGACACAGGTCCGAGAGCGAGGGAGCTTGGGTGCCACCGGGTTCCATGGTGCCCGAGCAAACTGTAACGGGTCTGGGAGGCGGAACCTCTGGGCTACTATACAAGGGAGCGGTCCTTGTAAGGGAGCGGGTGGCAACCAGGCAGGCAGTCACAGCAGGTGACCGGGACAGTCTCTGGGTGTACGGGCAGGAGGTCACGGCAAGTGATCAGGGCAGTCTCTGGAAGAACGGGCTGGAGGTCACGGCAAGTGACCGGGGCAGTCTCTGGAAGAACGGGCTGGAGGTCACGGCAAGTGACCGGGGCAGTCTCTAGGTAAAGGGTAGGTACGACCTGTGATGGCTGAACCTCCAGGTAGGCTAGCAAGGCAGATGGAGGATGTGTGCTCCCAGGTGAGCAAGCGAGAGTCTCTGGAATAGCAGGTGGTCACAGCACGTGACGGCGGAGCCTCCAGGTAGGCAAGCAGGCAGGTAGCGGAGAAGCGCTCCCAGGTGAGCGGGCAAGAGTCTCTGGAATAGCTGGTGGTCCCAGCACGTGACAGCGGAACCCCCGGGCAGGCAAGCAGGCAGGTAGCGGAGAAGCGCTCCCAGGTGAGCGGGCAAGAGTCTGGAATAGCTGGTGGTCACAGCACGTGACAGCGGAGCCTCCGGGCAGGCAAGCAGGCAGGTAGCGGAGAAGCGCTCCCAGGTGAGCGGGCAAGCTGGTCCATAGACAGACTGACCGGAGTTGTAAGGCAGACCGTCGGACCTCAGGCAAGCAGGCAGGTAGCTGATGTGCGCTCCCAGGTGAGCGGGCAAGTTGGTCCTTAGACAGACTGACCGGAGTTGTAAGGCAGACCGTCGGACCTCAGGCAGGCAGGCAGGTAACAGGAAATCAGGCAGGATTAGGACAGCAAGCTGGCAGGAATCTGGCAGGTAACTGGCAGGTAACTGGCAACGGGACCTGAGGGCTGAAGCAGAGTAGAACGGTGCAACAACATTGCTCGGGCACCTCCATTTTGGAGGAGGTGCCTTATATATGGTAAAGACCTCCGGCCATTGGCCGGGGACTCCTTAGGACGGCGCGCGCTGCCCCTTTAAGAGGGAGGGAGGGCGCGCGCGCGCGCCCTAAGCACAGTGGCCGGGAAGGAGCGCGCGCTGCCAGCAGAGCGGGAGAGGGACGCCGGGCACGGAGCAGAGCGGTGAGGGGAACAGCGTCCCTGCCTAGCAGAGGGCAGGGACGCCGGCACTACAGACTATATTGTTCATCTTCTCACACATCCCGTTGGTTTGTGGGTGGTAAGGCGTTGTACGAATTTTCTTACAGCCTTAGAGGTTGCAGAACTCTTGGAAGATTTCGGCTTCGAACGCTGGACCCTGGTCTGTCAGGACCTGTTCCGGATACCAGTGTGGATGGCAGAAGTATTGCTGCAAGGCTCTGGCCGCTGTTTGGGCTGTCAAGTCTTTTACCAGGACCACCACTATAAAACGGGAATAGTGGTCCACGATTGTCAGGGCATATATGTATCCTGACCGGCTGGGAGCCAATTTGACGTGGTCCAGAGCTACCAGTTCAAGAGGCTGCGTGGTGACGATGGGCCTCAAGGGTGTCTTCTGGCTGGTGCGGTCCTTCCTCCTTAGGTGACAAGGGCCACAGTCCCTGCACCACTTCTCTACAGCCCCTCTCATGCCGACCCAAAAGAACCTTCCTCTTAGCAGGAACTCCAGTTTCTTCCAACCGATGTGTCCCGCTCTGTCATGGTAAGCCCCCAGGACCATAGCTGCATCCCGACTTGGGACCACGACTTGCCAGGTCAGCTCGTGCGTTCGGTGGTTGACAAGTCTTCTGCACAGCTTGCCTTCGTAGAGGAACAGCTTGCTCTTCTCTTTCCATAGCTGCTTGGCTTCCTCTGGGGCATCCGGATCTAAGCGGGCGTCTTCCCGTGTCAGCAGATCTTTCACCAGGTGGACTGCAGGGTCACTATCTTGGGTCTCGGCCCAGCTGTGGTGAGGCAGGGGGTTGATCATAACGGTGGTCAAATCCTCCTCCTTCAAGCGGTGGGAGTACTGAGCGGCCCCATACCGGTGAAACGCGGGGAGTTCTACCTCCTCCAGCTCTTCTGGGTCTTCGTCACCTTCAGGTAAGTGAGGCATTCTTGATAGGGCATCCGCGTTGGCATTGGTTTTGCCTGCCCGGTACTTGATCACGAAGTCATAATTCAAGAGTCGCGCCATCCACCGCTGTTCTAGGGCACCCAGTCTTGCATTGTCCAGGTGTGTTAGCGGGTTGCTGTCCGTGTACACGGTGAACTTTGCGGAGACCAGGTAATGCTTGAACTGTTCCGTCACGGCCCACACCACCGCCAAGAATTCTAGCTTGAAGGAGCTGTAATTCTCCGGGTTCCTCTCGGTGGGCCTCAGCTTCCGGCTGGCGTACGCGATCACCCTTTCTCTGCCCTGTTGGTTTTGGGACAGTACGGCTCCCAGTCCCACATTACTGGCGTCTGTGTGGAGAATGAAAGGCTGGCCATAATCAGGGTAGGCCAGGATCTCATCCCCTGTGAGGGCCATCTTCAACTGGTGGAAGGACTCCTCTTCCGGTTTATCCCACTTGAAGGGTGGCTTTTGGCTTCTGGACTTAGACTGTCCGATCAGGAGGTCCTGCATAGGAGCTGCCATCTTAGTGAACCCGGGGATGAACCTTCGGTAGTAGCCTACCAACCTGAGGAATTGCCTCACTTCCTTGATGTTCGAAGGGCTTGGCCAGCTCTTGATTGCCGTGACCTTGTCAGGGTCGGGGGCTACTCCTTCCGCACTTACCACGTGGACCTTAGGTTTCAACAGGTGACATTTTGATGGTTTCACCTTCAGGCCATAGCCTGCCAGGGCTTCGAACACCTCGGCCAGGTGCTTTAGATGGGCCTCGTAGGTCTTCGAATAGACGATCACATCGTCCAGGTAAAGGAGGACCGTCTCGAAGTTTCGGTGCCCTAGACAGCATTCCATCAGCCGCTGGAAGGTCCCTGGTGCGTTGCAGAGCCCGAAAGGCATACAGTTGAATTCGCTCAGTCCCATCAGGGTGGTGAAGGCGGTCTTCTCCTTGTCGGCCTCTGCCACAGGAACCTGCCAGTACCCGCTAGTAAGGTCCAAAGTAGAAAAGAAGTTAGCTGATTTTAGTGCGGCTAAAGACTCCTCTATTCTAGGCAGCGGGTATGCGTCTTTATGGGTGATACGGGTGATTTGTCTTTAGTCTATGCACATTCTCATGGTGCCGTCTTTCTTTTTCACCAGAACCAAGGGGGCTGCCCAGGGGCTACAGCTATCTCGAATGACCCCAGCTTCTTTCATTTCTCTTAGCATGCCCTTTGCGTTCTGATAATGTGCAGGGGGTACAGGTCTGTGTCTCTCTTTTATTGGTGGGTGGCTCCCTGTGGGGATGTGGTGTTCTATCCCTTTTACTCTGCCGAAGTCTAGCGGGTGCTTACTAAAGACTCTCTCGTACTCCTGTACCACTCGGTAGACTCCTTGCTTTTGGTGCAGGGGAGTGGAGTCAGCACCCACATGGAGTTTCTGGCACCAGTCCTCCTTTTGTTTCTGGGAGCCATTACCCTCCGCCTGTGGAGATGGAGGCAAGGGTTCCACGGCCCTGATAGCTTTGTGTTCGACAACAAACAGTTTGGCGAGTGTAGCGTACCTGGGTAAGTGTACCTCCCTCTCCCCAATGTTGAGAATGCGAACGGGCACCCTCCCATGACGGACATCAATCACCCCCCCGAGCTGTCAAAATGGTGGGCCTGCTGTCCGAGTACACGGGTTCTACCATGGCTTGGTAGTCTCTACCTCTCAACCCGATTGCAGTCCGACACCAGATCATCATTTCACTTTTGGGAGGCATGGAAATGGGGAATGGGTCACTCAGTCTTACGCTACCGATCTCACCACCAGACAGTTCTACCTGCTGCCGTCTCATCAGGGCTTTTATCTCCTTGTTGAGGACTCTCTGTTGGCTGGAACTAGCATTCACCGCCACCTGTTGTAGAATTACAATTACCTCTGAAAGACAATTTTCAATCACGTTAGTACCCACAGTTATTTTAGGGTGACTTTTGCGACGGTCAATGTCCACGATAATCACTCCCTGTGCCGGTAGTTCAACTTTACCAATTTTAATGGTCATCTCCTTGAACCCCATCTGCGGCACGGGTAAGCCATTACTGGCGATAATGCTCAAGTTACTGTCTGGATACCGTGTGATATCAGCATCAGTCCAATACTGCTTAAAAAGTACATAAGGGATAGTGGTTACTTGCGACCCAGTATCCAGCAAGGCGCTCATGGGGATACCGTCCAGCACCACGGGTAAAACCGGGCGCCCCCCAACGTACTTATCACGCCAATTATAAGGGACTGGTGATCTTATGCCTGGGGGTCGGCCCTCTGCCCCAGGTTGGACCCGTTTAAATTACAGTACCTGGAAATGTGTCCTGGCTGGTTGCATCGACGGCAAATGGGCTGTCCATCCTCTGCGTAGCAGTCTGTGGGCCTCCCTCGGAACGACGGGATCCTCCTCTGTCGACGCCACGGGACATCCTCCGGACTTGAAGCCAACTCGATGGGTCTTGACGGGTCCACTTGCAATGCCTGGACGGTCCTGGTCAACGCCGCGACGCTCCTGGTCAGCTCCTGGACTTGTTGGTGCAGATCTTTCGACGGGGCTTGGTTCAGGGCCTGAGCATCAGCCCCCACGGAGTCCACAGAGGAGGGTGCCGCCTCCTGGTGGTAGGTGAGAGCAGGGCGCCGGGGGTTTATAGCGCCACTGGTTGCAGGTTCACGGAGCACCCTTATGGCCCTGTCCTTAAATTGGGCAAAGGTCAGATCAGGGTTCTGAAAGAACATGAGGCACAGTTGGGCCCTGTGGGCGCTAGACGGCAGACCTTCTATGAATTGTTCTGTTAGCAGCTTATCCGTTTCCTGCACACTGCCATGGTCAGTTTGTTGGATAGCCCTCAAGGCTTACTGCAGATTTAGGGCATAGTCTCTGATGCTGTCCTGTGCCCGCTGCTTACATCCATAGAACCTCATTTTAATTTCAGCAGAGGTATGTGTGTCAAAGGTACCCCGCAGCCGGGCCAGAATATCATTCACGGTCCTTTTCTCCTCAGTGGGCCATGATTTTACCTCCCTTTGGGCTGCGCCAGTTAACTGCCCTGTTAATATGCTGACCTTCTGTTCCTCTGTCAGGGGGTAGACTTGGAACAAACTGTACAGCCTGTAGGGCATGGGGCTCCCCTGAATACTTAGGCAGCCAGGCCGCTCCAGGGATGTAAGGCAGGGAAAATGGCATCACCGCTGCTGCAGCCACGTTGGTGGTAGTGGGCGCCTCTGTGTCCGACATCTTCCTCCCCCCTAGTTAAGCGTGGCCTACCTTCCCACGATCCTCTTCTGTAGGCCGCGGCTCCGCTGATGCTGCTCCGGACGAGGACCTTGCGTCGCGTCCTGGTGACGTCAGCGCCGCTCTCTCTCCCTTCCAGGACCTTGCGCAGTGTCAGTGCGTGGGGCGGAGCTTCGGGTCTCGCGCGGTTTGGACGTCCACGCCCCTCTTCTTCCCGCGCGGCGTCCTCAAGATGGCGTCCGATGGCTGGAAAACGGCTGAAGATGGCGGGAACCGACGGAAGATGGCGGGAGACGGCTGGAAATGGCGGGGAACGGCTCCGGATGGCGGGAAACCTCTTTCCAGGTATGTGTACAGTCTCTTTCAGGCGCGCAATACCCGTTTGTGGTGGGTTGGTTACAATCCTGCCGACTACGCCAAAGCTGACTCGCCCCCTGGGCCGTGGGGCACTCAGATCCGGGCAATAGGGAAACGATGGGGGTAGTGGTGGCACCCTGGTTCCGTGGCTCAGGGTGGTCAGACCGGTGGTAGTCTGCGATGCGCTGGTGGTATGTCCGACTGCGCCACCCGTGGATTGCGATCAGTGCGGACCGCCGCTGCCAGGCAGACCGCTGGGGCTGATGATGTATGCAGCTGGGTTGGTGTGGCTCCCCACGGGAAGAGTGCGGCCCCAGGGCAGTATAATGGAAGATGGGGGTGATGGTGTAGGGCGTCCCAGTACCGTTAGTGCTGGAGGAGCAAGGAGCACACAGACAGCAGGTTGCAGTCCAGGGTCTTTACTAGAACAGGTAAACTGACCCACAAACAGTCCCGGCTAGGAGGGGACCTGGATGTCTGAGAGCAATTGGGAAATTGGCCCTTGTCAGGGTGAGGGTGTAGGCCTACCGTGCTTTCTGCCCTCCTTCTGGCTATCTCCTCCTTATAGAGTAACAGCCCACGTTTCCGAGCTCTCCGTGTATTCTCGCCTGTATGGCCTGCAACGTGGGTTCCTTTCTGCTCCCGGCCTGGTACGGCTTTGCTGGTCCCTTCTGTTGTGGCAGAGTCTCCAGGCTTCTTAGGCCAAGGAACATGCAGTCCCCTGCGGACTGGTTATCTGCTGTAGGATGTGGAATCCTCCCAGCCTCAGACACTAAAGTCTGGTAAATTGAGTTCTTTGTCTGCCAAGACAGGCTCACTTCGCCTCTTGTCTCTGGCTTGTGGCTCTCCTACTGCCACACTTCCTCTTAGGGTGCAATACAACTGTCCCTCTCTGCTCTGGGACACCTCTCAGTCCTGAGACAGGTCGTCCAGTTCTCTCTAACCCTGCCCCCAGTTCCAGCTTTTATAGGGGCAGCCTGCTCCCCCTACTGGCCTGAGACAGGAGGTATTGCATGCTAATGTTCCCCTGACTAGAGAACCTCCCCCTTTCTCTCAGACACAGCTTTATTATATTTGTGGCATCCAGGCCAGGGTGACACATACATACATTACATTACTGATCCTGAGTTACATCCTGTACATCTTTTTATTATAAAAATGAAAAACATAACAATAATAATAACAGAAACATAAGAAAATTAATAACCAGAAAATGAACAATGTAATGAACTGGTCCAGCCGCTCCCTCTTTCCTCACACACTTACTATACATATATACACAATAATAACTACCTACACCATGACATCTGGTCCGGTTACCAAACAAATAATAATATAATAAATAATAACCGACAAATTATATACAAACTAATATATACATTCTTTTTTTTCTTTTTTTTTTTAATAAAATAAATACTAACTATACAAATATATACAAGACAAAACAAAACCCCCCACACTCGAGCCCACCAGTCCCTCGCCGGCACTGACCTGAGAGCTGGTCCCGCGCCTCATGCCTCAGTCCATGTCCAACGTCCATAGGACAGATCAGGCAGTGCCAGTTTTTCACTCAAATAACCAGTGTCCCACAAGATGAACCCACCTCCCCCTTTTTCCCTTCACCCAACCTAACACCTACACCCAAACCCAAATATACAATATATACAGAAACAAACAATAGAATAACACACAATACAATAACCACAACTGACAAAGCCCAAGTTCGACGCCTGCAGCCCTACATCACTGTCTACTGATCAAAACAAAACAAAAATCTATGGTGTCAGCAGCAGCCCACCACCAGGAGAGGAGATGACCAGACTAGGGCACACTAAAAGAAAAGCCCCTCCAGTGGAGAGCGGCCCTCCGTGTACCCAGTCTCTCATACTCCAGAGAACGCACCTTCACCAGGTCACCGAGTATGGTCCTAAACACATCGTCCACTGGGAGGATTTTCCGCTGCGTCGATACTAAGCACCGTGCGTTCCACGTGTGATACCTAACCACTGCGCTAACTAGAAATAAGGTGCAGCGGTCCCGACCACCCAGGTCCCCGAATGCTCCATAGGCCCATTCCGCATAAGAGAGACCGGCCAGCCGGGGCCAGCCAATGGAGGCGCCCACCCTGTTGTACACCTCTGTGTTAAAGGGACAACGAAGCAGGAAGTGGTCCATGCTTTCAAGCATGGTACCACAATGCTCCCGAGGACAGTTCCTGTCCTCAGAGCTCCTACACTTCAGATTGTCCCTCACACACAGTTTCCCAGGGAAGCAGCGCCAAGCCAAGTCCCAAATCTTCGAGGGGATCCTGATAGAATTCAAAAGATGCAGACCCACCCCAAGATCCCGACTTGGGCAATCTCTGAGCGCCAGAGGCCTCTGAAAATGGGTCAACAGAACCCTGTTGTCAAGGAGCTTCCTTGGCAGAGTCCTGACCTCCCACATTCCCAGACCCCACCGGCGAATTACCTTCAGAACCACGGTAGCGTAAGCCGGGACATGTCCATGCGGTGTGCGGAGATCCTTCTCTTGCCCTCCTGTCTCCCATTCCTGGAAGAAAGGCTGAAACCATCCCTTACAGGAGAATACCCACGGAGGAGCCCTCTCTTTCCAGAGGTTTGCAATATTGATCTTTATGAAGGTATTCACAAGGAATACCACAGGGTTGACCATACCCAACCCTCCTAGTCTCCTCGTACGGTAAGTAACCTCCCTCTTGACCAGGTTCAGTCTATTCCCCCATAACAGTTGGAAGAACAAACTGTAGACCCGAGTCCAGAGAGGCTCCGGCAAGACGCACACACTGCCCAGATAGATCAGCAAAGGGAGCAGGTAAATTTTGATCAGGTTTACCCTTTCCCTTAGGGTCAAAGACCAACCCTTCCATTGGTTCACCTTCTGAGTGGCGATCTCTAGCCTGCTGTCCCAATTTTGTTTGGGGTAATCCCCCTGGCAAAATTCAATGCCAAGAACTTTTGCAGAGACTTCGGGTTCTGGAAGGGTGTCCGGGAGATCAAAACCTCTGACATCAGCCATTCTGCCTCCCCATCAGAGGAAAACAAAAACGGTGACGTCATCGGCATACGCCACCACTCTCAGAGTGGCTTCCGGTGCTGCCCGGTCCATCCCGATCCCAGCCAACGGTCCACGCTCCACCCTCCTAAGAAGTGGGTCAATCGCAAACACGTACAGCAGCGGGCTCAAGGGACAACCCTGGCGAACACCACACCCAACCTCAAAAGAGCTGCCAATCCAACCGTTCACAAGCGGGAAACTCTCTGCCCCAGCGTACAAGGTCTTAAGCCAATCAACGAACCCCCCCGGCAGGCCATACCTCAGAAGGACAGACCAGAGGTACTCATGATTAACCCGATCAAACGCTTTTGCCTGGTCCAATGACAGCATGTACCCCTTCCAGTGACCAGCCCTACCCTGCTCCACCGCCTCTCGGACACAGAGTACAGCACTAATTGTACTGCGGCCCGGAACACAGCAATGCTGGGCCCCCGAAAGGAGTTGGGGTGCAAGTTTCCCCAGCCGATTAAACAGCACCTTTGCCAAAACCTTCCTGTCTGCATTGAGAAGCGCTATGGGACGCCAATTCTCAATGCAAGATGGGTCCTTACCCTTTGACAAGATGATCAGGGCAGACCTCCTCATTGACTTTGGCAGAGTGCCCGAGGAAAGACACTCATTGAATACCTCAGTCAAGAGGGGAACCAAGGCGTCCTTAAAGGTCTTATAGAATTCAGATGTTAAGCCATCTGGACCGGGAGATTTCTTTAGGGCAAGCCCTTCAATCACCAACTTAACTTCCTCTTCCCTGATCATCTCTGTCAAAACGCCAAGAGAGGGATCTACCCCTGTTTCGGGGACGGCTTCAGCCAGAAAAGCCAACATCTCATCCCAATCCAGATCCCTCTTCCCCAAGAGGTGCGAGTAGAAGGATCTGATGACCTCCAGGATCCCTGATCTGGATCTTTTCAGGGACCCCGCAGTGTCAACCAGTCCTGTAACAACTTTACTATTCACTGACATCTTGCAGTTTCTGTAAGGGTCGGGCGAGCGGTACTTCCCGTAATCCCTCTCAAAAACCAAAGATGCGTGTCTATCATACTAACACCTCATTAGCAAAGATTTCACTCTGGAGATCTCCTCGCGGCTACCTCCAGTTGAGACAAGATGCTCGAGTTTCCTCCTCAGGCCCTGATACAGGCGGTACCTGTCCAGGCTCCTGAGGCTTGAGAGCTGGCAGAAGAATTTTGCCACCCTTTTCTTAAACATCTCCCACCACTCTGACTTACTACTACAGAGATCCAGTAAGGGTACCTGGATCTGAAGAAAATACTCAAAGGACTGTCTTATCTCCGCTTCTTCCAAGAGAGACGAATTGAGCCTCCAAAAACCTCTTCCCATCCGGGGGGTCTCTGTAACATTCAGGGAAAACAAAATTAAACAGTGATCGGAGAACTCCACCTCAACAACAGATACTGCTGAAGAGACAGCTTCCTCCTTTAAATAAAACCTGTCTATCCTGGACCTACAGTTACCTCTATGATAGGTGAACCCCTCGTGGCCTGCGGTGTGCCGGATGTGGACATCCACCAGGCAAGCCTCACTAGCTATACTATTAAGGGCGACGCTATCATAAGTCAGCTTGTCTCTGGAACCTCCTCTATCCCGGGGCCTCGTGACAGTGTTGAAGTCCCCTCCAAAGACGACCTGCCGACTCGTAAATAGGTAAGGCTTGATCCTCGTAAAGAGACACTTCCGGTCCCACTTAGATTGGGGACCATAGATGTTAATGAGCCGGAGCTCTTGTCCCTTCATGAGGACATCTAATATCAGGCACCTCCCCATTTCTAACTCAATAACCCGTCGGCATTCTACCGGTGCGGTAAAAAGGACCACCACTCCGCTATACGGCTCGGCCGCAAGAGACCAATAGGAGGGCCCGAGTCTCCACTCCCTCTTAGCTATAAACACCTCTGCCATATTTGGCAGCCTGGTCTCTTGCAAAAAGAAAATGTCAGCTTCAACCCGGCTGAGAAAATCAAAGGCCGCAAATCTAGCCATATTTGACTTAATGCTGGCGACATTAATGGACGCCAGCGTCAACGGAGTGGGTACCGCCATCATTGGTGATTAAGTTAGAAGGCTTTCCTATTCCCACTCCCCTTATCCTCTGCCTCAGACGAGAAATCCTTCCCCGTCTTTAATGACATAGAGGTGTCCATTTCAGCATTTTTCCTTCTTTTCTCGTCCTCGTCTCCGGGCTCTGGGCCAGTCCCTCCCCCCAAGGACCTTGCATCCCCAGGAGAAGGAGACTCGGCGCCCCCTGTAAGCTCCGCTGAAGCCGGAACCTCACCCTCAGCCTCCTCCTCAGAGGAAGAGATGTTATCAAGGGCTTGGAACCGGTTAGAAAGACCAACCAGAGGGGAGTCGGTTTTACCTTCCTTAGGTACCTTGGTCAGAGCGGGAGAAGATGTTTTATCTCCCTTCTTTTTCTTCTTTTTGGTGCCGAGCTTAGGCTTGTTCTCTAGCCACCGCTTATTATCCTCATCCATACTTTCATAATGGGAGGATTCTGAGGCAGAGGCAGTTTCCTCCCTGTGGATCCTCCTGACCTCCTCATCCAACTCATCATCCCTCGGGGCCTCAGCAGCAAGACTGGCATCCAGGACAGGGGCTGCCCCGGTAGTCTGGGGCTCGCCCCGCTCCCTCTCCTGTCTGCGCTTGTCTAGACGCCTCAGCTGGGCAGGCGTCTTTTTATTGCTTTTCTTCCCTGGCCCCTCAGCTCCCCCACCCCTGCTAGTCCCATCCCCAGCAGAATCGGCCTCACGGCTTTCTCCCACCGGGGTCTCGACTGCATTAGCGAAGGAGCGAGGACAACGGCTGAATGGGTGACCTAACTCACCACACAGGTGGCAACTAATCTCCACACAAGAGGCAGCAAGATGGCCGACACCCCCACACAACGCGCATTTCTGCACAGTGCAGTTTGCACTGAAGTGTGTGGGGTCACCGCACCTGTGACAGAGCTTCGGTTGCCCCTGGTAGAAGACCAGGATACGATCCCTACCCAGGAAGGCAGACGATGGAATGTGGGCAACCGTACCACCTGAACGCTTAAGTTTTACCATAAACGTCCAGGCCCCTGACCAGATACCAAACTCGTCGCGGTTTTTCTTTGGCATCTCCACCACCTCTCCATACCGACCAAGCCACGTCATGATGTCATAGCAAGAAAGCGACTTGTTACGAGTCATCACGGTCACTTTCTTGATCTGGTTTTGGCGAGACACTGCCTGAACGGCAAAGTCTCGCCAGCCGGGCTCATTTTTTGCCAACTCATAATTCGCCCAGAAGAGCTCAAGCCCCTCCGGCCGAACAAAGCTGACATCAAACTCAGGAGTGGAATAGGGATGTATCAAGGCGTAGATGTCAATCGCCTTGAAGCCCATCCTCAGCAGGAGCTCCACAACTTTAGACCTTGGAGGACATGCATCACTGCCCCTCCACCGAAGACGGACCACATTCCTACGCACACTGCCTGGCCCGGCTGTTGGGAGGGACCACACTGTATCCCCCCCTTTTTGCTCTCGGAAGGCCCCGTGGCCATGCCTCTCTATCCAGAAGGATAGATCAACCTCTCGACCCTCTACCATTAGTGATCTCTCCCCCTTCTTTAGAGCCTCCAGAAGGCGCCGTTGCAACATGCCATCCCCAAAGTCCGGAGACGAGGAGGATGCCCTATTTGCCCCGGAGGTGACACTGGCATAACTCTGGACAGGTGTTGCCACCCCCGGGGGGGCAACCGGACCAGTGACTACATCAGCCCCAACAGCATCACCATTACCCACCTCCATCTCACCCTCCACCAAACCAGCAACCACACCACTAGACAATTAACCTCATTCACCCCCACCACCACATTCATTCCTGCTGGACCAGTAACAATGGCGGATGACATTTTGACCTCCGCATCAGGCACAAGGGGCTCAGTCACCTCCAAAGAACTGGAGACGACCTCACCCCCGGTCTTATGTGTGCCCTCCACATCATTGGTCGGTAATTTCCGCTGTTTGGCATTCGGTATAATGTGCTGCTGATCTTTAGCTGCTGTTAGGCGCCGCTGATCTTTAGCATCAGGATCTTCCGGACCAGCGACACCAACACAAAATAGCACTTTGGTGGGAGGACCGGAACGCTCAGCCCCGACAGCCCCCTCACACTGCCGCCGCTTCTCAACTAAGTGATCAGAGGCAACAGCATTCAGAGGTGCCGAGGCTACCGGAGCTGCCCCCGACACCGGGCTGCTCCCCCCTCCCTCTGAGGAGCGCACCACAGCATCGTGGCCTGATGGAACGCCCGCCGCCGGGCCGCCCTCACTGTCCAGCCCTCGGCTGATGCACCTCCTGCTGCGTCCCCACTACTACAAGCAGAGACGGAGCTCTGCGCCTCACTACCGCGCTCTGTAATCTCCCCGCGCCTTTGCACCGGATCCACAGCAGAACCCGGGCTGGGCTGGGCAACGGGGCTTATACAGCGAGCTGAGCCTGCCGCCGACTCAGGGGGTACAGGGAGGGGGGCATATACGTATCTTACCGCTTCCTGCAGCTTTGGCTTGGTCTTCTTTGCCTTTTTGTGGCCCCCAGGTGCCTCTTCTGGTAGATCGTCACCAAGATGGAAGTTTTGGAGGCACACTGGGGACTCCAGGAGCTTAATCTCCGCCATTAGCGCCCCTCCCTGGCCGCTGCTGTCACTGTCCTCCCCAGAGCCAGCAGAACTGCGACCGGATGTCACTGTCGCCTGTCCTGCAGGGAGCTCGCTGCACGTGGCCTGCGGGTGACTTTGCAGGCTGCCAGGCGGGGCTTCCTGCTGGTCATCATCACTCTCATCATCCACCTGGCTCTCAGGCTGCAGCCCCATCTGCCTTTGCTCTCTGGTATCAGCCATTTCTCTGTAGCGGTCTTCATTTATTAGTTTTTCTTTGAATGGACCACTCTGCTCTCTGATGGTGGCTTTCCTTATTTCCAGCAGGTGAATCTCACTGGTCAGCCTCTTTACTTCAGCCTGGAGCTTGGCCTTCCTTGGTTTGGAGGCCCCTGCAGCTTTTGCGCTTGTGCAGCGCAGCTCCTCCCGGAGCCTCCTGATGTGCATACTGGCATCTTCATACTCACGGAGATGGATCATGACCCGGGAGGCATAGGTGGACACAGACTCCCGGGGTCCCTGCAGCGCCCAACCCCCCACAGGGAGGTCGGCCTCACCTCCATGAGCACTCAGCTTTCCTCCGGAAGGAGCGCCATTATGCACGCCGCTGTCAGGCTTTTCCTCCATGCTGGAAGCCTTGCGGCTTCTAGGGGTCTCCACAATCCCGGGGGGAGTAGGAGCCACATTGCTGCGACTCCTGGTGCAGCGACTCACCCCCGAGTCCTCTGATGTGCAGGCCGGTTGCTGGTTTCTTCTGCCCCCCGCCGGCCTGGTTCGGGAAGCAGAAGCCTGGGACTTGGCTCCTTCACTCATCCCAGAAACCCGCTCTCTCTCTGGGAAAGAGAGAGAGCAGGTCCCCAGGTGGAGAGGTGTTGGTTTCTCAGAGATCAGGAGCTCACAGCAGGATCTGCAGCCACCACACCCGTAATCAGCACACTGACTAGCAGCTGATCAGAGCTGCACTCACTATTCTGCTTGTGGTGTCACTGTGTACATACATTACATTACTGATCCTGTACTGATCCTGAGTTACATCCTGTATTATACTCCAGAGCTGCACTCACTATTCTGCTGGTGCAGTCACTGTGTACATACATTACATTACTGATCCTGAGTTACATCCTGTATTATACTCCAGAGCTGCACTCACTATGCCGCCTAAAATAACACACGGTTTGTGTGGAGCAGATTATACATGGAGGACCTGGAGCTTTAGGTTTCTCCCTGGACTCCATGGTATAGCGGACATATGAAGCATAATCCATACGTGTACTCCACTGACCTAGATTAATGTGGAAGAAGCGAGTACATTGTTGCTCCACTGTTTGTGCTTAAATCATGTACTCAATTATTGCTGCCGAGAATCCGGCATAAACGGCTTGATCCCTGTAACACTCAGTACAATTACTCCATCTAATGAACACACTTTCACTTTTAACACCCGAGGGGTAATTATTGGGTTCCTAGTAGAGCTCTCCCTGCAGGGTGTTATTGTTGATATTGCGAGTGACATATTAAGGCTCGGGTAAAGAAATGATGATTGCGATATGTAATGTGATTATCGTGTTAAATTGTGGCTGCCAGCAAAGTAACATTCTCCCCGCGTTGTATTCATTCATTTATTCTTATAGTAACAGGAATAATTGAAAAGCAAACACGATTTATAGAAGAATCCTCTCCTGAACCCGGCTTGTTATTTAGAACAAGCGCAAGCACCGGGATCGAGCGCAGCGTCTTATTCTGGAACTTTCTTGGATCCAGTGATTTACTGTAATGTTGGGTAATTTTTGTCAGATCTCCTATAAATACTTAAATAATCATTTTGGAGCATCTTTTCTTAGAACTCTGTATTATGAGGACTCTCTCTTATTCCTCCTGGGAATGTATAAATAAAATGACAACCGGATGTTATTATTCCCATTGTCAATGAGTCATGTTCCTTTACATAGTATATAGGAATATCCACTATATGGACAAAAGTATTGGGACACATAAGTATTACCTTCTGGCTTTTATGACTTCCCATTCTATATCCATAGGCATTATTATAGCTGGTCCCCAGCTTGTAGTGTAAACAGTTACCATTGTTCCTGGAAAGCTTTCTACTAAAGTTGAGCGACTCTCCCCTCTTATACTCACATATCCTCGACCCTTCCAGTACCAGGCACGCAGCTAATGGTCCTCAAATTGGCTATTCTACCCTCTTTTTTAATTTTCTATTTTTCTATCTTCTGCTTCTATCTTTGCTCCCGGCCTCCAGCCTTCGGCTACCTTCGGAATTCTATTCTCTAGGCCCCTCGTGATTGCATGTGACCTATGTCGCATCCCACTTGTACATTTTATGCAGGAAGGAGATTGTGGCACATCAAGCATAACCACAAAAAGAAATGTCCCTGGCATCCAGGGCTCTGCTTCCTTCCCCTGGATTCCCTGCCCTCTGTTTTGCTCCACGCTGAGTTTTGCAAGTTTCCCAACGTGGATCAATGACATCATCTCCCTAGACTACTTAAAGCCCATTGACACACACACCTTGGGATTTAGACTCTAGACTTCTATATTTGGTGTGCTGCACCTTCTCTGTACACTGTCCTTTAACTTGCGTCCATCCCTGCTGGGGTCTACTTCATCCATCCTGCTGCTCCTGAGATTCTTGAGTGTGCCATGTCCACATGCTTTCCTACTTGTTGCATCAACGCCCGGGATCCATGTGCCCACCAGGACCAGAGGCTTAGAGGATCCACCTCACCTGATGAGCATGACATGTCGATAGTACAGAACAGGTGAAAATAGCACCAAATATTGGTTAAAGGGAACTTGTCACAAGATTTATGATGCCCGAACCACGGAAGGCATGAATCAAAGGATGGGTAGACGAAACCCAAGACTGAAAAGCCAGCTGGGAACTAAAGGGAGAAACCTGACTAGTCCAGCGTGGCCACACCTCACTCCAGATGATTGTCAAGTCCCTTCCATGTATATATGGGGGCAAAGAAAAGTCGGCCAAGGGACATTCTCGGACTCATTACTTCTCTCTTAAAGTCCCTGGCCGGCTTTTTCTGAAATGCCAGAGTGTTTCAGAAAAAAACATACCTGAATGCATTTGTGCACAGTGTAGTGGAGTGATATATGATGGGATAGGGAGGTGAGTAAAAAATTTTTCTTGTGATCATTCCTCCCCCTTTTTTTTAGGCCACATCTCTCTACTGGTTTTTAATACCTCATTTACATCCCGTTTTCTGCTTCTCATCCTGGCAGCATACACAAAAAACCCTTGAAAAGTGCTGCCTTTTGAGATTTTTCACAAGGCTTCTTTTGCATCCCATAAAAGTGCAGGGGGTCTTTCTTTTTTTACAGAAACCTCCTGGAAGTTTACAGATGGTAGCCCACAACCACCAGCTACATGCATCCTGCATGGGCATGATACCCTCACAGCACAAGTTCACACACCCAGCCAGGATGGACCCCCAATTTCATGTAGCAAGCCGGGTCATAAAAGGAGAAGAGTGCCTTGTTCGCGGCTACCACCCCGCGGCGCGCTATGCTGGGCTCTCTTAGTTGTTGGGCCCAATAGTGGCTGCTTTCCTTGTAGCAACATCCAAAGAAGCCACTCTATGGCATACGCACAAAGTTCAGTACAAAATTCCCCAGCTCCCGTAGAGTGACTGTGAAGTTCTTCGCCATTGAAAGTAAAAGCCATTGCTTGGCTTGAGCTGCAGACAAAGCAAACAAAGGTATCCAGCTATATTCAAGGTTTATGCTTTAATGCAATATTTTGAATGTACCTGGAACCTTTTTAGCTGTACTAATACATTTGTGAAGCTGGATACTTCATTTGCTTACTCTATAGCATTCCCCTTATTTGGACCCAAATTTTTTTGCTCGATGTTTCCCAATAGATAAACCCAGGAACAATAGGCAGATTTAATCACAACCTTAAAATTAGATTCTAATATAGTATTTTAGGTACTCTAAGTACCTGCCTGACTAAGTAGTTTTATTTCATGCCAGGCAAAGCTTCAACAACATGTGTTCCCTATATTATAACTAGGTTATTCAAAATTTATTTGGAAATGTTCAACTTGCTGCCAACTCTTCTCGTAATCCATCCAGAAATAATCCTGTGCCCTTAACCCTTTCTCTCTCTATATCTTCTATCTATCTATCTATCTATCTATCTATCTATCTATCTATCTATCTATCTATCTATCTATCTATCTATCTAGCTAGCTAGCTATCTATCTATCTAGCTAGCTAGCTAGCTGTCTATTTTACATTTATTATAAGTATTACAATATAATATAAGTAGATCTCAAACATCGTGTTCTTTACATTACAAATCAGCTCTTCGTGTCCTGACTAGAGATGAGCGGTGTTCGACTAGAACTGTTCGCCAATCTCAAATTCGAGCTGTTTTGGGCGGTGTTCGAGTTGTTCGACGAACCCGAACGATTTGCAAAAAATTCGGCTGTTCGAGGTTATGTTCGATAACTGTTCGTGCACCAAAAGCGTGTCCTGCATGTCTGGCGCTATTTAGAGCACCAATCATGCAGGGATTGTCTGCCACTCACTGTAATGCCACAGCCATGGTGGTTGTGGCATTACAGTGGTTGCCCAAATCGATGGGAACAGTGCTCACAGTGAAACATGAAAAGCCGGCAATTCAGCAGCGGCATACACCGGTACCCGACAATTTAGAACCGAAAGAATAGAGCTTCACACATAGATTAGATAGATAGAAACATGTCAGTCACATATATATGAAGTACAGTGACAGTGTTGATTACTGTACTTGTCATTTAGTGTAAAGGATTTATCAAAAAAAATAATAGTGTTTTCATGCACCGTCTCTTTAAAAAAGCCGGCCGGCAATTCAGCAGCGGTACCCGACAATTTATAACAGACAGAATAGAGCTTCACACATAGATTAGATAGATAGAAACATGTCAGTCACATATATATGAAGTACTGTGACAGTGTTGCTTACTGTACTTGTCATTTACTGCAAAGGATTTATTAAAAAAATAATAGTGTTTTCATGCACCGACTCTTTAAAAAAGCCGGCCGGCAATTCAGCATCTGTACCCGACAATTTATAACAGAAAGAATAGAGAATCACACATAGATTAGATAGATAGAAACATGTCAGTCACATATATATGAAGTACAGTGACAGTGTTGGTTACTGTACTTGTCATTTAGTATTAAAATAAAGGATTTATTATTAAAAAAAAATTGGCGTGGGGTTCCCCGTAATTTTAGTCTCTAGCGGAGGTTAAGCAGACAGCTGGGGCAGATGTTTGAAGCCTGGGAAGGGGTAATACCCACGGAGCTTCCCAGGCTACTAATATCAGCCCCCAGCTGAATACCTAGCCTTTACTAGCTATTAAAATGGAGGACCCCCCCAAAAAAATGACGTGGGGTCCCCCCTAATTTAATAGCTAGCAAAGGCTAGGCAGACAGCTGGGGGCTGATATTAATAGCCCAGGAAGGGAGCCATGAATATTGGCCCCCTCCCAGGCTAGAAACACCAGCCGTCAGCCGCCCCAGAAATGGCGCATCCATAGGATGAGCCAATTCTGGCACTTAGCCTCGCTCTTCCACGCTGCCCTGGTGCGGTGGCAGGGGGTAATAGGGTTGGGGTTGATGTCAGCTTATAATGCCAGCTGACATCAAGCCCAGGTTAGTAATGGAGAGGCGTCTATAAGACACCCCAATTACTAACCCCATAGTCAAAGTTAAAAGAAAACACAAACACCCAGAATAAAGTCCTTTAATTGAAATAAAGACACAATTCTTTATTGTTCTAAATTAAACCATACTTACCGTCACGCCCATTCCAGCTGAAGCCAACGATCTCCTGCAATAAAAGAAAAATAATAAAGCAACCTCATCCTTACCTTTCCATGGTTCCCACGACAGCTTCAGCTCTGCTACATCGAGATGACAGGCTGGACCGCAGCAGAACGCTGCCATCCAGCCTGTCATCCCGCAGACACTGAGAAGCGCAGGCATGCTTGCGCTCTGCAGTGTCTGGCTGTGACGGCATAAAGATGAGACGAGTTCATGTCCAATGAACTCGGCGCACCTCATGCACGTCACTGACAGCGTGGGAGAATTCTCCTGCACTCAGCACTTCAGCGTGAGAATTCTCCCACGCTGTCAGTGACGTGCATGAGGTCAGCTGAGTTCATTGGACATGAGCTTGTCTCATCTTTATGCCGTCACAGCGAGACACTGAGGAGTGCAAGCATGCCTGCGCTTCTCAGTGTCTGCGGGATGACAGGCTGGATGGCAGCTTTCTGCTGTGGTCCAGCCTGTCATCTCGATGTAGCAGAGCTGGAGCTGTCCTGGGAACCATGGAAAGGTAAGGATGAGGTTGCTTTATTATTTTTCTTTTATTGCAGGAGATCATTGGCTTCAGCTGGAATGGGCGTGACGGTAAGTATGGTTTAATTTAGAACAATAAAGAATTGTGTGTTTATTTCAATTAAAGGACTTTATTCTGGGTGTTGTGTTTTTTTAAATACTTTACTAGAAATTCATGGTGGTCATGTCTAATATTGGCGTGACCCCATGAATTTCGGGCTTAGGGCCAGCTGATAATGCCAAGCTGGCCTTAACCCCTTTATTACCCAGTGAGCCACCGCACCAGGGCCCTGGATGAGTTGGGTACAGCGCCAGAAGATGGCGCTTCTATGAACGCGCCATTTTCTGGGGCGGCTGCGGACTGCAATTTGCAGCGGGTGGGGCCCAGAAAGCTTGGGTCTCCCTGCGCTGCGGATTCCAGCCCCCAGCTGCCTAGTTGTACCTGGCTGGACACAAAAATAGGGCGAAGCCCCACGCATTTTTTTTTTAAATTATTTCATGAAATTCATGGAATAATTAAGAAAAAAAGGGCTTCCCTATATTGTTGTGTCCAACCAGGTACAAATAGGCAGCTGGTGGTTGGGGGCAGCCCGTCCCTGCCTGCTGTACCTGGCTGGACACAAATATAGTGCGAAGCCCCACGTCAATTTTTTTTTAATTATTTCAGGAAATTCATGAAATAATGAAAAAAAAATTGATGTGGGGCTTCGCCCTATATTTGTGTCCAGTCAGGTACAGCAGGCAGGAACGGGCTGCTCCCAACCACCAGCTGCCTATTTGTACCTAGCCGGACACAACAATATAGGGAAGCCCTTTTTTTCTTAATTATTCCATGAATTTCATGAATTTAAAAAAAAAATACGTGGAGCTTCGCCCTATTTTTGTGTCCAGCCAGGTACAACTAGGCAGCTGGGGGCTGGAATCTGCAGCGCAGGGAGGCCCAAGCTTTCTGGGCCCCACCCACTGCAAATTGCAGTCCGCAGCCGCCCCGGAAAATGGCGCGTTCATAGAAGCGCCATCTTCTGGCGCTGTACCCAACTCATCCAGGGCCCTGGTGCGGTGGCTCACTGGGTAATAAAGGGGTTAAGGCCAGCTTGGCATTATCAGCTGGCCCTAAGCCCGAAATTCATGGGGTCACGCCAATATTAGACATGACCACCATGAATTTCTAGTAAAGTATTTAAAAAAAACACAAACACCCAGAAAAAAGTCCTTTAATTGAAATAAACACACAATTCTTTATTGTTCTAAATTAAACCATACTTACCGTCACGCCCATTCCAGCTGAAGCCAATGATCTCCTGCAATAAAAGTAAAATAATAAAGCAACATCATCCTTACCTTTCCATGGCTCCCACGACAGCTTCAGCTCTGCTACATCGAGATGACAGGCTGGACCGCAGCAGAACGCTGCCATCCAGCCTGTCATCCCGCAGACACTGAGAAGCGCAGGCATGCTTGCGCTACTCAGTGTCTGGCTGTGACGGCATCCAGATGAGCCGAGGTCATGTCCAATGAACTCGGCTCACCTCATGCACGTCACTGACAGCGTGGGAAAATTCTCACGCTGAAGCGCTGAGTGCAGGAGAATTTTCCCACGCTGTCAGTGACGTGCATGAGGTGAGCCGAGTTCATTGGACATGAACTCGGCTCATCTGGATGCCGTCACAGAGAGACACTGAGGAGCGCAAGCATGCCTGCGCTTCTCAGTGTCTGCGGGATGACAGGCTGGATGGCAGCGTTCTGCTGCGGTCCAGCCTGTCATCTCGATGTAGCAGAGCTGAAGCTGTCCTGGGAACCATGGAAAGGTAAGGATGAGGTTGCTTTATTATTTTTCTTTTATTGCAGGAGATCGTTGGCTTCAGCTGGAATGGGCGTGATGGTAAGTATGGTTTAATTTAGAACAATAAAGAATTGTGTCTTTATTTCAATTAAAGGACTTTATTCTGGGTGTTTGTGTTTTTTTTTTAACTTTGACTATGGGGTTAGTAATGGGGGTGTCTTATAGACGCCTCTCCATTACTAACCTGGGCTTGATGTCAGCTGGCATTATAAGCTGACATCAACCCCAACCCTATTACCCCCTGCCACCGCACCAGGGCAGCGTGGAAGAGCGAGGCTAAGTGCCAGAATTGGCGCATCCTATGGATGCGCCATTTCTGGGGCGGCTGACGGCTGGTGTTTCTAGCCTGGGAGGGGGCCAATATTCATGGCTCCCTTCCTGGGCTATTAATATCAGCCCCCAGCTGTCTGCCTAGCCTTTGCTAGCTATTAAATTAGGGGGGACCCACGTCATTTTTTTTGGGGGGGTCCTCCATTTTAATAGCTAGTAAAGGCTAGGTATTCAGCTGGGGGCTGATATTAGTAGCCTGGGAAGCTCCGTGGGTATTACCCCCTTCCCAGGCTTCAAACATCTGCCCCAGCTGTCTGCTTAACCTCCGCTAGAGACTAAAATTAAGGGGAACCCCACGCCAATTTTTTTTAATAATAAATCCTTTATTTTAATACTAAATGACAAGTACAGTAACCAACACTATCACTGTACTTATTATATATGTGACTGACATGTTTCTATCTATCTAATCTATGTGTGATTCTCTATTCTTTCTGTTATAAATTGTCGGGTACAGATGCTGAATTGCCGGCCGGCTTTTTTAAAGAGACGGTGCATGAAAACACTATTATTTTTTTTAATAAATCCTTTGCAGTAAATGACAAGTACAGTAAGCAACACTGTCACAGTACTTCATATATATGTGACTGACATGTTTCTATCTACCTAATCTATGTGTGATTCTCTATTCTTTCTGTTATAAATTGTCGGGTACAGATGCTGAATTGCCGGCCGGCTTTTTTAAAGAGACAGTGCATGAAAACACTATTATTTTTTTTAATAAATCCTTTGCAGTAAATGACAAGTACAGTAAGCAACACTGTCACAGTACTTCATATATATGTGACTGACATGTTTCTATCTATCTAATCTATGTGTGAAGCTCTATTCTGTCTGTTATAAATTGTCGGGTACCGCTGCTGAATTGCCGGCCGGCTTTTTTAAAGAGACGGTGCACGAAAACACTATTATATTTTTTAATAAATCCTTTGCAGTAAATGACAAGTACAGTAAGCAACACTGTCACAGTACTTCATATATATGTGACTGACATGTTTCTATCTATCTAATCTATGTGTGAAGCTCTATTCTGTCTGTTATAAATTGTCGGGTACCGCTGCTGAATTGCCGGCCGGCTTTTTTAAAGAGACGGTGCACGAAAACACTATTATTTTTTTTAATAAATCCTTTGCAGTAAATGACAAGTACAGTAAGCAACACTGTCACTGTACTTCATATATATGTGACTGACATGTTTCTATCTATCTAATCTATGTGTGATGCTCTATTCCTTCATGTCTAAATTGTCGGGTACCGGTGTATGCCGCTGCTGAATTGCCGGCCGGCTTTTTTAAAGAAAGCGTCTTCTGAGCAGTTTGTCAGCTTTTGGACACCTTTGAAGGTGTTTTCTATGTGTTCCTATGTGTTTTTGTTTGCCTGCCATTGGTTTTAACGGTGTTCGACGGTGTTCTAAGGTGTTCGACGAACAGTTCGACGAACAGTTCCTCGAACATCCCGGTGTTCGACGAACCGAACCCGAACACTACGGGGGTGGCTCAACACTAGTCCTGACTGGAGAGCTTGTGCTTATAAGCAGTAGCCTATACAGACAGACAGAGTTGCAGTCAAAGATAATCTGAGCCATTGTTAATATAAAAGGTAAAATTCATACTACACGACACCAAGGCCACGCTACTAAAGCTGGAAAGAAGTCAACGGAGCAGCAGAACTCGAGTTAGTGAATTGTATATCAACCTAAGAACCAACACTGGACTTTCACCCACAGAGATGGATGCTGATGCTGGCCTTTTTATAGACCAGATTGTTGGGTTCATGAGGAAATGCAGCAAGAAATTACATTGACATTTTTACTGGGGTGTGTAGGACTCTATGGCTGCAAGAATTTTCAGTTTGTAAAAATGTTATTCTTTTCAATCTTTTTTTACTATTAAGACTAAAAGCTCTTTTTTTAGGTTCCGAATACCATAGCAGCTCCTCATTTGTTGCACATACATATGACATACAAAATCGATCCATGCAGGATGAACTTTAAGTCAAATTTCCTCAAATTTGCAGGTCCCTGCGTCATGCTGGAGTCTCGCATACCTTCTCAGTGCCGCCCAACTCACTGTGTTCACCGCTCTGCTTCCCCAGTGTCAGACCATCTCCCTGAGTTGCCTTGTGCTCACTGCCAGCTCTGCTCCTAGAGAGTCTCCACCTGGCTATAAGGAGAAGGGGCCAGATCCTGCAGGAATTTAACCCTGCTGTGTCCTGCAGGGTTTGCCTTTGCAGCTCCTCCCACCACTGCTTGCCCAATTCACAGTTCCTTGCCTCTGGATATTGTGGGTGCATGTTTGTTCTGTGTCTCCCATTATTGACCAGGATTATATACACATTCTGTTTGACCTCTCCGCTCCTGACCTTGGCTTTATACTCTGATCCTGTGCTGCCTGCCTTTGTGTCACCCCAGGCCTGGATGCCACAAATATTAAAGGCTGTGTCTGAGAGCAGGAGGGAGGTTCCCTGGTCACTGACCATTAGCATGCAGCACCTCCTGTCCCAGGCCAGTAGGGGAAGCAGGCTGCCCCTATAAAAGCTGGAACTGGGGCAGGGTTAGAGAGACCAGGACCCACTTCTGAAGCATCCAGAAGGGTTCCCAGAGGAAAGGGACAGGTCAGCAGCAGCTGAGGAGTCCGGGAGGCAGAGGAGGAACAGCAAGCCAGGGACAGAGGCGACGAGAGTCGGTCCTGGCTGAGAGAGGACTACACAACCGGACACTGGGGTCCGAGGCTGTCAGGGTTGCAAGCCCGGCAGCAGATAACCAACCCGCGAGGGATTTCAGGTCCCTTGGCCTGAGAAGCCTAGAGGCTCCGCCACACAGAGGGACCGGTACAGCGAGGAGAAAGCAAAAGGTACCCAAGGCCCGAGTCGCAAGCCATACAGGCGTAGTAAACGGCCAGCTCAGGGATGTGGGCTATCACACCACGAAAAGGGGGATAGTCAGCAAGGGCAGAGAGAGAACAGTAGGCCTACCCACTCACCCTGACCATTGGGGCTCGCCCGAATGCTCTCAGACCCCCAGGCTCATTCCTACCCTGTACTCCTGTTGGGTCATTAGTACTAACTACAATAAAGACCCTAGACTGTTTGAAGCAGACTCTGAACCCTTATTATTGCGGCCTGCATCATCACCCCCAGCATCCTATTACACTGCCCTGAGGCTACACTCTTCCCGTGGGGAGTTATCCTATCCCTGTGCTGCATACCAACATCAGCCTCAGCGGTCTGCCTTGCAGCGGCGGTCATCCCTGACCGCAATCCACGGGTGGCGTAGTCAGACATTCAGAACCCTACAAATAACTGCCACAGCATTTGGTCTGACCACCCTGAGCCACGGGATCGGGTTGCCACTACTACCGCCAACATTGCACTGAAGCCCGGTTCCGGGTGCCCCACCGCCCAGGGGCGAGTTAGCTTTGGCGTAGTTGGCAGGATTGTGACCAACCCGCCACAAACGGGTATTGTGTGCCTGAAAAAGACTGTACACGTACCTCAAAAGGAAGTTTCCCGCCATTCGGAGCTGTTTCCCCCCATCTTCAGTCGTCTCCCGCCATCTTCAGTCGTTTCCCGCCATCTTCAGCCGTTTTCCCGCCATAGGATGCCATCTTCAGGACGCCGCGCGGGAAGAAGAGGGGCGTGGACGTCCAAACTGCGCGAGACCTGAAGCCTCGCCATACGCACCGACGCTGCGCAAGGTCCTGGAAGGAGAGAGAGCGACGCTGACGTCACCAGGACGCGACGCAAGGTCCTCGCCCGGAGCAGCACCAGCGGCGCCGCGGCCTACGGAAGAGGATCAGCGGAAGGTAGGCCACCACTAACTATATGGGAGGAAGATGACAGGCGCGGAGGGACCTTCTACCACCAGCGTGGCTGCAGCAGCGGTGATGCCGTTCTCGATGCCCTACATCCCCGGAGCAGCCTGGCTGCCCCAATACTCAGGGGAATCCCATACATTAACTGACTTTAAGGAAAGACTGCACAGTTTATTTAAAGTTTATCCCCTGACAGAAGAACAGAAAGTGAGCATTCTGACGGGGCAGCTAACCGCTGCAGCCCAGCGGGAAGTGAAATCATGGTCAGATGAGGAGAAAAGGACTGTAAAGGACATTCTGACCCGGCTGCGGAGTACCTTTGATACCCGTACCTCAGCAGAAATCAAAATGCGGTTCTATGGCTGTAAGCAGCGAGCCCAAGATAGTATCAGAGACTATGCCTTGAACCTGCAAGAAGCTCTGGGAGCAATTAAACAAGCTGACCCTGGCAGCATGCAGGACACCGATAAACTGTTGACTGACCAGTTTATAGAAGGTCTGCTGTCCAGCGCCCACAGAACCCAGCTGCGCCTCATGACCCTACAGAACCCCGATTTGACTTTTGCGCAGTTCAAGGATAGGGCCATCCGGGTGCTCCGAGAACCCGCACCAAGTGGCGCTGTAGCTACCCGGCGCCCTGCCATCACTTACCACCAGGGGGCGGCGCCCTACCCCGCAGACATTGTGGGGGCTTATGCTCAGGCCCTAAATCGATCCCAGCCTGCAAACCTGCACCATCAAGTCCAAGAGCTAACAAAGAGTGTGGCTGCATTGACCAGGACAGTACAGTCGTTGCAGGTGGAACCGTCAAGGCCAATCAAGCTGGCTTCCAGTCCGGAGGATGTCCCATGGTGTCGACAGAGGAGGATCCCGTTGTTCAGAGGGAGGCCCGCCGACCGTTACACTGAGGATGGACAGCCGATTTGCTGCCGTTGCAGTCTGCCAGGACACATAGCAAGGTATTGTACTTTAAATGGGTCTGACCTGGGGCAGAGGGTCAACCCCCAGGCATAAGGTCATCAGGCCCGTCTAATTGGCGTGATAAGTACGTGGGGGGACGCCCGGTCTTACCCGTAGTGCTGGACGGTATCCCCATGAGTGCACTACTGGACCCCGTGTCTCAGGTGACTACCATCCCCTACGTACTTTTCAAGCGGTACTGGAATGACGCGGATATAACCCGTTATCCAGACGATGACTTAAGCATCATCGCCAGCAATGGCCAACCCGTGCCGCAGGTGGGGTTCAGAGAGATGACCATCAAGATTGGTAAGGTGGAACTGCCGGCACAGGGAGTGATCATTGTGGACATTGACCGTCGTGAAAGTCACCCTAAAATAACCTTGGGTAATAATGTGATTGAAAACTGTCTTTCAGAAGTAATTGTGATTTTGCAGCAGGTGGCGATGAATATGAGTTCCAGCCAACATAGGGTCCTCCAGAAAGAGATAAGAGCCCTGATGAACTGTCTGGTGGTGAAATCGGTAGCGTGAGGATGAGCGATCCGTTCCCCATTGCCATGCCTCCCAAAAGTGAAATGATGATCTGGTGTCGGACTGCATTCGGGTTAAGAGGGAGAGACTACCAAGCCATGGTAGAACCCATGTACTCAGACAGCAGGCCCACCATTTTGACAGCCAGGGGGTGGTTGATGTCCGCCATGGAAGGGTGCCCATCCGGATCTTAAACATCGGGGAAAGGGAAGTACACTTGCCCCAGTAAGCTACACTAGCCAAATTGTTTGCCGTCGAACACAATGCTATCAGGGTCGTGGAACCCTTGCCTCCATCTTCCCCGGTGGAGGGTAATGGCTCCCAGAAACACAAGGAGGACTGGTGCCAGAAACTCCATGTGGGTGCTGACTCCACTCCCCTGCACCAAAAACAAGGAGTCTACCGGGTGGTTCAGGAGTACGAGAGAATTTTTAGTAAGCACCCGCTAGACTTCGGCCGAGTAAAGGGAGTAGAACACCACATCCCCACGGGGAGCCACCCACCAATAAAAGAGAGACACAGACCTGTACCCCGTGCACATTATCAGAATGCAAAGGGCATGCTGAGAGAAATGAAAGAAGCTGGGGTCATTAGAGATAGCTGTAGCCCCTGTGCAGCCCCCTTGGTTCTGGTAAAAAAGAAAGACGGTACCATGAGAATGTGCGTGGACTATAGACAAATCAATCGTATTACCCATAAAGACGCGTACCCGTTACCTAGGATAGAGGAGTCTTTAGCAGCCCTAAAATCAGCTAACTTCTTCTCTACTTTGGACTTTTGGCTGTGTCTGAGAGCAGGAGGAAGGTTCCCTGGTCAGGGAAAATTAGCATGCAGCACCTCCTGTCCCAGGCCAGTAGGGGAAGCAGGCTGCCCCTATAAAAGCTGGAACTGGGGCAGGGTTAGAGAGACCAAGACCCACTTCTGAAGCATCCAGAAGGGTTCCCAGAGGAAAGGGACAGGTCAGCAGCAGCTGAGGAGTCCGGGAGGCAGAGGAGGAACAGCAAGCCAGGGACAGAGGCGATGAGAGCCGGTCCTGGCTGAGAGAGGACTACACAACCGGACACTGGGGTCCGAGGCTGTCAGGGTTGCAAGCCCGGCAGCAGATAACCAACCCGCGAGGGATTTCTGGTCCCTTGGCCTGAGAAGCCTGGAGGCTCCGCCACACAGAGGGACCGGTACAGCATGGAGAAGCAACAGGTACCTAAGGCCCGAGTCGCAAGCCATACAGGCGTAGTACACGGCCAGCTCAGGGATGTGGGCTATCACACCACGAAAAGGGGGATAGTCAGCAAGGGCAGAGAGAGAACAGTAGGCCTACCCACTCACCCTGACCAGTGGGGCTCGCTCGAATGCTCTCAGACCCCCAGGCCCATTCCTACCCTGTACTCCTGTTGGGTCATTAGTACTAACTACAATAAAGACCCTGGACTGTTTGAAGCAGACTCTGAACCCTTATTATTGTGGCCTGCATCATCACCCCCAGCATCCTATTACACTGCCCTGAGGCTACACTCTTCCCATGGGGAGTTATCCTATCCCTGTGCTGCATACCAACATCAGCCTCAGCGGTCTGCCTTGCAGCGGCGGTCATCCCTGACCGCAATCCTTGGGTGGCATAGTCGGACATTCAGAACCCTACAAATAGACTGCCACAGCATTTGGTCTGACCACCCTGAGCTACGGGATCAGGTTGCCACTGCTACCCCCAACATTGCACTGAAGCCCGGTTCCGGGTGCCCCACGGCCCAGGGGGCGAGTCACCTTGACCCCAGATTGTCTGAAGACGTATTTGCCTTCTTCCTCCTGTACCTCGTACCAATTTCTCTGATGAAGAACTGGGGACTGCTCTGGAGTAGTACCTGGTGATTATCTGCTGCCAAGCCTATCCTCACCATCAGAGGCTCTAGTGAATACCATGTAGTCACTAGAAGACCTCCGAGTGTTACACATCTATTTCCCAGGCAATAAGGGGCTTTGCAATAATGAGTTTCAATTTTTTGTAGAAAATTCGGCAAAGCTGGCAAATTCGAGCTTCAAGTGATCTACTCATCTCTACTGTGAACTGCAAAAAACACAATCTAACCAGCACCTAGAATGAAGTCAATGTGAACATGTGCAAGCTGTTGTGATTACAAAGCATAGAGCCCATCACTACTATGACACTTTGTGCACCGAGATGTGTGAAAATGTAGAATATATTAAATGTAAACTGTATTACTGTCAGGTAGAATATACTTATAAAATTAAAGTATTTCGCTCACAAATTGAAAAATTCAAGTGATCCCACCAGCCTCTACAAGCCAACCTTATTTTTGGTGGAACCCTAACCTTTTCTATCAGACATGGCCAAAAAGCCTACAAATCCAATGGGCATGTACAGCTAACCCTTTGTATCGTCTATATGGCAGTAATGCAGTTTAAATTTTATACATTCATTCCTTGCATATGTCTTGGCGTACATTGTGTGTTGCTGCACTTTTTGGTATCTACAATGTCAAAGTTCTATCTATGAATCTATCTATGAATCTATCTATCTAAGAATCTATCTATCTAAGAATCTATCTATGATTCTATGATTCTAAAGTTTCTATCTAGATTCCTAAAAAATATGCTTCAGACGGAGCCCTAATGGAACCTTTCATTATAATGAAGCTTCCTTTGGGCTTTGTGACTCAATCCTGGATTCTGGGGATTTAGATAAAAAAACCAGAGTGTTCAACGTAGAGCACAGCGTGAATGCGACCCTCGCCTAATGGAGGAAGCAGGAGGTGAGGTTTGGTGAGGAATGACAGTTCTTCTTCCCAGTTCTCCTCTCCCACAGGACTATGTGTAACTCAGCTTCAGCAATTTTTCCTTGAGTGTTCCTTTAATGAGTCCCATCCTCTGCAGTATTTTCCCACGGCTGTCGGCTATTACCAGGTGGAAGCCCCAACGTTCCTGTTACAGTGTTTCATTGACTCCTTTTATGTCATCTTGAAGTTAAAGGGATAGATTTTTTTTACAAAATACTCCAATTGAGGCAAAAAGAAGCAATCCTTAGCTCACCAATTCTCCACTACCCAGTGCCCATCTGGTGTCTATTTCCTACTGCAACAATGACATCCCATCACAGGGACAAGTGACTGCAGCAGCCAATCTAGAACTGTGGCCAAACACAAAACCCAAAAAAAAGTCCATTCTAAAAAAAAAATACACCAAAGATGAAAAAAAACATAAGAAACACTGCTTGTAATATGTTATATATCCTTATTGGCTTACACAAAGTGGCATACTGCAAATGGTGGAAAGTCACATAGCTCCTATTAGACTTACGAGCTAAGTGGCGGGAAGGTAGGGGTGGTAGTGCGTAAGGCCAACGCCAACAGCCCTGCTTCCACCTACTTTTTCTTTTTCCCACATTTTTATGTAGGATTTGTATGGTACCTGCTCCATACCCAGCGGACACCCTCCAGTAACTGCTGCAATTGGACCTAGTTCTGATTGCACCAGTTTAACCCCTTAGATGCCGTTCTGAATAGCGACCACGTTATCTAAATGGTTTGAAGGGTTGACCCATTGTCACCCCAATAGGGCCCCCATGACTCTGTTGCAAGTTCTTCAATAACCCGGATTTTTATGTATAAACCTTCTTCCACCCAATTTTTTGCGGAATTTTTGAAAAAAAAAAAAAAAGCTCACTGCACAAAACAGCCAAACACGGGAACAAATGAAACAACTTAAATTTCCTTTATACTATATACTGTATATGTTTATATAGGACATGCACAGCATGTTTTTATTAAAAAAAAACAAAAAAAAAAAACTTTCCTTGCATATCTGTTACAGCTGTCTCTTCCAAAATAAATGATTCTTGTGTTGCAACCAGAAAAGAACACCCGAGAAAACTTGGGAAATGGTCAGTAAAAAAAAAAAAAAAGATAAAGGTGAAAGAAAATAACATTATTTAGACTGTGGGAATAGGCACCACCCCAGCTGAAAAGTTTCCTCATTATTCTTCCTATGTGCTAAGAAATAAGAAAGGATAAGAACTTTAACGCTGGACTCTTTCCAGGCTTGGGCAAAGGTTCAGGTGAATTTTTTGATCCAGGCTAAATAGAAAAACATAGCCAAAAGCATGTAAGAACTATTGAGAAATATCCCCTCCTGAATCCAACTTGGCACTAGTAAAAGTTGACCCATAACAGCTCGACGCTGACAAGAAGGCAACATTTACTTTTAAAAATAGCCATCTGTGCTGCGAGGAAGCGTAATTGTGTGAGTAGCGTTCGCCCCCTGACAAACCTTTACAATGGATATAGGCTGGAGGATCTTTACGGCTTTCTTCCTACAATTCATATCGCATCGGCTGCAGTAGAACCTTTCCTGTAGGTCCCAGAGCTCAGATGTTACATTATTTATTTAGCTCACTTTTCTTTTCATATTACTTTTTTTTTTTTTTTTTGCAATGTTAATTCTCTCGTCGGCTTATTTTTTTAATTTTTTTTTTTTTTATTATAATTCTTTATTATGCTACACCTTATTGTGCCTGACAACGAAAAAGGGTTATTTTAATTTTAGGTGGTGTTTAACAGCATGTAGCATGCAGAACACAAACTAATAAAATAAAATAGAAAAAAATAAAAAAATAAAAAAACAAAGCCTGTGTTGGTAAAGCGCTTGCAGAGCACAGCGGTAGCAATAAGATCTCAGGCGAAGGAGTTTGATTTGTTCCATTTAATATAAACCCCAAGGCCCCCGGTTAGCAAGAAAGCAAGAGAAAAAAAAAATATTTGGAAGGCACCTTGGTAAATTTGTCCGATAATTTCTAAGAACCTGTTCTGCTGGAATTAACTTTCGGAATAGCTACATGATAGGGTTTTTTACTATTTTTTACCGTCCACATGCAAATTCTAGTAAAACTAAGATATATATAAGTATATAAAGTTATGGCCGAAAGTGTTGGAACCCTTGAAATTGTTCCAGAAAATGAAGTATTTCTCCCAGAAGATTATTGCAATTACATGTTTTGTTATTTCCTTTGTGTGTATTGGAACAACACAAAAAAACTGAGAAAAAAAAAAGGCAAAATGGACATAATTTCACACAAAACCCCAAAAATGGTCCAGACTAAATTGTTGGAACCCTCAACTTAATATTTGGTTGCATCCCTTGGAATAAATAACTGCAATCAATCGCTTCCTATAACCATCAACAAGCTTCTTACACCTCTCAGCTGGGATCTTGGACTCTTCTTTTGCAAACTGCTCCAGGTCTCATATTTGAAGGCGCCTTCTCCCAACAGCAATTTTAAGATCTCTCCACAGGAGTTCAATTTAAGGACCTCCCTCAACTGGGAGCATAGAGAGCTAGTGTCCCCAATAGGGATGAGCGGACCCGTGGAAGTTCGAGTTCGTCGGGTTCAAATAATCTTTAGTCCAAAGTTCAGTTCAGGTACCCGAACTTAAACCCAAATCTCACAGAAAACAATGGGGACCCAAACTTTGGAGCTGGAAAATATCTCTCTCTCCCTCACGCTCTCTCCTCCTCGAACTCCCAACCTGTAAACGGACTTCCAGGATAAGTTTGTTTTCGTTGTTCAGCACCGGACACTAGATGTCCGGTACGAACCTTGAACTTTGCAGTTCGGTTTCGCTAATCTCTAGTCCCCAATATTCTTTTTACTTGTTTGTGTAAAAAGGAAAGGAGAAGACTGATTTTGTTATGCACGTTCAACCACTACAATGTCTTCCTGGAGCTACAGAACACTTTTAAAAACTATTCTGGGGATAGTTCTGCTTATGCTCGCAAAAGGTCATGGCGCACATCGTGCAGTCATGACGTTGGGACCTTACACGCGCTTCTGCAAGAACGTACTGGGTCTTATTAGAGCTGAGATAATGTGAAGGGGATTCAGTGCTCAGCGACAGTGATAAGAAGAGACACCGAGGACCAGATGGGTGATGAAGAGTGTCAGAGGGACCAAAGAGGTGAGTAGTAATAATGAGTACAAATATATATATTTTTTTACTGTTGTACAAATATATATTTTTTTTTTCTTATGTTTATTGTGCTCAGGTATCTAGAGAAACCCCAGAGCATGGGCAGCACAGATCTTCAGTGGTTAGCAGTGTAGCTTTGCAGTGCTGGGGTCCTGGGTTCAAATCCTCCATAAGGAAAACATATGCAGGGAGTTTGTATGTTCTCCCTGTGTTTGCGTGGTTTTCCTCCGGGTTCTCCGATTTCCTCCCACACTCCAAAGACATACTGATAGGGAATTTAGATTGTGAACCCCAAAGGCGACAGTGATGTTTACATATGTGAAATGCTATGGAGTTAATGGCGCTATATAAGTGAGTAAAATCAATGACTAATGAGGGACTTTAAATTTGATGAAAATAACTACTCTGCAAATTCAATTTCCCGGGAAAATCTGGGAAATTTGTTGAGTTCCTATTTTGTCAGATCCACTTCCCTCTACAGGGAACCTCTGCATGCTGTAAGGCTTCAGCCACAGTCGGACTCACTTCCTGGAAACATCTCTTCATATAAACTCAGTAGTTGGATTACATGGTAAAACGGTGATGCGCAGTAAAGACTTAAGACTATAAACATGTTTATTACCTTTGTGTATATTGGAACAACACAAAAAAAAACTGAGAAAAAAGGCAAATTGGACATCACTTCACAAAAAACAAAACAAAATGGGCTGGATAATTTTGTTGGCACGCTCAGCTTAACATTTGGTTTCACATCCTTTAGAATAAACAGCTGCAATCAATCTCTTCCTATAACCATCAACAAGCTTCTTAAACCTCTCAACTGGAATTTTGGACCACCAAAATGACCCAGCCATCACCCCATATCACTTGTCCCCTATGCCTCAAAACTACTGGAACAACACATCCATTCTGAACTGTCCTCCAACCTCTCCTGCTGCTCCCTCTTTAACTGCTTACAATCTGGCTTCCCACCACATTATTCCACCAAAACTGCCTTGACTAAAGTCATGAATCATGAATGACCAACTAACTACCAAATTCAAGCGACACTACTCTGCACTTCTCTTACTGGACATCTCCTTTGCCTTCGACACAGTGGACCATTCCCTATTAGTACAGATTCTCTTATATCTTGGCATCACAGACTTGGCCCTATCTTGGATCTCCTCATACCTAACAGACCGGACATTCAGTGTCTCCCACTCACACACCACCTCCTCATCTCACCCCCTATTTGGCAGTGTCCCCCAAGGTTCAGTTCTAGGACCCCTGCTCTTCTCTATCTACAACTTCGGCCTGGGACAGCTCATAGGGTCACAAGGATTTCACTATTATCTCTATGCTGATGACACACAGATCTACCTCTCTGGACCCAATATCACCTCCTTACTAACCAGAATCCCACATTGTCTGTCTGCTATTTAATCTTTCTTCTCTGCTAGATTACTAAAACTTAGCAAGGACAAAACAGAATTCACCATCTTTCCACCTTCTCACTCAACTCCCCCCAACTGACCTATCCATCAAAGTCAATGGCTGTTCACTCTCCCCAGTCTCGCAAGCTTGCTATCTCAGGGTAACCCTTGACTCTGATCTCTCTGTTAGAACCCTCCTGTTTGTTTTTTCCATCTTGTGTTTTGCGGTCACGTGACCATCTGCTTTTATATTCCAGCTCCGCCCTTTTGGCTGTTTCTCTTGCCAGGTGCTTCGGTGCCTTTCTCTGTCAGTTCGCTTGGTCCTTCTGGGACCTCTAGTACCTTTTAGTCAGTTTGTCTTTTTGTGTTCTGCAACAACTTCTCTGTTTAGGAGGTGTCCCATTTTTGTCCCAGTCCTTAGTTCTTTTAGGGACCCCTCCCCTTATGCTATAGGTCTTCGTTCAGACTACCCAAGGACTAAGGCGGGTCTGTTCGCAAGGAACAGTCAGCCCGCTACATCATAGGGATTCAACTTAGTCTTACTGTAGGGACAGCTTTCCCTTATCTTTCCTTAGTACTTGTTGCAGATCATAGCACTCTCTTTCAAATCTCATTTCCAAGCCCTTTCCACTTCCTGCTGACTCCAACTCAAAAATATCTCACGGATCCACACATTTCTTAATCAAGAATCTGCAAAAACCTGCATGCTCTCATCATCTCCCGCCTCAACTACTGCAACCACCTGCTCGGTGGCCTCCTCTCTAGCACTCTTGCACCCCTCCAATCTATCCTAAACTCTGCTGCCCGACTAATTCACCTGTCCCCCCGCTATTCCCCAGCTTCTCCCCTCTGTCAATCCCTTCACTGGCTCCCCATTGCCCAGAGACTCCAGTTCAAAACCCAAACCATGACATACAAAGCCATCCACAACCTGTCTCCTCCATACATCTGTGACCTAGTCTCCCGGTACATACCGGCATACAACCTCCGGTGCTCACAAGATCTCCTTCTCTACTCCCCTCTTATCTCCTCTTCCAACATTTGCATACAAGGTTTCTCCCACGGATCCCCCCTACTCTGGAACTCTCTACCCCAACATATCAGACTCTCGCCTACCATGGAAACCTTCAAAAGGAACCTGAAGACCCACCTCTTCCGACAAGCCTACAACCTGCAGTAACCACCGCTTCACCATACAGCTGCATGACCAGCTCTACCCTCACCTATTGTATCCTCACCCATCCCGTGTAGATTGTGAGCCCTCGCGGGCAGAGTCCTCTCCTCCTGTACCAGTCGCCGTCACGTTTTGTTCAAAATTATTGTACTTGTTTTTATTATGTATACCCCTTTTCACATGTAAAGGGCCATGCGCTACAAGAATAAATAATACTAATAATAGACACCTTGTATAGATGGAGACATTAAGATAATACAAATGAGCACATTGTTGGATAAATACATATGCCGCTTTGTACATAAAGAGGATGTACGATGTTCAATTCTTTTACAGGGGCTGTAGGTAAACAAAACTTTCTTGCTAGTTACCCCCACAGAAAATAGCTGATTGCTGAGAAACCAACCACAGATAGCCTTTTGTTAGGGGACCCTTCAAATAAAAAGTGATTTTCAAAAGTAGACAATCCCTTTAAGTTTTAAATGCCTGAACCTTAGATGTACAATACAGATAGCTATTGTCTTGCATTTGGCAGAGAATACAGGGTCACAGTGGTCACAATGACTGGACCTCAGACAGAAGGGTTATGACCTCACCTTTTTGTCGGTCACAGCAGAGATTTAGGGAGTAAATAATTGCAAAGTCATAAAATCTCTGGCTTCAACAAATGAAACTGTTTCTTCATGCTTCAGAAGTGGTGATGGTTACTTTGAAGAGTATTATAATCATTGTGGTAGCTTCCTGGGCTGTGGGACAAAAGATGTAAAGTTCTAGCTGACACCTCTGAAGCTGGGATTTCATATCTCACTTGTCATGATAATCTCCCCTGCAGTCTAAGAGCTACTGATGTACCAGAGCTACGTAAGTCAGTACAGTTTGCCGTATGTAGCAGCTTACTATGATGATCTATAGTGCCGCATAATAAAATCATGACATCATATTAACAATGCTACTCCTCACCAACCTCACCCCAACTACACCCTTGAGCTCAGTCAAGCATGAATGTGTTCTCGGTGCTTAAGAAGTCGATTCCAAACACCTCTAGTGGCAGCTTATCTCATATGACATCAAAAGGATCACATGCCCAAGCCCGTTTATCCATAATATTTGCCATTGGGGTAACCTTGGAAAAGAAACAAAGTAGAGAGGAGGAAAAAAGGTTCTGATGCTTTCAAGTAAGTGTTTTATCTCACCTTAGTCCTTGACTCAAAGCTACTGCTACTACTTCTGACCATGTTCTACATTGAGACAGGACAGCAGGAAACCCTCATATCTGTGTGTGCTGTGTATGGGAGACCTCAAAGTAGCTAGTCTTCACCCACCAGCTCAGAGACAACTGGCAAATAGAGATGGAGCTTGTAGATAGAAAACTGGATAAAATGTGTTATACTAGCCATATGTTTTTCAGAAGTAATTGCTACTTGTGTGTGGGCAAAAAAAGGGCTGCTACATTACAGTTAGTATTTATTATCACCTTAGTGCTGGATTCACAGCTACACTGCTCAATACTGCTCTATCATGTTCTTCATTCTGCTGCTGCTTATAGAAGCACTCCCATCTATATTTTTTTAATTAAATGTGTGTATACATATAAGTATTGTAGTGTGAATGTATTAATACACTTACCTACTGATACATTTTCCAGTATCCAGCGCAGTTCTTCTCCTCTTCACAGTGACATCACCCCTCTGCAGATTCTCTGGGTCATGCTGCGCTCTGCGTACCCCAAAAGTGACTTTTACAATGTAAGCCTATGAAGAGTCAGAGTGGAGCTCCACAGGCTTTCATAGTAACAGAGACTTCTGGCTCACCCATAGAATAGGCCAGCTAGTTGAAATTGCGGTGACGTCATTGAGAAGCGGAAAAGAATGGCGCCGGACCCCGGAGAAAGCAGTGGTAGGTGAGTATATTAATACACTCACACTATATTACATGCATATATATATAACAACACACATTACCCTTTAAGGCAATAACAAGGGGTAAACTGGAGACAAGACCCAATTGAAGATTAAAAGAATATTTTATTGTTAAATTGTTTTTAAAAGAATTAATTACACACATGTTAAAAATTAAGCAGGAAAATATTTCAGCTATACAGGAACATATAAGTGGGTCCCCAACCGAAGGCTGAATTTATGGGCTAATTAAGTTGGGAACATATATAATATGATATTGTCACACAGCTTAGATTAAATGAGGTGGTTTCAAGGCAGCAATAGAGGCATAAGGTGCTAGTGCTCCATATAGTAATACCTATAACAAAAAAGTATAAAAAAAATGCCCAATGCTAGCAATCCACCCACTCCGTTTATGATACTTAGTTGCCAAAGTCCCATTGAGTAACCATAGTAGTATACGTCCAGGACAACAGGTCACCGAGACCACAATAGTGCATAAGGAAAATGGGCACGTTACTTACAGCCAAACGGAGAGAGCACAAAATGAAGCCCACCGCTCCTGATGCTGCTTTTAATCTTCAATTGGGTCTTGTCTCCAGTTTACCCCTTGTTATTGCCTTAAAGGGTAATGTGTGTTGTTATATGAATTTTGGAGTGACCAGATTAACTTTTGTGACATATGTTGGTTATGCATATATATATATATATATATATATATATATATATATATATATACACATTTAATAAAAAAAATAGAGATTGGAGTGTTTTTTTAACATGTGCTAAATAGAGACAGGAGAGTAGGAATCCCTCATGTCTGTGTGTGCTGTGTATGAGAGACATCATAGCAGTTAGGCTCCACCCACTAGCTCAGAGACAACTGAAAATAAAAGATAAATCCTTCAGAAGGGAAAACTGGTGAGAAATGCAGGATACAAATTATATAATGGCCAGATATGGTATCATTCCTCATGAACACCCACAATATTTCTTTTCTGAACAGTAACCAAATAATATATACGCTTTAATATGAATTTATACATGCTTAAACAGTCTTACAAACATTGTAGCATTAGAGTAAATGAAAAAATTGGCCATTATACCCTTCCTCTGCCCCGCAGCCTTCACTGCAAATGGAGAGGATGTGAGCTGACATTAGTAGTTGCTACATATATGGGGTTCATTCCTACTATTCTGATTGAGCCGTGCACATTTTGCATTAGTTCTAGAGACATTGTAATAAATGTCTCTATTCATTTTTGGTTGTGTCATGTCTGGTACTATTCGGGCGCTTCCCTTTTAAGATGTGAAGCCACATTCAAGGCATATTTAAATGTGTAACAAGCTACTGTGGCTTTCAGGCAAACACGTGAATTTGCATTGTTTTATATTCATCATAAATATTTCACTTAATTACTGTGGTACCTTGTACTGAAATACCAAACAACATTACACATTTAATAGCACGGTCCCTGATGAATTCTGCAAAGTTTGCTGCAGGTTGGAGGCTCGGGCTCAGATTCTACTATCTGTTTTTATGTAAAGGAAATGCATACATGTAGAGAGGGCTGAATGTCCAGGTGTAAGTATGTGATGATGATGATGATGATGATGATAATGAATGGGTCATTTATAAATAAACATTGCTTCCATCTAATGCAAAGAGAAGCAGCACAAAGCAAGCAAACTACAAAACATGCACATAATAGTATACACTCGTATATAATACGCTACAAATACAAACATACTGTATGTCTGCAATCACCTACTTATGAATGCATAAATATTTACGTAAAAGAGGTGGACAAATCTACTGTGTTTCTCCAAAAATAAGACAGGGTCCTTTTGGTTAGGGCTTATTTTCTGGGAATGTCTTATTTTTTTTTCCTTGAACAACTATCCACATTTATCCACCACCCAACCCCAACCTTGACTGTAATGGCTCGCTCACAATGGCAAGCAGCATCCAATGATTCTTTCATGAGAGAGAATCGGATGCTACATGCAAATGACGCACGGATCAAATACTGCTGCGAGCGTGAGCCAAGTGTCATTTTACTGTGACCCGATTCTCTTGCATGCGAAAATCGGATCACAGGTGCGAAGATGGAGACTTAATTTCTCCATCTTCTCCATTGTGTGAGTTGGCATATATCGGACTGCACTTGGATGTCATCCCAGTGCAGTTTGATGTTTTGCACGCACCCATACACTTGTATGGGCGCGCGCTATTCAATATATGCCATCCGATATGTGCTGCCAATTGCAGCATGCAGCAATTTTTTTCTCATGCTGACTTGGCATGAGAACATAAACTGTAGTCGGCACTGCTCCATAGTATAACATTGGGCTACGGCTATCCGGTGAAACATGGGATAGCACTCGTCCGAGTTATACACTGGCTACTCTCCAGTGTGAGCGAGCCCTTACTAGGGCTTATTTTTTGGGTAAGGCTTATATTTCAAGCATACTCCAAAAATCCTGTAAAATAATGCTAGGGCTTATTTTCGGGGAAACGCGGTAATATACTACCAATGCAGCAACTACACAGGGGCTCTTTAGGCAAGTGCGTCATAGTCATCATTAGAGATGAGCGTTGTTCTACTCGAACTGTTCGCCAATCTCAAATTCGAGCTGTTTTGGGCGGTGTTCGAGCCGGTCGGCGAACACGAACAATTTGAGAAAAATTCGGCTGTTCGAGGTTATGTTCGATAACTGTTCGTGCACCAAAATCATAACTGGATTTTTTCTCAGTAATGATGAAAATTAATGTTAATACGCAGTTTGAGTGTACAGCGGGGCGGGGGGGAGGGCAGGGGATGGATCTCTGCAGGAATAATGAAGATCTCCATTTTTTTTTCTCTTTCCCGCATTTGCAGTGGGGAGGTGCAATCTGTCAGCCTATCAGCAGCGCACACACGGAGCGAAGTGCTTTTTTTCACACAAGCAAGGGCATGTGTGATTGGCAGTGTATGTCACATGTCCTTGCCCTATAAGACCAAGCCATTTTCCCCGTCGCCACCATTTTCTCACTGCTGCAGCTGCGTGTTAGACGGCACCGCTGTTGCTGTGTGCGCTATACCTTGTTAATTTCAAGCCAATTTTCGCACAAATATACAGATAGCTTGGGAGTAGGGAATAGTTGTGATTGCAGTCCTTTTAAGGACTAGGTTACAGCATTTCCTACGACTTTTATCAGGCAGGTCTGTTGTCTTAAATAGATAGATTGTGGGAGTAAAGACTAATTGTAATTGGAGTCCTTTTCAGGACTAGGTTACATCAGTTCCTATCAGTTTTTGCCAGGCAGGTCTGTGCCAGTGCTGTGCAAGTTTTTTTCACAGCATTTGGCTGAATCTAGCAAAGCTAATCCTTTTTGGCCTATTGCAGAGTGTGTTAGTCAGTGGAGTAGCCTATCTGTGTTGCAAGATATACCACCTGTGTATAGAATACCAATTTTTTTACTGCACCTAGTGAAGTAAAATCTTTTGGGCATAGCATCATTCTATTAGTCCATCTATACTGACCTCCATCAGGTTGCAAACTGAATATAATTTTTTTCTGCATCTAGCTCTGAAAAAATATTTGGGCTTCTAGCGGTGTGTGGGACTTGGTCTATTAGTCCATCTATACTGACCTCCATCAGGTTGCAAATTAAAAATAATTTTTTTCTGCATCTAGCTCTGAAAAAATATTTGGGCTTCTAGCAGTGTGTGGGACTTGGTCTATTAGTCCATCTATACTGACCTCCATCAGGTTGCAAATTAAAAATAATTTTTTTCTTCATTTATCTCTGAAAAAATATTTGGGCTTCTAGCAGCGTGTGGGACTTGTTCTATTAGTCCATCTATACTGACCTCCATCAGGTTGCAAATTAAAAATAATTTTTTTCTGCATCTAGCTCTGAAAAAATATTTGGGCTTCTAGCAGTGTGTGGGACTTGGTCTATTAGTCCATCTATACTGACCTCCATCAGGTTGCAAATTAAAAATAATTTTTTTCTGCATCTAGCTCTGAAAAAATATTTGGGCTTCTAGCAGTGTGTGGGACTTGGTCTATTAGGCCATCTATACTGACCTCCATCAGGTTGCAAATTAAAAATAATTTTTTTCTTCATTTATCTCTGAAAAAATATTTGGGCTTCTAGCAGCGTGTGGGACTTGTTCTATTAGTCCATCTATACTGACCTCCATCAGGTTGCAAATTAAAAATAATTTTTTTCTGCATGTAGCTCTGAAAAAATATTTGGGCTTCTAGCAGTGTGTGGGACTTGGTCTATTAGTCCATCTATACTGACCTCCATCAGGTTGCAAATTAAAAATATTTTTTTTCTGCATCTAGCTCTGAAAAAATATTTGGGCTTCTAGCAGTGTGTGGGACTTGGTCTATTAGTCCATCTATACTGACCTCCATCAGGTTGCAAATTGAATAAAAAAAATTTCTGCATCTAGCTCTGAAAAAATATTTGGGCTTCTAGCGGTGTGTGGGACTTGGTCTATTAGTCCATCTATACTGACCTCCATCAGGTTGCAAATTGAATAAAAAAAATTTCTGCATCTAGCTCTGAAAAAATATTTGGGCTTCTAGCAGTGTGTGGGACTTGGTCTATTAGTCCATCTATACTGACCTCCATCAGGTTGCAAATTAAAAATAATTTTTTTCTGCATCTAGCTCTGAAAAAATATTTGGGCTTCTAGCAGTGTGTGGGACTTGGTCTATTAGTCCATCTATACTGACCTCCATCAGGTTGCAAATTAAAAATAATTTTTTTCTTCATTTATCTCTGAAAAAATATTTGGGCTTCTAGCAGCGTGTGGGACTTGTTCTATTAGTCCATCTATACTGACCTCCATCAGGTTGCAAATTAAAAATAATTTTTTTCTGCATCTAGCCCAGCCAATAGTTTTGGCCTAATACCACAGTTTGGCCACTCAGCTCTGCTCGGTTACCATCCATTGTTTTTTTGTGCAAACAACTCCAGAGTTGTGAATTAGTTAACCACCAAAATGAGTGGAAAAAGGCCTGCTGCTGGTGGAAAGGGGAATAGGCGTGTTGGGAAGGGGAAAAAAGGTTGTGTCCGTGGGGTAGGTGCAGAAGAAAGACCATCTTCCAGCCAAACTAAAATGTCTACTTCTTTTAGCGGACAATGTGATAAGATCCCTTTCTTACGGCCACGCCAATCGCTACAAATTCCAGATGAGGCACAAAAACAGCAGGTGCTTCAACGGATATCAAGTGCTCCTTTAAGTGGGCTCTCCTCCACATCAACTTCAACATCACAAATACTCCAGTCCTCAAAGGTGTCACCCAAATCGCACTTGCTTCCTCACAGCTCCCAAATCTCCAGCTGCCCGTCTGAGTATGAGGTAGAACAGATGGTTGAGTCTGCAGAGCTGTTTACTCATACTATAGCCTGGGAATCAGAGGTCGACTCCAGCGCTTCTGTGAATCCAGACGAGGAAATGATCTGCACTGATGCCCAGAATCTTTATGAGTCGGATCCAGGACCAGACGCAGAAGGTTCTGACCATAATGTAGACCCTCATTCCCAAACTGTAACTCCTGTTGGTGGAGACAATGAGGAAGACGATGATAAGACTCAAATACCTGATTGGAGCGACAACTTTAGTTTTTTGTCAGGGCAGGAACAGGTTGGCTCTGAGGACGACGGGTGTGATAACGCACAGGGTGATGATGATGAGGTCGGAGATCCCACTTACTGTCAACCCACAGTCAGCCAAGAGATGAGGTCAGCAGAGGAGGTGGAGGAAGATGCTAGTGACGACGAGGTCAGGTTGCGCCTTCCTGGACAGAGACGTAGTACTGGAAGCACGTCAACAACTGCATCCTCAAACACAACTCTGCCTCTCACCACAAGTCGTGGTGGCTCTTCAGGTCGCATGGGTGCTAAGCCTTGCATAGCCTGGGCATTTTTTCAGATCGATAAAGATGACCCAACTCGTGTTATCTGTAACATTTGTCAGCAAAAGCTAAGTAGAGGCCAAAAAATACATAGTTTGAGTACTTCATGCATGAACCGGCACATGGACATGAAGCATAAGTTGCAGTGGGAAGCTCAGTGTGCTACAATGCGGCCTAGCCGGCCGGGCCAATCACCGTCTGCCATATCTTGTGCATCCGCGGCCTCTTCATCCTCTGTGACTGGGGGGACAGCAGTCACACCTGTTTTGGGGCGCAGACCTGCCACCTCTTTACCCGCAACAGCCAGCGTGATTGGCAGGTCATCATTTTCTTTGGAGGTGGTAACACCAGCTGGTGTTGAGCGCTGTCCGACATCGATAGCACCACCTTTGGATCAAGGCAACCTAACATGTCCGCCTGCATCTTCCTCACAGACCGGCAGTTTGCCGGGGACACCCTTATCAACCCCGTCTAAGCACAATAGCCAGCCCTCGGTCCCTCAGATGTGGACAAGTAAAAGACCATTTCCTCCTAGCCATGAGAAAGCTAAGAGATTGAATTTCACCATCTGCAAGCTCTTGGCTACAGAAATGCTGCCTTTCCGCCTGGTGGACACAGAGGATTTTCGAGACCTTATGTCCGTCGCAGTGCCCCAGTACCAGATGCCCAGTCGGCACTACTTCTCAAAGAAAGGTGTGCCTGCGCTCCACCAGCATGTCGCACACAACATCACCGCTTCTTTGAGAAACTCTGTGTGTGACAGGGTGCATTTCACCACAGACACTTGGACGAGTAGGCATGGACAGGGGCGTTACATGTCGCTGACTGGGCACTGGGTAACTATGGTGACAGCAGGACAAGGGGCTGCTGTCCAAGTCTTGCCGTCCCCACGAGTTGTGCGTCAATCCTCTTTATGTCATTTTTCCTCCACTGCTTCTGCCTCCTCAACCTCCTCTCGGTCTTCCACCTGCACCCAAAGCCTGTCTGGTCATGCCACAAGCTTTCTAACTGCGCAGAAGGGATCCTGCACACCTCCTTACTATGCTGGCAGTAGGGCTCAACGTCATCAGGCGGTTTTTACATTGAAATGTCTGGGAAATGTGAGTCACACAGCTGAGGAGTTGTGGTCAGCTCTGGAGAACCAATTTCATGAATGGTTGTCTCCACTGGACCTGAAACCAGGGAAGGCCGTGTGCGACAATGCTGCAAACCTGGGTGCGGCCCTCCGCCGGGGCAATGTCACACACGTGCCTTGTATGGCTCACGTGTTGAACCTGGTTGTCCAGCAATTTTTAGCCCACTATCCCAGACTAGATGGCCTTCTGCAGAGGGCACGGTCGCTGTGTGCTCACTTCCGCCGTTCGCATCCCGCAGCTCAGCGACTTACATCTCTACAGAAGTCGTTGGGCCTGCCACTTCACCGGCTAAAATGCGATGTGCCTACCCGGTGGAATTCAACTCTGCACATGTTGCAGCGACTGTGGCAGCACCGACAAGCCCTGGTGCAATACGTTCTGACGTATAGCCTGGGCCAACGAGATTCAGAGGTGGGGCAAATCACGCTGGAGGAGTGGTCTCAGATCAGGGACCTATGCACCCTTCTGCACAGTTTTGAAATGGCGACGAAGATGTTTAGTGCTGACGATGCCATTATCAGCATGACTATTCCGGTGATTTACATGCTGGAGCACATGTTAAACAGAATTCGGAGTCAGGTGGTGGCACAAGAGGAGGTGGAGGAAGTAGAGGAGGAGGAGTTGTATGCGGAAGGGCTAACATCTGCAAGGTTCAGACGGTCGGCAGCACCAAGGCGGCAGGCATGTGAGGGTGGGGGAGATGGTTTAACCAGGGCGCATGGTAGCAGCCAAACTAGTGAGGAAGGTGCAGGAGCCCAGGAAGAAGTGGAGGACGAACTGATGGAAGACTCATCAGATGAGGGAGACCTTGATCACATTTCTGTTGTGCGAGGTTGGGGGGAGAGGACAGAGGAAGGAAGCATGATTGTTACCTCGCCACCAACACAACAGGGACTTGGTGCTCCTGGATGCGCAACACACATGAGTGCCTTCTTGCTGCACTACCTGCAACATGACCCTCGAATTGTGAGAATTAGAAATAATCCTGACTACTGGGTTGCCACACTGTTAGATCCCCGGTACAAAAGTAAATTTGCAGAAATTATTCCTGCCATAGAAAGGGATGCACGCATGCAGGAGTATCAGCAGAGACTGTTGCAGAATCTTACATGTGCTTTTCCACAAAATACCAGTGGTGCACGTAGTGAATCTCACAGTTCCAACTTGCCAACCGTGGGACCGTCAAGTGTTCAGCACTCAAACCGTAACAGAACCACAGTATCTGCTGGTAACATCAATTTTGCGGAATCATTTCATCACTTTTTTAGCCCATCCTTTGCAAGGCCACAGGAGACAAGAAGTCTGACACATAGTCAACGCCTAGAGACGATGGTACAGGAGTATCTCCAAGTAAACATTGAAGCCACGACTGTGTCACTGGACCCTTGCTCTTTTTGGGCTTCCAATCTGGATAAATGGCCGGAGCTAGCCACTTACGCCTTGGAGATCTTGTCATGCCCCGCAGCCAGCGTTCTGTCTGAACGTGTGTTCAGCGCTGCTGGTGGTGTGCTGACAGATAAGCGCACGCGGCTCTCCACTGATAATGTAGACAGACTCACGTTCATAAAGATGAACAAATCATGGATCCGAAACGACTTTTCTACCCCTGTGTCATCCTGGGGAGAGTAAAAGCTTGATGATTGGTTAAAATCACCCTACCAACCGTTTTAAGCTTTCAAATTACTAATCATGTTTATCTGTATCTTGACTGGAAAATAATTTGGGCTTTGTAGCAGTGTGCAGCACTGATCCTATTAGGCCATCTATAATAAGCTTCACCAGATTTAAAATTAAAAATAATTTTTAGCTGCATCTAGCCCGGAAAATAATTTTGGGGCTCCGAGATGCGCAAGACACATAAGTGCCTTCTTGCTGCACTACCTGCAGCATGACCCTCATATTGTCAGAATTCGAAGTAATCATGACTACTGGGTTGCCACACTCTTAGATCCCCCAAACTTTTCGATCAACCTTTTCATTTTAATAAAGACCAAAAAAATGGTCATTTTTGAAATTATAAGCATTAGCAGGTTGTTAGAAACTGAAATCAAACAGTTTTCAACTCAAAACTTTATTCTAGGTGATGTTACATTTTCACATAGGACCCCTTGTTCGAAAGGAGCTTCTGAACTCTCTCGTCCATTGAATTTGTCAGGTTTTGGATGGTTTCTGCTTCAATTGTTTTGCATGAGGACAGAATACCCTCCCAGAGCTGTTGCTTAGATGTGAACTGCCTCCCGCCATCATAGACACTCCTTTTAATGATGCTCCAAAGGTTCTGAATGGGGTAGAGGTCAGGGGAGCATGGGGGTCACACCATAAGTTTGTCCCCTTTTATGCCCATATCAGCCAGAGATGCAGATGTTTTATGTGCAGCATGAGATGGTGCATTATCATGCAGAAAAATGATCTTGCTGTGAAATACACGGTTCTTCTTCTTGAACCATGGCAGGAAGTGCTGTTTGAGAAAATCCACATACATTATGGAGTTCATCTTTAGCGCCTTCAGGGATCCTAAAGGGGCCGACAATCTCTCTCCCCATGATTCCAGCCCAAAACATTACTCCATCTCCTCCTTGTTGGCGCTGTAGCCATGTTTGCGTGGGGTGTCCATCAACCAGCCATCCTCCACTCCATTCATCTGGACCATCGAGCGCTGCACGGCACTCATCCGTGAACAAAACAGTTTTGAAATCAGTCTTCATGTAATGTTTGGCCCACTGGAGCCGTTTCTGCTTGTGTGAAGTGGATAGAGGAGGTCGACAGGATGGCATATGCACAGCTGCAAACCTCTGAAGGACCCTGCATCTTGTTGTTCGGGGGACGTTGGAGGCACAAGCAGCTTCAAAAACTTGTCTGCTGCTATGACAAGGCTTTTTTGCCGCTGCTGTTTCAACCTGACGTAATTGCCTGTAGGAAAGAGTCCTCAATTTGCCCTTATCAGCACGCACACGTGTGTACTGTGAATCAGCTACATACTTCTTGATTGCCAAGACACTTCATCCTGATCATCGCACAATGTTGATTGTAGTCATGCCTTGACCTAAACACTCCACAATTTGTTGCTTCTCAGCAGCCGACACATCCTTTTTCTTTCCCATTTTGGCAGAAAATGTAGGCTGCTTAATAATGTGAGAGAGCCTTCTTAAGTAGTCTTGCCTTTCATTGGACACACCTGCCAAACTAATTAGCACAGGTGTCTGCAATTGCTTACAGTGATATAAAGAGCCCTGACACACATCACCATCAATGAGTTTAACTGACAAACAAACAAATTCTTCCCTTATCACTCCTAAACACTTTTTGCATAATAATTTGGAACGCGGTGTACATGTGCTTTTCCACAAAACACCAGTGGTTCACGTAGTGAATCTTACAGTTCTAACTTGCCAACCGTGGTCTGTATGGAATTGTTCAATAAAGGGCCCAAAATTAAGATAACATAGATGGGAGAGGTCTCTATGAATAGGAATTCCTAAGTATTTGATACCCTGTGAGGGCCAGGCAAAGGGAAAGTTGGACTGGATGGAATCCTATATGGATTTAGGGAGGGAGACATTGAGGGCCTCAGACTTCGCTGCATTGATTTTAAAATTTTACCATGTAACAAAGTGATCTATTTCAGCCATAACAGCAGGGATGGATATATGTGATTGAGTGATATATACTAGGACATCATCAGCAAATAGAGAGCACTTGTACTCGGTGCCTCCCACCTCAATCCACCTAATATTGGGGTTATGGCGAATTGATGAGAGCAGGTGCTCCGTCACTAGGATGTATAAGAGAGGGGACAGAGGACATCCCTGCCTTGTCCCATTGGTGATTGTGAAAGGTGATGAAAATGTTCTGACGCACCCCCTGGGCCTTGGGACACCCGGAGCCGGACCCTTTTTGGTGGATGCTGGTGGTTGTAGTCTTCGTGGCGGCGATCCGTTTCCGTGGCTCAGGGCGGTCAAACCAGTGGCGGAACTATTTATGTGGTTTTGATGTTTAAATGTCCGACTACGCCACCCGTGGATTGCGGTCAGAGTGAACCGCCGCTACAGGGCAGACCGCTAAGGCTGGTGTTGTGGGTGCAGCAGAGCGTAGCATAACTCCCCACGGGAGGAGTATAGCCTCAGGGCAGTGTATGCGGAGGATGCGGGTGATGGTGCAGGGCAGCAGCAGTAACGACACGGAGTCAGTGATGCAGTTCAGGGCCTTTACTCACAGTTCTTATTATCCAGACCACGTCTGCAGGTAACGGCTGCCCACGTCGTACTGTGCTCACCAGGTGAGGGGCTCAGACAACTCCCAGATAACTTTGGAGCGCTTCACAGGACCCCCTTTGTGTGTCCTTTGTCTGGCCTTTCTTACCAACACTTCTGTCCGGCTGCCTCGGGCCTCCTCTTGGTAAACTTGGCGCCAGTTTCCCTGACCCTATGTGGTGCCTTCCTAGCGGGTGGAGCAAGGGGCTGCGCCACATAAAATGTCAGAGCCTCCGGTTTCTAGCTGAGGGTCGTTTCCTGCCTCCACTAGTTCGGGGACCGGTCTCCCCCTTTGGCCTGACCCCTCCACGCAGGTGGATTCGGGCGTGCGGTGGCGACTCGCCCGTCCGCACCCCTGGGATCCCTTCATTCCTCGTTCCTGGAGCCTTCTCCGCTCCTCTTCCTTCCTTCTCCCTCTTGCAGGCCTGGGCCTCTGTTACTAGGCCCGCCTCCGGAGCAGAGCTCATGCAGAGCCCCTGCTCCCTGCCACTTCTGCTCAGACTTCTCTGCACTGAACTAAGATGGTACCCACCTTTTATACTCCCTTCTCAATGCACCCAGGAACTGCTTCCTCCCTGCTCCTGCACTGCAGGGTTCCCCTTCCTCAGTGTTCCCTCCCCCCACTCCAGCCAGGGACAGGGACTGTCGTGCCCATCTCAGGGGCATATTGGTCGCCCTGCCCCACGGCAATGTGGTGTAATGCATGCAGGTGTCGGGTCCTGATCCACACTCCATCCCTATCTGAGAGTGAGATATCACACCTCTGGGTGAGGTGCAATACGTCTGTAGCAACCGAGCCCTCGGTGCTACAGTTCCATTTATCTTCAGCCTAGGTGACGTATTGTGATACAGGGCCGTGATTTTGGCTATAAAAGGGTCCCCTAGACCCCTACCCCAAGCTTTTTAAGAGAATCATATATGGCGTGCCAGGAGACTCTATGGAATGCTTTCTCAGCATCCAACGAGAGTATCTACTTACAAATTTTTAACTGCATCTAGCCCAGGAAATACTTTGTGCCTAGTAGCAGTGTCTGCTAGTCAGCGGATTATCCCAGCTGTTAAGCAAGCTACACCACCTGTAGTTTGGACACTTAATTTTTTCAAAGGAAATGCTTCGGGACCACGGGATACTTAGTGAAGAGCATCAGGAGGCACCCCAAGGCATAGGGGCTGGGACTGGCACTAGGATGCCTTGCGGTGGACAGCCGAGCTCGATCCTTATAAAAGCTTTTTAACTGCAGCAGCTTTAGTGGACGCTACTGGAGCTGGAATTACGCGGCTGCTGGCATGAGACTTGCCCTCCAATAGATCCTTGTAAATGGATTTAAAGTGTATTCATTCAAATTAGAGGGACAATTTAAATTAAAAAGCTTAGAGCTGCCTCCACCACAGGGGGGCTCTCTCGACCCACCAGCGGACAGGCACCAGTATTGGGAGAGGGGGGCTGGCCGTCAGGGTTCACCGCGGCTCTGGCACAAACCCGGCGACACGGAGGTGGCACGGGCAGGAGCGGACTGGCCGTCTCGGCTTCTCACTTTTTGGATTTTAGAAGGGCATGACATGCCTATATCTGTGTCTCCCCCTCCTTTTACTCCTCCACCTCTTTTCTTTTCGCATGACTATATGTACTTGTCACTTTTCCATGTGTTAGTTGTGTCTTCTGAGCAGTTTGTCAGCTTTTGGACACCTTTGAAGGTGTTTTCTATGTGTTTCTATGTGTTTTTGTTTGCCTGCCATTGGTTTTAACGGTGTTCGAAGGTGTTCGACGAACAGTTCGGCGAACAGTTCGGCGAACACACGGGTGTTCGACGAACCGAACTCGAACACTACGGGGGTGGCTCAACACTAGTCATCATATTGTTTATTGCACTGGCGTTACTATAATAATGATTCCTTATGGATCAAAATGATTGATTAATTGGTTTGTATGCTCTCATTATATTTACTGTCAAAAGCAAAAGACTTACAAAAGACTTTTAGGAGAACTTCTACAGGGAACCTATAGGCACCCTTGACGTTTACACATAAACATCAACCCACACATACAACCCAAATTCCAAAAATGTTGCCCCTCTGTGTAAAATGTAAAGAAAGAAAACTAGAATGCAAGGATTTGGAAAAATCTTATCACCATATTTTATTCCCATAGAACACAGTAAACAGATCAGAAAGTGAAAATTGGAATTTTTTCCATTTCAGTTGAAAAAATTAACTCATTTAAAAACTCATTTAAAAATTGATGGCAGCAAATCTCAAAACCATCGGGACAGGGTCATGTCCACCATTGTGTAGCCTTCCCTCTTCTTTTTGCAACAATCTGTAAACGTTGAAGAAGTGAGGACACAATTGCTGTGGTTTTGGGGAGAAATGTCCCATTCTTGTCTGATGACAGATCCTCGTTGCTCCACAGTCAGGGGTCTTTGCAGGATTTTTAATTTCATATTGTGCCAAATGTACACTACAGACCAAAAGTTTGGACACACCTTCTCATTTAAAGATTTTTCTGTATTTTCATGACTTTGAAAATTGTACATTCACACTGAAGGCATCAAAACTATGAATTAACACATGTGGAATTATATACTTAACAAAAAAGTGTGAAACAACTGAAAATATGTCTTATATTCTAGGTTCTTCAAAGTAGCCACCTTTTGCTTTGATGACTGCTTTGCACACTCTTGGCATTCTCTTGATGAGCTTCAAGAGGTAGTCACCGGAAATGGTCTTCCAACAATCTTGAAGGAGTTCCCAGAGATGCTTAGCACTTGTTGGCCTTTTTGCCTTCACTCTGCGGTCCAGTTCACCCCAAACCATCTCGATTGAGTTCAGGTCTGGTGACTGTGGAGGCCAGGTCATCTGGCGTAGCACCCCATCACTCTCTCTCTTGGTCAAATAGCCCTTACACAGCCTGGAGATGTGTTTGGGGTCATTGTCCTGTTGAAAAATAAATGATGGTCCAACTAAACGCAAACCGGATGGAATAGCATGCCGCTGCAAGATGCTGTGGTAGCCATGCTGGTTCAGTATGCCTTCAATTTTGAGTAAATCCCCAACAGTGTCACCAGCAAAGCACCCCACACCATCACACCTCCTCCTCCATGCTTCACGGTGGGAACCAGGCATGTAGAGTCCATCCGTTCACCTTTTCTGCGTCGCACAAAGACACGGTGGTTGGAACCAAAGATCTCAAATTTGGACTCATCAGACCAAAGCACAGATTTCCACTGGTTTAATGTCCATACCTTCTGTTCTTTAGCCCAAACAAGTCTCTTCTGCTTGTTGCCTGTCCTTAGCAGTGGTTTCCTAGCAGATATTTTACCATGAAGGCCTGCTGCACAGTCTCCTCTTAACAGTTGTTGTAGAGATGTGTCTGCTGCTAGAACTCTGTGTGGCATTGACCTAGTCTCTAATCTGAGCTGCTGTTAACCTGCTATTTCTGAGGCTGGTGACTCGGATAAACTTATCCTCAGAAGCAGAGGTGACTCTTGGTCTTCCTTTCCTGGGGCAGTCCTCATGTGAGCCAGTTTCTTTGTAGCGCTTGATGGTTTTTGCAGCTGCACTTGGGGACACATTCAAAGTTTGCCCAATTTTTCAGACTGACCGACCTTCATTTCTTAAAGTAATGATGGCCACTCGTTTATCTTTACTTAGCTGCTTTTTTCTTGCCATAAATTCTAACAGTCTATTCAGTAGGACTATCAGCTGTGTATCCACCTGACTTATGCACAACACAACTGATGGTCCCAACCCCATTAATAAGGCAAGAAATCCCACTTATTAAACCTGACAGGGCACACCTGTGAAGTGAAAACCATTTCCGGTGACTACCTCTTGAAGCTCATCAAGAGAATGCCAAGAGTGTGCAAAGCAGTCATCAAAGCAAAAGGTGGCTACTTTGAAGAACCTAGAATATAAGACATATTTTCAGTTGTTTCACACTTTTTTGTTAAATATATAATTCCACATGTGTTAATTCATAGTTTTGATGCCTTCAGTGTCAATGTACAATTTTCAAAGTCATGAAAATACAGAAAAATCGTTACATGAGAAGGTGTGTCCAAACTTTTGGTCTGTACTGTATATTCCGACAAACCAGATTTTTCTACCGGTAGAGTTGAGCATTTGTTTTCAAATTAGAACTTTCCTGAAAATTTGATTTGCAGCAAACAATCGGCCTAAAATCGAAAATCATTCAAAGTCTCTGATTGCCCTGAAAAGACATGTATGATACTCTGAGGTCTCTTAGGACTTTATTAAACCCCATTTCCAGCCATTTTTAGGGGTAGTCCAGTTATAACAAGTTATCACCTGTCCACAGAGTAGGTGATAACTTGTTTATCGATGGGGGTCTGACCACTGAGACTTGTATGAGGAACTTTTATCCCCGTAAGAATGGAGAAGCATTGTTCATTTGCAACCTAAGCTCCAATCATTCACTATGGTGCTGCCAAGCTCTGCACTCAACATTTTCCGCCAGCCCTTTAATGAATGAATGGATTGCAGGTTGGGTGTCCGATCTGTTGCGCCATCTTGTAACAGGAGTAAAAGTTCCCAATCTGGGTGGCTCCCTGCAGTGATCACCAAGTTATCATGTATCCTACAAATTGGTGATAATGTCATTAAGTTATGTGCAAATGACCTCAACATATATGGCTATGGGTAAATGAATGGTAACCATTCTCCATTGATGTGCTGTCACGCACTATCTGTACACTTTATTCAGTGCTTTATGGATTTCTGTCACTATCTCTATAGCTAAGCTCTGAGTTGTGACGTCCTCTTTCTATCCAGATTCCTCACAAAGTAGCTGCTGCATTCCCTACCTTGGCTTTTATACAGGCTATGATAGCCCCTCCTGATTGGCTGTGCTATGCCATGTGATGTAATAGCTATAAGGAATTATGGGTAGCCGCGTAAGATCATGTGAACCTTTTTTTGTTGATGCAATCTTCTGCAACGTGTAAAATGGCATTGGGCATTTTAGTCAATTCGCACAAAATGCAAAATGTTTGAATTCGTCGGGTTCAGCAAATTCCTAAAAATTCAACACAAATTCTATTCTCAGGAAATTGATTTGCTCATCTCAAGCTACCAGTTTACTTATGTCTTTCGATAAAATTTCTTTTTTTTGTGGCATCTAGATGAAATCTCCTCTTAAACATCCTTCTAAATAGTTTAAACTTTATTGCACGGGTGATTTACAGGTTTAGTGATCTGTAGACAGGCTTAATCATGGAGGAAATATGCACATATTTTTTATGATTTTAAACATAAAGATGAAATAATACATGGCGCTGATTCCTCTTTATGCACAAGCTATGTCATTTTAATTTACTAAAATATAAATTATACTGACTTTGGATGGAAATCATAAAACTGCCAAATGTAAGACGGACCAATCCCCGCACCTGTAATACCAAGGAATATTTACCCAGGGCGCATTGCCGCGGTGTCACATAATTACAGGTCTAAGATTTAACCGTTTATAAATCAGATTGTTAACGCTGTTTGCCACGAATGGTTTGTTGGGTTGTTTTTTTGTACATGGATTTATTGGGTGGTGGTAATGATGAGTGTGAAACATAAACCTTAAAAATGTTCTCTGCTCTCTTGATGGGGCTTCACAAGCTGGGACCACCACTGATTGCAAAAATGACAGGTTCTGCGTCCTTCTTTTTTCATAACATATTGATATATCTCTATTGGAGGCTTTTCATTTGCAATCAAATGTATTGAGAAATGGTCTGATCAGAGTGTGATCCGATTTTCTTGGAGGTGGAGAGGAAAAAAAAAAAGTTTCTCCACCTTCTCCATTATGTTAGTGCATCAAAATTGGACCGCATTCGGATGACATTCGATTTTTTTTCACAGACCCATAGACATAAATGGGTGAGCGCCATCCGAATCTCGGAGGCAAATCGTGCATGCTGCAAATTTTTTCCTCTGACCGCTCGAATTGGACATGTGCACAGTGCCATAGTAGAACATGGGTACGAAACCACGGATAGCACACGTCCTATTAAAACGGTCATCTGCATGAGCCTTTGATCCAAAGTCTCAATTACATGCCAGGAAATTGATATTAGCCCCCAGACCAGACCCTTTAAATATATTCAGGGTCACTATATTAATAGCAGAATCCAGACCGGAGCCCCTCAATATTTCAAACTAATATCTAATCATTTCAGATCCTAGACCAGACCCTTTTATTTTTATCTGAAGCCATAATGATTTCAGATGCAAGATCAAATCCTCTAAATATGTTCAGACACCTTATATTAATGTAACACCACCGGCCAGACCCATAAACTAATTTCAGATCCAGATTATACCACCTAAAAATAATCAAACCCCTATGTAATATCAGACCCAGGAAAAGACTCTTGTATAAATATCAGTCGTAAAAAAAATTATTTCCCTTGCTTATATAGCACCAACATATTCCGCAGCGCTGTACAGACATCATCATTACTGTCTCCATTGGGGCTCACAATCTGGATTCCCTATCAGTATGTCTTTGGAGTGTGGGAGGAAACCGGAGAACCCAGAGGAAACCCACGCAAACACGGGGAGAACATGCAAACTCCTTGGAGATTAGACCCCCTTATATATTCAGACCACAGAGTATAGACTTATCCTCCTCATTCTTGCTCATGTTCAGCTCTGGGTGCCGCTGAACTTAGTCCTGATTCTGGATGACATTGTGGAAAACCACCAGCAAGCCAATTCTTTTTATTACTCCGATTCATCACAGCTTTCACAAAAGAATTCTAAAAGCTTTGAAAAACTCAGCGTTGCTGGAAAATGTTGCAACATTTGGTGTTCTCACTCAAGTTTCTCCCAGCTCCGATAAAATGGGTGAAGATGGGGCGGGACAGGGGCAAGGTGACCACCACTTTTCAAACACATGGCAAGCGGTGACGTTCGCTATGCCAGAAATCTTACTCCAGTAGGGGCCGTATGTAGTAGGAATTGTGGTGAGGCATACACATAAGTGTACACCACTCGTCCGGTGCCCCTGACTCATGAAGAGGAGAATGCGTTTTTCATGAATCAGGAGCGTCTGTCTCACGTTCACCACTGCAAGCGACCTCTTCTAGGCGGAGTCTCCTCACAGATCTACGGTGCTTGACCAAAGTCGGGTGTCATCCAGGTCTGAGGGAAAGAGGGCTGGGCTCTACATCTTGACCGGTGTAGTCTGGACTCTGGGTCTTAACAGGCGCAGGTCCAGAATTAGTATCTTGACTGGCATAGTTGGGACTCTGGGTCTTGACTGGTGCAGATCGGGTTTTGGGGTCTTCACCGGCGCAGTCTAGACTCTGGGTCTCACTTGGTGCCGCTGAGGTCCTATATGTAACGGAAGAGCAGCCCGCTGGCACCCGCTTCTCGTCCTGGCTTGCCACTCAGGCTGCAGCATCTCTGTGCACATCTGGACTGCTCTCTCTTTTAGTGCCAAAATCTGCTTCGTTTGGAGCGCTGACTCTTTATATTCAGGAACTCCATCATCAATGGCACCTGACTGTGTGTTACATTCAAACTTGTTCCACCTGCAATTTTTCCTGTTCCGGTTAGTTCCAAATGGTCCCATGTGTTCAGAAGGTGGCAGCCTTCTCACACCAATGATACACAGCCCTGGGGTTTTTCAGGAGTATTGTCACCTCCTCTTACACCCTCATCGAGACCAGTGTGAACAACACCGGTCTTGATGAATCAGGCCCAATGTCCATATACTTCATATCAGTCACTGCGATCTGAGGAGTTATCAGGAGAAAGTTTCCAGCTCATTAAAACATATTTGTAGGCCTGCAACTTTGTTATAAACCTGACTCCATGAAGCAATTGCCAATAGGTGATCATGGCAATATTGCTGTATTCGTAAAGCCAGATCTGGGGCGTTTTGACCTTTGCAGCAGTAAATGGACAGTCTAATGTGTTTTCGTCTATTATCACTTAAGCGAAACCACAAAATAGCCAGTGCTTATGCAAATGCACATTTTTGGGGGCATACAAACGTCCTGGTAATTACCGTATTTTTCGGACCATAAGACGCACTTTTTCCCCCCGAATTTGGGAGGAAAATGAGGGGTGCATCTTATGGTCCGAACATTGCGTACCTGCGGTAGTGGTGGAGCGGGATCTCCCTCCTTTGCGGCGGCGGCATCAAAGGAGGAGGAGGTGACATGCTGCGGGTGTCTGGCTGGGGGCTGTGGGTTGAACTGAATGCGGGCAGTGTCTGGCTGCGGGCCGGGGCGGTGAACGGCGCAGGTTTCCGGTGTGCGCGGTCACTTCTTGAAGATGTGATCCACAGGAAAATGGCCGCATGCGCTGACTTGTAGCTCGGGCGGCCATTTTCCTGTAGACCACAGCTTCAGGAAGACGGCTGCGCACACCGGAAACCTGCGCAGCTCACCCTCCCGGCCCACAGCCAGACACTGCCCGCATTCAGTTCTACCAGCGCTGGCACCCAGCCAGACACCCACAGCATCTCACCTCCTCCTCCACTTACCGCCCCAGCCCGCAGTCAGACAGTGCCCGCATCCAGTCTAACCCCAGCCAGACACCAAGTGTTATGATCTGCAACAAGTACTAAGGAAAGAAGGGGAAAGCTTTCCCTACAGTAAGACTAAGCTGAATCCTTACGATGTAGCGGGCTGCCTGTTCCTTGTGAACAGACCCGCCTTAGTCCTAGACTAGTCTGAACGAAGACCTATAGAATAAAGGGGAGGGATCCCTAAAAGAACTAAGGACTGGAACAAAAATGGGACACCTCCTGAACAGAGAGAGTTGTTGCACAACACAAAAAGATAAACTAACAAAAAGGTACTAGAGGTCCCAAGGGACCAAGCGAACTGACAGAGATAGGCACCAACCCACCTGGCTAGCAAAACAGTCAAGCAACACTGAAGTCCAGCACAGCCAAAAAGGCGGAGCTGGAATATAAAGCCAGATGGTCACGTGACTGCAAAACACAAGATGGAAAAAACAAACAGGAGGGTTCTAACACCAAGGGCCCCCAGCCAGACAGCAAGGGCCCCCAACTAGACACCAAAGGGCCCCATCCAGACACCCGTGGCCCCCAGCCAGTCACCCGCAGCACCTCACCTCCTCCTCCTTTGCTGTTGCTGCCGCCGCCACCACCGCCACCACTGGTCCAGTCTCCAGGCAGGCCTCGGCGGCACGCAGGCAGGCCCTTATCGCCAAACACTGGCCCCTGCCCTCAGCCAGGCCCAGGGCCCGGCCCCCAGCCATGCACCGGGCCTCAGCCAGGCCCCCAGCCATGCACTGGGCCTCAGCCAAGCCCCGGCCCCCAGCCAGGCCCCGGCCCTCAGCCTGGCATAGGGCACCAGCCATCTCTTCTGCTGCACCCGCCAGGTTCCTGAGGGAGGGAAGCGAGGGCCCTGCAATCCTGCTCCACCGCAACTCCCCGCTGCTGAAGCACCAGATTCCTGAAGGACCCTGCCTCCTGTGACCCTCGCTCCACCGACCCCCAGGTAAGATATTGTACCTATTAAGACTATAAGATGGACCCCATCTTATTAAAATATATATTTTTTCTATATTCCACCCCAAAATTTGGGGAAAATATGGTCCGAAAAATACGGTATGTAGAAGTTACTTTGTAGCGAATGGGATATTCCTAGATAAAAGAGCAACTTCAAAATGATATAATATCAGGGAATTGCTATTTGTGCCATTTCAATATATATCCATTAGCTGTTATGTACATTACAGACCTATGTGTTCCAGTGTCACATGGAGTCCATGCACCTTTGTAGCACACAGATGTATATAGTCTGGTCAGTATACCGTTGTACGGTGCCTACGATTATTAGAGAGGTCTTCTCTCCTATAAGCATTACCTCCATATTATGGCATCCAATGAAACATGAATCCCAATGTACTGTACTCCACCTTATAAAATCAGAGACACTGGAAAGTTCAAGAGCCTTGTAGATTTCTATGGGTGGCGTAATATAGCTTAGGACAGCCATGTACAGTACATGAGCCTTTAATGTGTATCTATAATATAAAAAAAAGTTTAACAAGTCAAAGAGACGTCAGAAGTTTAGATTCGTGGGATCACAGTGCTTCAAATTCTACCGATTGCTAAAATTAAGAAGTAGAAGTGCTCAGCAGAGTTCTGGGATCATCTTTGGAGCATCTCTAATCAGATCAGCTCTCTTTACAGAATGGATCTATTGGAGTACTGGTCCACAAAAAGTTTGTAGAAGGGGAGGAAGTGCTCAACTGTACAGCGTGTCCCTTTATTTCTTATTGGCTTTGCTCGGATATTGGAGCAAGCAGTGTACGTATCCATAGAAAGTCTACAGAAGGAGCAGAATTACTCAGCTGACCGCTATTCCCTGGAGTTTCTGATCACCTCTGCGCAAACATTATTGTGAACGGTGTACATATCTATAGAAAATCCATAGAAGGGACAGAAGTGCTCAGCTGTGTGCTTAACACTTGCATTTCTGTTCAAGTCCACTCGAAAGCCAAAGCAAGTAGTGTACATATCCATAGAAAGTCTATAGAAGGAAAAAGTGCTCAACTGTGCGCTGTGCCCCTTTGTTTCTGAATGACTTTGCTCAGAGACTAGAGCGGGCGGTGTACATGTAGCACCCTGAGGATTCGGCTGCTACAGGGGTATTGCACCTCAGCCAGAGGTGTGATATTCCACTCCCGGGTAAGGATGGAGTGTGGAACTGAGCTCAGTAGGCTGCATGCACTACATACATCCCATTTCCGGGGGACAGACCAATGGTACTCCCACTAGAGAAATGTGCAGGTACGACAGTGTCTGTCCCTGGCTGGAGTGGGAGGGGGGTGGAACATCCCAGTAGTGTAGGGGCTGATAGGGGGAGCAGTCTGGGTAATGCTAGGAGCTCATTGGGTGCTGGTCACCTGAGCTCACACATAGAGGGAGTATATAAGGTGGGAACCATCTTAGAACAGGGTCTTTTGTAGAGGTTTGGTCAGACAAGCAGAGCAGCTCAGCCAGCTCCAAGGCCAAGAGAGAGAGAGAGGAGAAAGAAGGACCCAGAGGGGGAGAAGAGGGAACTCCAAGAACCCAAAATTAGACCAGAGGGTGAAGAGTTGGCACAAGGGTACCGGATCCCAAGCTGGTGGAGGGCACTAATCCTTAGCCAGAGACCGGAGGTCGTGGGCAGGATCTGCCACGACCACCCACTAAATCCACCCGGAAGGCAAACCAAGAATAGGGTCAGGGAACCCAGAGACAAGGGTTTTACCAACAAGAGGCCCGAGGGAGCCGGACATAGGTGGATCCCTGGTGGGGGAGGCCAGAGAGAAGGACAAGTCAGAAAGGGAGCTCAGGACCACGCTCCAGAATCACCTGGGGGTTGGCCGAGTCCAGGACCTGGTGGACGCAGCACGGCTCGGGTGGTCACTCAAGGCCGGAGTGACCAGAACAACAGCAGTAAGTAAAACCCTGAACTGCACAGCCCGACTCGGAGTCTTATTACCACCCTCACTGCACCACCACAACCACCACCCTCTACAACTGACCCCCTGAGGCTATACCCCTCCCGTTGGGGGTTATACTACCTGAGCTGCACACACACCACCAGCCTCAGCGGACCCTGCTGCAGCGGCGGCCGTAGTGACCGCAAATCAACGGGTGGCGTAGTCGACACTAAAGAACATCCAGTAACATCTGTAGGACTGCCACACACTGAGCTTGACACCCTGGGCACGGACCGGGTCACCGCCACTCGGAGACTACAACCCCCACCTGATCCGGCTCCGGGTAATCCCCCAAACAACACTGGCCCAGGGGGCGCGTCATACATATCCATAGAAAGTCTATAGAAGGTGCAGAATTGGTCAGATGTGCGCTAAACCCCTGAATTTTTGATCGCCACTGCTAGATCATTGATGTGAACGATGTACATATCCATAGAAGAGTTATAAATGGAGTAAAAGTGCTCAGTTGTGTGCTTAGCCCCTGCATTTCTGATTGGATTTGGTCTGCTCGAAGGTGGGTCAAGCAGTGTACATATCCACAGGAAGTCTATATAAAGGGCAGAATTGCTTAGCTGTGCGCTAAGCCCCAGTATTTCATATTACCTCTGCACAAATGTAGCATGGCGTCTCTGCCCTCTGCCAGGCAGAGACGCCGTCCCTCTCACCGCTGCGCTCCCTGCCCGGCGTCCTCCAGCGCTCCTCTTCCTGCTTCTGCTGCCGGCGCGCGCAGCTTCCCGGGCACCGTGCTTAGGGCGCGCGCGCGCGCTCCCTTCCTCTTAAAGGGGCCGCGCGCGCCGCCCTAAGGAGTCCCCGGCCAATTGCCGGAGGTCCTCCCATATATTAAGCACCTCCTCCAAAATGGAGGTGCCCGAGCAATAGTTGATGCACAGTGTACTTACCTCTGCTTCAGCCCTCAGGTCCCGCTGCTAGCCTGACTACTAGTCCTGCCCGCCAGCCTGACTATCAGTCCAGTCCACCAGCCTGACTACTCTCCAGCCTGACAGTCTGTCTTCCGTTCAGTCCGCCAGTCTGTCTATGGGCTTCGCCCACCTGCTTACCTGGGAGCACCTGCCTGTTACCTGTCAGCCTACCTGGAGGCTCCTGCTTGTCACTTGCCGTGACCACCTGTCTGCCTACCCGGAGGCTCCTGCCCGTCACTTGCCGTGACCACCTGACAGCCTACCTAGAGGCTCCCGCCTGTCACTTGCCGTGACCACCTGTCTGCCTACCCAGAGGCCCCCACCTGTCACTTGCCGTGACCACCTGTCTGCCTACCCGGAGGCTCCTGCCCGTCACTTGCCGTGACCACCTGACAGCCTTCCTAGAGACTTTCGCCTGTCGCCTGCTGTCTCTGCCAGTTCATCTACCCGGACCTCCTGTCAGCCTGCCTGCTGTGCCCATCTGCAGTATCGGTCAGTCTCAGCCATCTGACCTGTGGGAGTCACCTGCTCTCTTACAAGGTCGTCCCCAGAGTAGCACCTGGTCCCTCTGCTCGGTCCCTCCCTGGTCACGGAGTCGTTAGCCGCCGTACGACCAGGGTCGGTCCGAGTTGATACTTAGTTACGCCCCTCTGGGTCCCTCCTTGCACTGCAGCACAGAGGTTTCACCACCCAGATCCGTAACAACAAATATTGATGTGAGCGGTGTACATATCCATATAAGAATCATAACAGGGATAGAAGCGCTCAGTTGTGTGCTTAGCCCATGCATTTCTGATTGGGTCTGCTCGAAGGTTGGAACAAGTAGTGTACGTATCCATTGAAAGTCTATAGAAGGGGCAGAATTGCTCAGCTCTGTGTTAAGCACCTGAATTTCTGATTACCTCTGCTCGAACATTGATGTGAGCGGTGTACATATCCAAATAAGAATCATAAAAGGGATAGAAGTGCTCAGTTGTGTGCTTAGTCCATGCATTTCTGATTGGGTCTGCTCGAAGGTTGGAACAAGCAATTCACGTATCCATAGAAAGTCTATAGAAGGGGCAGAATTGCTCAGCTCTGTGTTAAGCACCTGAATTATTTCTGATTACCTCTGTTCGAACATTGATGTGAGCGGTGTACATATCCATATAAGAATCATAAAAGGCATAGAAGCGCTCAGTTGTGTGCTTAGCCCATGCATTTCTTGAAGGCTGGAACAAGCAAAGTGTATAGAAAGGGCAGAATTGCTCAACTGTCTCAATTGTGCACTGTGCCCCTTCATTTCTATATGGTTTTGCTTGGAGATTGGAGCGGGCGGTGTACGTATCCATGGAAAGTGTATAGTCTTTCCATGGATCAGGTGAGCACTTGCTCCACTTTGCAGGGAGAACAGATCAGACACATAGCTGTGCGTTTCTGCCCTTTTGTTTTAGTGATCAGTGGAGGTCTCAGCTCCCCAATCCCCACCGATAAAAACTTCTAAAATGTCAGAATCACATGCAAAACGTTCTGTTTTAAAATGATAGGTACCCCTTAATGTGCCCTTAGCTTTGTTTCACATGATCGTTCCTACGTTGACAGCTTATTTAATGATGGAATAACTTACTAATTTACACCATACATTGGGTGCGGACCAGAACAATTTGTGGTCACGTGAGTCCCTTTTTAGCTTAGTGCCAAAGACCAAGCCTCATACTGCCTTGCTTTAAACCAGCACATCCGCTTTAATATACATATATATAACCGTGATTCTCATATTTATATACGGTGTATATCATATGTGTTCTGTCAATGATTGGGGTGTAGGTGACCCAAAGAAAGACGAGGTCGTGAATCTATACATGAAAGTCTGTATATATTTATATCAGCATATATGTGTGTTTAGATATTCTCCCTCCCTGCGTTGTAAATACTCCGAAAGAAGGAAAACATGAAAGAAAGAAAAAAAAAAAAAAGGAAAGGAAGATCTACAAAAGGCATAGGAGAGTCTTAGGGAAGAAATAAGCCCCTGTACAGACAGCCTGACGCCAGATGGCTTCTTCTAATAAATATTCAACCTTAACTCTGTTCCCACGTAACTTTGTTGTACGAATGCCAGCACACCCACACAGAGCCGGCCCAGCGCAATGATTACAGACAGTACAAACACAACCCTGCAATAGAGGAAGCAGGCAGACGAGGTCCAGTGTACGGAGAGCCGAGGCGGCAAACATGGAAGATTGCAGGACGTAGATTGACTGCTGAGAACCTGATACGACAAGAAGTAAAAGGAAGGAAAAGCTCAATGATGGCCCATTATTCCCTAATGATGAAGTGCTCCTATTAGCGTAAAAAAATAATTACGATATATATGTGTATGTGTATATATATATATATATGTATACACTGTATACGCGTTTAAGACTATAGGACTAGTGGATTGATTCAACTCTAAGTTTGTGTCGAATTTTAGGAAATATGCTAAACCCAGCCAAATCGAACAATTGATGATTCGTTTCTCGTGAAAAAAAAATACACTGAAGCTTCATTCGGTCGTCCGATTTTCGCGTACGAGTGCTATCCATGTTTTTCACAGATAGAATTCATGTAATAGTCTATGGCACCACTGACATGTCTGATTTTTTTTCGTTAGACCGAATGGAGACACGTCTGATTTTGATAGGCGGGTCGGATCAAAACCAGCAATGTAAGTCAATGGGTCCGTGAAAAAAATCGGACCGCACTTGGAGGACATCTGAGTGTGGTCTGATTTTCACGGACTGTCAGAATGGAGAAGGAGGAGAATTTTTTTTTTTAAAATTTCTCCACTTATCAGAAAATCGGATGACACTCGTACCACACTGATAAAACTCTGATCAAAATAATCAATCCGATTTTGTCATATGCAAAAAAAATCAGATTTCTGAATGAGGACTAAAAAGAAGAATACATCAGCCAGAGAAACCTCCCATGACCTTAGACACAGCCATCCAGGCCTCCCAATAATGCCTTGCAACTATCACATCACTTGGAAAAGGACAGTCAACCAGGAAGCCTTATAAAAGCAAAGGCAGAGAATGCAGCAGCCATTTTGTGGTGAATCTGGCTAGTGAGAGAATGTTATAGATCGAAGCTTAGTCATAGAGATAGGGATAGAAAGCCATAAAGCACTGAATAAACATTACATATAGTGCGTGTGACAGGACACCAGTGATAGAACAGTTACCACGCTATGTTTCCATTGAAGAACTTGACAGGGCTGGTGCTAGGAGACCTTTGAGTGTCATACACATCTTTTCAAGGCAATTGCAGGATTTGCAATTTGCAAACTTGCAATTTGGGGCAAACAGATTTTTGGGGGAAAATTTTGCGAAGTTGGTGAAATTTAAATGATTTGAAGTTGACGCGCCCCCTGGGCCTGTGTTGTGTAGCGTTGCGCACACGGGGGATACCCGGAGCCGGATCTGTCGGGGTTAGTAGTCCTCGTGGCGGTGACCCGGTCCGTGCCCAGGGTGTCAAACTAAGTGGCGATGTTTTTAGTGGCAGATGTGATATTGTTCGACTACGCCACCCGTTGAATGCGGTTACGAAACTGCCGCTGCAGGGCAGACCGCTGAGGCCGGTGGTACAGTTGTGCGGCGTGGGTAGTATAACCCCCAACGGGAGGGGTATGGCCTCAGGGCAGCGGACGTGGATGATGGGGATAGCGGATTTGCACGCAGGCACCAGGAACCACTCAGAGACGGTGCGGTGTAGTTCAGGGTCTTTACTGGTGACAAAGATAGACCCTCCCGGGAATACTGGCTAGCGGTCGGGGTCTGGTCAGTCCGTGAGCAGACAGGATCTCCCCTGGCCAGGCGGAGTTGTAGGCCTCCCCAACTAACTGTACTCTTCTTGGCTACCTTGCTAGAGGCGGGTAAAAGTAGCCCACGTCCCTGAGTGTACCGTGTGGTGCTCACCCGTATGGCCGGTGACTCGGGGCCTTCTGGTAGCCTCCGCTCCATGACGGCGGTGCTGGTCCCTTGCGTGTGACCGTGCCTTCGGGTTTCTTGGCCAGAGGACCTGAAATCCCCTGCCGGTCGGTTTCTGCTGCTGGGTATGGAACAGTCCCCACAGCCTCGGACTCCGTGTCCGGTGAGATCTCTTCAGTCAGGACGAGCTCTACAGCTTCCAGTCTCTGACACTCACTCCTGCTCCTACAGAGCTCTTGTTGTCACTTTCCCTGCAACTGCTCCACACCAGACCAGACTGTGTCTCTGTCTCTGTCTGTGTTCTCTCCTAACCCTACCTCAGCCCCAGTTTATATAGGGGAAGTGCTTCCCCTCCCAGGACTGGGCAGGAGGTGTGGCATGCTCAGGATTCCTGACCAGGAGACCTCCCACCTGCTCACAGACGTAATATTGCTATTACTGTGGTAACCAGACCCCTGGGGTTCCACATTCCCCCCTAGTAAAATTTAGTACTCCGGGACTAAACATTTTTTTGAAAACATAACAGGGTATAAACAGGAACAATACAATAAAGTGGTCACGGCGTGTCCGCAACCGGGAGCAATTTTTGAAGCAAAAGGGTGTCCATTTCACCAAAGAACAGGGAGCCGTAACCAGGTAGGGGTCTGTCCTGCCCCGAGTCTTTAACAGTCTATAGTCCGTTCCTGGGTTACGCTCCAAACATATATACAACAGAGTTCCAGTTAATCCACAAAAGACACCTATAAAATAACTGGAAAAACATAATTATTTACAAGCAACAGTAAACAGGTAAATACCAATAAGACAGTCTGAACACTTTAGATCGTCCAACGTACGGGCAACTGGCCTCTAGTGGCCCTAGTAGACCTACTGAGCTCACTAACTGGTCCTGCACTACAGGGTGTAGGAGGTGTCAAAGGTAAGCTGGGCAACTGTCTACGGACTCTTTGGCTCACTAGGGGCACGGCAGGCTCACTATAAGCAGAGGGTTGATTCTCCTGGTCTGCTTGTGTGGGGTCTTCTGCCTCCTGGACCGGCTGCTCTTCCAGCTCTACCTGTTTTTCCGTAGGCACTTGGGATGCTGGCTGGAGGAAGGTGAGGACGGGTACCACAACAGCGCCATTTACCTGTGTCCAAGACCGAGGGAAGTCTCCGAATACAGTACTGACCATCTCTTCCCTTTCCTCTGCGGGTCGAGGGTTTTCTTGATCTTCTTCAGGGTTTCGTAGCTGCTCGGGACACTTCTTCAGGTGATCTCGGGAGACAATGGCTGTGGTTTCTCCTCCATCCTTACTGATTGTGCAGATTTTTGGGTTTTCATGGCTTGATGGCAGTACGGTGTACGGGTCCTTCTCCCACTGGTCGTCCAACTTGTGGAGCCGTCTTTTCCTCTTCAAGACCTGCTCTCCAGGTATCAGGGGAACAGCGGGAGCATGCTGGTTGTAAGTCTTCTCCTGTCTTTCTCTTGCTTGACAGAGACTTCGCTCAATGCTCTCCTGTACTTTCCGGTACTGCTGCTGCCTCTTTGTGTCCCAGTCTGCTTCTGGTGAAGTGTCCTCGGGTGTCAGGACTCCCATATCCAGATCAACAGGCAGCTTACCAGGTCTTGCTCTCATTAGGTAAGCCGGGGTACAGTTGGTAGAACCTACAGGAATGTGGTTGTATAGGTCCACCAGATCAGGCAGTTTCTCAGGCCACAGATTGCGTTCTTCCAGGGGCAATGTTTTCAGAAGGTCTATCACCACCTGGTTCATCTTCTCGCAAAGTCCATTGGTTTGCGGATGATAGGGTGTTGTTCTTATCTTCCGGCAGCCATACAGAGTGCAGAACTCCTGGAAGACTTCCGCTTCAAAGGCAGGTCCTTGGTCCGTCAGCACCTGCTCTGGGTATCCGTGTGGACGGCAGAAGTGCTGCTGGAAGGCTCTAGCTGCTGTTTGAGCCGTTAAGTCCTTGACGGGGACTACAACCAAGAACCGGGAATAGTGATCCACGATGGTCAACGCATAGACGTAGCCACTTCTGCTGGGGGTCAGTTTCAACACAAGTTCCAACGGCTGCCTGGTGACGATGGACTGCAGGGGAGTCTTCTGGCTGGCACGGTCCTTCCTTCTTAGGTTGCATGGGCCACAGTCTCTGCATCACCTCTCGATGGTTCCTCTCATGCCTACCCAGTGGAACCGCCCGCGCAGCAGGAACTCCAGCTTCTTCCATCCGAAGTGCCCAGCTCCGTCGTGGTATGCCTCCAGTACCATAGCCGCGTCTCTTCTTGGCACCACTACTTGCCAGATCAGTTCATGCGTCCGGGGGTTAACCATTCTGCGGCACAACTTCCCCTTGTAAAGGAACAGTCGACTCTTCTCAGCCCACAGTTGCTTGGTCTCCTCCGGAGCGTCTGGGTCAAGGCGGGCATCTGGCTGAGTCAGCATCTCCTTCACCCGTCGGACGGCAGGGTCACTGTCTTGCGTTTCCGCCCAGTTGTAATGAGGTAAGGGGTTGAACGTAGTGGATTGCTTACCCCTTACACGGTGGGAATACTGGGTAGTCCCATGACGGTGGAACGCGGGGAGTTCAACCTCTTCCAGTTCCTCTGGATCTTCCCCTACGTCCGGTAGGTTTGGCATTCTGGACAAGGCATCCGCGTTGGTATTGGAGCGTCCTGCCCAGTATTTAATCGTGAACTCATAGTTGGACAGGCGGGCCATCCATCTCTGCTCCAGGGCACCGAGTCTTGCAGTGTCCAGGTGTGTCAACGGGTTGTTATCCGTGTACACGGTGAACCGGGAAGAGGCGAGGTAGTGCTTAAAGCGTTCGGTGACTGCCCACACCACTGCCAGGAACTCTAGCTTGAATGAGCTGTAATTCTCAGGGTTTCTTTCGGTGGGTCGCAGTTTTCGGCTGGCGTAAGCAATTACCCGTTCTCTCCCCTGCTGGATCTGGGACAGTACGGCTCCTAGCCCGATGTTACTTGCGTCGGTGTAGAGGATAAAGGGCTGGCTATAATCCGGGTACGCCAGGATTTCATCCCCCGTGAGGGCCATCTTCAGCTGGCGGAAGGACTCTTCTTCCAGCTTCTCCCATCTGAAGGGTGGCTTCTGGTTCTTGGCCTTTCTGGACTGGCCTATCAGGAGGTCCTGCATAGGAGCTGCCTTTTTGGTGAAACCGGGAATGAATCTTCGGTAGTAGCCTATCAACCCGAGGAACTGCCGCACTTCCTTTACGCTGGAGGGTCTTGGCCATTCCTTAATCGCGGTGATCTTATCAGGGTCGGGGGCCACTCCGTCAGCACTCACCACGTGTCCCAGGTACTGCACTTTTGGTTTTAGCAGGTGACACTTCGACGGTTTCACCTTCAGACCGTAGTTTGCCAGGGCTTCAAACACCTTCGCCAGGTGTTTCAGGTGGTCCTCGTAGGTTTTGGAATAAACTATAACATCGTCCAGGTACAACAGGACCGTCTCAAAGTTCCGGTGTCCCAGACAGCATTCCATCAATCGTTGGAAGGTTCCTGGTGCGTTGCAGAGTCCGAACGGCATGCAGGTAAACTCGCTAAGTCCCATCGGGGTGGTGAATGCGGTCTTCTCCCGGTCCGCCTCTGCTACAGGAACCTGCCAGTACCCGCTAGTGAGATCCAAAGTGGAGAAGAAGTTAGCAGATTTTAAAGCAGCCAAAGACTCCTCTATCCTTGGTAAGGGGTACGCATCTTTGTGTGTGATACGGTTGATTTTCCGGTAATCTACACACATTCTCATAGTGTTGTCTTTCTTTTTAACCAAGACTAGTGGAGCTGCCCAGGGGCTACAGCTATCCCTGATTACCCCAGCCTCCTTCATGTCTCTAAGCATCCCCTTGGCGTGTTGGTAGTGTGCAGGGGGTACGGGTCGGTATCTCTCCTTTATGGGAGGATGGTCTCCCGTGGGGATGTGGTGTTCTACCCCCTTTACTCGCCCGAAGTCTAGCGGGTGTTTACTAAACACTCTCTCGTACTCTCGAACCACCCGATAGACTCCCTGTTTCTGGTGTGAGGGAGTGGAGTCAGTACCCAAATGCAGTTGCTGACACCAGTCCTCCATTTGTTGCTTAGAGCCGTTACCTTCCTCTGGATGAGATGGAGGCAAGGGTTCCACGGACTGTACAGAATTTTGGTTGATGGTATACAATTTGGCTAGCGTAGCATACCGGGGCAGGTACACTTCCCTCTTCCCGATATTTATTATGCGAACGGGCACCCTCCCATGGTGTACATCAACCACCCCCCGTGCCGTCAAAATGGTGGGCCTACTATCTGAGTAGACTGGTTCTACCATTGCCTGGTAATCTCTACCTCTCAGACCAATAGCTGCCCGGCACCAAATCATCATTTCACTTTTCGGGGGCATGGCAATAGGGAAAGGGTCACACATTCTCACGCTACCAATCTCACCACCGGAGAGTTCCACCTGTTGCCGTCGCATCAGTGCCCGGATCTCTTTTTGGAGCACTCGCTGCTGGCCGGAGCTGGCGTTCTTGGCAACCTGCTGTAAAATGAGAATCACCTCTGCAAGACAATTTTCAATCACATTAGTTCCTAGAGTTATCTTTGGGTGACTCTCGCGCGTGTCAATGTCTACAATGATCAGTCCCTGTGCTGCCAGTTCGACTTTACCGATCTTAATGGTCATCTCTTTAAATCCGATCTGTGGCACGGGCTGACCATTGCTGGCGATGATACTCAAGTCGTCGTCTGGGTAGCGGGTTATATCCGAGTCATTCCAGTACTGCTTGAAGAGCACGTACTGGATGGTGGTGACCTGTGACCCGGTGTCAAGTAGGGCACTCATAGGAATGCCATCCAGTACTACAGGCAAGACTGGACGTCCTCCCACGTATTTGTCACGCCAGTTCGATGGGCCTGGTGATCTTATTCCTAGGGGTTGGCCCTCTACCCCAGGTTGTGCCAGTTTAAAGGACAGTACCTTGCCATATGTCCGGGTTGATTGCAGCGGCGGCAGATGGGTTGTCCGTCCTCGTTGTATCGGTCGCTGGGTCTTCCTCTGGCCGGTGGGGTCCTCCTTGGTCGGCGCCACGGGATATCCTCCGGTCCGGATGCCAGCTGGATCTTCCCTGGAGTAGAAACCTGTAAAGACTGCACAGTTCGGGTTAGCGCGGCAACGCTCTTAGTCAGCTCTTGGACCTGATGGTGCAGGTCTGTAGCCGGGTCACTGTTTAAAGCCTGCGCATCAGCTCCCACAGGCCCTGCAGACAAGGGCGCCATCTCCTGGTGGTAAGTGATAGCAGGGCGCCTGTGGGTCACAGCGCCACCTGGTGCCGGTTCTCGGAGCACCCGGATGGCTCTGTCCTTGAACTGTGCAAAGTCCAGGTCAGGGTCCTGTAAGGCCATTGCCCGCAACTGGGTTCGGTGGGCATTGCACAGTAGACCCTCAATAAATTGTTCAGTCAACAGCTTATCTTCATTTCCCACGCTGTCAGGGTCTGCCTGCTTAATGGCTCTCAGGGCCTCTTGTAGGTTTAAAGCATAGTCTCTTATACTCTCATGTGCCCGCTGTTTGCACCCGTAAAATTGGAGCTTTATTTCGGCTGAGGTGCGGGTGTCAAATGTGTCTTTCAGCCGGGCTAGTATCTCTCTGACAGTCCTCTTCCTCCCAGGTGGCCAGGACTTTACCTCCCTTTGGGCTGCCCCTGTTAATTGAGCCACCAGGATGCTCACTTTTTGCTCTTCTGTGAGGGGGTACACCTGGAAGAGGTTATCCAGCCTTTCTCTGAAGTTATTTAGGGTATGTGACTCCCCTGAGTACTGGGGTAGCCAGGCTGCCCCCGGGATATAGGGCATGGTGAAAGGCATGACCGCAGCAGCGGTGGTGCTGGCGGTGGCTGAGGCAGTGAAGCTCTCCTCCGTATCCGACATCCTCCTCCCCCCTAGTGGACCGTGGCCTACCTTGCGATGATCCTCTTCCGTAGGCCGCGGCTCCGCAGTGGATCGTCAGGGTTGAGGACCTTCCGTCGCGCTCCTGTGACGTCGGCGTCTGCTGGGCTCCTTCCAGGACCTTACGCAACGTCCGGACGTGAGGCGGGGCTTCAGTTCTCGCGCGCTTTCGGAGTCCACGCCCCTCTTCTTCCCGCGCGGCGTCCTCAAGATGGCGTCCAACGGCGGGAAAACTCCACGGATGGCGGGAAGAAGGCAGAAGATGGCGTCGGATGGCGGGAAAACTCCACGGATGGCGGGAATCTTCACCACAGGTAAGTTTATCAGTCTTTTTCAGGCGCGCAGTACCCGGTGGTTGCGGGCACAGAATCCTGCCGACTACGCCAAAAGTTGACGCGCCCCCTGGGCCTGTGTTGTGTAGCGTTGCGCACACGGGGGATACCCGGAGCCGGATCTGTCGGGGTTAGTAGTCCTCGTGGCGGTGACCCGGTCCGTGCCCAGGGTGTCAAACTAAGTGGCGATGTTTTTAGTGGCAGATGTGATATTGTTCGACTACGCCACCCGTTGAGTGCGGTTACGAAACCGCCGCTGCAGGGCAGACCACTGAGGCCGGTGGTACAGTTGTGCAGCGTGGGTAGTATAACCCCCAACGGGAGGGGTATGGCCTCAGAGCAGCGGACGTGGATGATGGGGATAGCGGATTTGCACGCAGGCACCAGGAACCACTCAGAGACGGTGCGGTGTAGTTCAGGGTCTTTACTGGTGACAAAGACAGACCCTCCCGGGAGTACTGGCTAGCGGTCGGGGTCTGGTCAGTCCGTGAGCAGACAGGATCTCCCCTGGCCAGGCGGAGTTGTAGGCCTCCCCAACTAACTGTACTCTTCTTGGCTACCTTGCTAGAAGCGGGTAAAAGTAGCCCACGTCCCTGAGTGTACCGTGTGGTGCTCACCCGTATGGCCGGTGACTCGGGGCCTTCTGGTAGCCTCCGTTCCACGACGGCGGTGCTGGTCCCTTGCGTGTGACCGTGCCTTCGGGTTTCTTGGCCAGAGGACCTGAAATCCCCTGCCGGTCGGTTTCTGCTGCTGGGTATGGAACAGTCCCCGCAGCCTCGGACTCCGTGTCCGGTGAGATCTCTTCAGTCAGGACGAGCTCTACAGCTTCCAGTCTCTGACACTCACTCCTGCTCCTACAGAGCTCTTGTTGTCACTTTCCCTGCAACTGCTCCACACCAGACCAGACTGTGTCTCTGTCTCTGTCTGTGTTCTCTCCTAACCCTACCTCAGCCCCAGTTTAAATAGGGGAAGTGCTTCCCCTCCCAGGACTGGGCAGGAGGTGTGGCATGCTCAGGATTCCTGACCAGGAGACCTCCCACCTGCTCACAGACGTAATATTGCTATTGCTGTGGTAACCAGACCCCTGGGGTTCCACATTTTCGTTGTGTTCAGGTACAATACATTTGGCGCCTTTGCCAGGAAAGTTAGAGCCTTCAAACTGCAAACGAGAGTAGGTTTTATGAACAGAAGCATAAATCTTACAAACCAAAAAGTTATGTTGCTCAGTTGAATTTAATTACATTTTAAACATAAAAGTGTGGGTCAATTATTATACAACCCTTATGTTTAATATTTTGTGGAATAACCCTTGTTTGCAATTACAGCTAATAATCGTCTTTTATAAGACCTGATCAGGCCGGCACAGGTCTGTGGAGTTATCTTTGCCCACTCCTCCATGCAGATCTTCTCCAAGTTATCTAGGTTCTTTGGGTGTCTCATGTGGACTTTATTCTTGAGCTCCTTCCACAAGTTTTCAATTGGGGTAAGGTCAGGAGACTGACTAGGCCACTCCAACACCTTGACTTTTTCCCTCTTGAACCAGGCCTTGGTTTTCTTGGCTGTGTACTTTGGGTCGTTGTCTTGTTGGAAGATGAAATTACGACCCATCTTAAGATCTTTGATGGAGGAGCGGAGGTTCTTGGCCAAAATCTTCAGGTAGGCCGTGCTATCCATCTTCTCATGGATGCGGACCAGATGGCCAGGCCCCTTGGCTGAGAAACAGCCCCACAGCATGATGCTGCCACCACCATGCTTGACTGTAGGGATGGTATTCTTGGGGTCGTATGCAGTGCCATCCAGTCTCCAAACGTCACGTGTGTGGTTGGCACCAAAGATCTCGATCTTGGTCTCATCAGACCATAGAACCTTGAACCAGTCTGTCTCAGAGTCCTCCAAGTGATCATGAGCAAACTGTAGACGAGCCTTGACATGACGCTTTGAAAGTAAAGGTACCATACAGGCTCGTCTGGAACGGAGACCATTGCGGTGGAGTACGTTACTTATGGTATTGACTGAAACCAATGTCCCCACTGCCATGAGATCTTCCCGGAGCTCCTTCCTTGTTGTCCTTGGGTTAGCCTTGACTCTTCGGACAAGCCTGGCCTCGGCACGGGAGGACACTTTCAAAGGCTGTCCAGGCCGTGGAAGGCTAACAGTAGTTCCATAAGCCTTCCACTTACGGATGATGCTCCCAACAGTGGAGACAGGTAGGCCCAACTCCTTGGAAAGGGTTTTGTACCCCTTGCCAGCCTTGTGACCCTCCACGATCTTGTCTCTGATGGCCTTGGAATGCTCCTTTGTCTTTCCCATGTTGACCATGTCTGAGTGCTGTTCACAAGTTTGGGGAGGGTCTTAAATAGTCAGAAAAGGCTGGCAAAAGAGATCTTTAATCCACACATGTGAAGCTCATTATTCTTGGTGCCTGAACTACTTCTTAATACTTTAGGGGGACCAAACAGAATTCTTGTGGTTTGAGGGGTTGAATAATAAATGACACTCTGAATTAACTTTTAACGTTTTAAAAAAAAAAAAAAAAAATTTGCTGCAGTGCATTTCCCACTTCCAGGCTGATCTACAGTACAAATGTCACAATGCCAAGTTAATTCCGCATGTGTCAATCAGCTAAATCTGCAGGGGGTTGAATACTACTTGTAGGCACTGTATATAAATTTGTTTTGTGATCTGAAACAAGTGTGACAAACATGCAAAAGAATAAGAAATCAGGAAGGGAGCAAACACTTTTTCACACCACTGTACATGCACATAGTCAGCTGTGTTGCATTTTAACTAAAGTATGCATACTGCCATATTTCTACAATATAAATTGATACACAGCACATGCACAAAAATCTGCAACATGTTCTATTGGATGCCAGATGAAAGATCATATTGTTTCTTGAAACAGCACTTCTATAATGGCGATCAGTACTGACTGATATGATCCTGCTCTGAGCACCACATTGTAGGCCAATATACATATGCTTGTGCACATGGGGCATCTTGTTTCATTTTTCTTCACATACGGCTGTGGAAACAAAGCATTGGATTGTCAAGTTTAGCAACATCTGACCACCATGACTACCACATTTTTCCCCATGTACCAACGTTGAGTTGATCCTCCAGAATATCATCTGGTGGGCCCAGACACGATCACAGTAATAGACCCCTAAGATCCAGTAGAAGACAAAGGAGGTGATCACTCAAAGTGCTTTGCAAGAAAACTGGAGTAAAAACACTGAAAAGTTGAAACATTTTTGTAGAACTAGAAGCTGCGCAAAAAATGTGCAACTTTTGGAATTTATGTCAGTTTGAAACAGCTCCGTTAAAATGAGCGCAGTTGGAGAGGAGCCGGAGTGGTGCGAGGCACCCACACATTAAATTCAGCAAAAGTGCCAGTGGTTCTTACACAAGAAATGCTACTCCAGTCCAGACATTTCTGGTGAGTTCCTGAAAGGCACACACCACTGAGAAGATGCGCCAAATTCAATAAATGGTGTGTGCCTGTTAAAGAATTTGGTGCATCATACTGCAGCAAGCCCTTTGTTAAGACTGGCAAGCACAACACTTGTCTTAACGAATCGACCCAAATGTTTTTTGCTTCTAGGGAGATGGATGTTGTGCCCAAGAGATTTAACCTGAAGCTCGTAGGTCTCAATGCAAAACCCAACAATTATCATGTGCCATTTGCATTATTGGTGTCTTTTACTTTAAAGCACTTTGGACCTCCAGTTTTATACATGTATCCCTGTTAATTGTGTCCTTAGTGGACCCTCAGAGTCTTTTCCTTTTGTAGGTTTAAGGAATCCTAGTCCAACACTACTCGTAACTATCATCAGATTTGGTCAGTTTCAGCAAAATAAGAGGACCATCCCATAGAAAAAAAAAGTCTTAGCTTACTGTAGAGACAGATTTCCCTCATAATCCGGAAAAAGAAAATCATATCTCGGTGAAGCCGAATAGAACTAGTTGACTTATTACATAGTCTTGTGGAGTTATCATAATTTAAACTATCGGAGCAAAGGTAGCAACCTACATGATAAATTAACTTTAAGCAAAGCTGTGTTGATTCATCATCATCTGCTCTATCCATCATAAGTACGTAAAACCAAAACCTAGCACACATTAATCAACACAATGGGAACCACCTACACCTTAGGACTGGCAGAACTTTCAGCAGGACTTTCATTCAAGATTAAGAGGCCATCATTCACCCTACAGACATCTTAGGATATCACCAGACTGAAGAAAAAAACGACAAGAGGTCAATAGTAATGGTGCAATATGTTAAATATTTTATTGATCAAGAGTGAGTATACAGGGGTGGGAACAACAAACAAGAAAAAGCTAGCAGATAATCCAGGTGGCAAATAGATATGAGAGGTAAAATAGATAGTCAAAAAAAAGATGGATAATCTAATTAAATAAATAAATAGATGGCTGTGTGGTATCAAGATCCATACAAAGTTGTAGACATATAAATTACACAGTAATTCAAGTATATAAATGATTAGATCAAAAAAAGAGAGAAGAGTTTATGACAAAAAGTGCACAAACACGACATCAAATAGTTAAATTGTAGATAGGAAAAAGTAACTATTAGTCATTCACCTGTAAGTATACACAAACAGGTGGTCAAAATTTTTGGTTCCCCTCATTTAATGAAAGAAAAACCCGCAATGGTCACAGAAATAACTTGAATCTGACAAAAGTAATAATAAATTAAAAATCTATGAAACTGAACAAATGAAAATCAGATATTACTTTTCAACCCTGCTTCCACAGGATTAAAAAAAAATTAAACTCATGAAATAGGCCTGGACAGAAATTATGGTACCCTCAAAAATAATGTGACAAAAGGGACATGTTAAATCAAGTTGTGTCCACTAATTAGCATCACAGGTGTCTACAATCTTGTAATCCGTCAGTGGGCCTGTATATAGGGCTACAGATACTTACTGTGCTGATGGGTGACTTGGTGTGTACCACACTCAACATGGACCAGCGGAAGCAAAGGAAAGAGTTGTCTCAGGAGATTAGAAAGAAAATTATAGACAAGCATGTTAAAGGTAAAGGTTATAAGACCATCTCCAAGCAGCTTGATGTTCCTGTGACTACAGTTGCACATATTTTTCAGAAACTTAAGAGCCATGGGACTGTAGCCAACTGTCAGGCAAAATGTATTTTTGGTCCCAGTTTTAAAAAATGAAAGCTGTCTTAAATTTCCACCCCTTGTCCATTTGTAAGACATAGAACTGCAGTGCTGGCCCCCACCCTAAGAATTTTTATTACCTTCGTAAACCCTCAGTGTAGAGCAGCTTCTAGCTCAAACTAGATTTTCCCTCCAATTCTATTGTTTAGCTGGACCAACGTTTAATGTCAATTTTAATAACGCACAGGACTGTCACAAACACCAGGACCACATCTTTGGAATGCTCACCTTTTTCCCATTACAATAGTATATCTTGCATAACTGAGAAACGACCGGGAACTGGGATAATGGATTCTGAGCTTCTGAGCGTCATAGCGATTTCATATTTGATATCAATCTTCATGAATAGTGGTGGCGGCCAAGATGATGTCTCCCTCTTGGATGTGGGACCCCCCCACACCAAGATATGAAATCTGAAGGATTTTTAGGTCTTCTGCAGCTGGGTGGGCTCGCAAAGCCGAGCCCCCCTTGTGAGGTAAATAATGGGTGTCTCCCAGGGTTTTGGCTGCTTTGCTAAAAACCAGATCGGCCATTTTCCAAGTCATTCCAACCAGGGACGTCAGACGCATGCCCTAAACGCTGCGTGAAGGAATCACATCTACTTTCCGGGGAGCCGCCCCCCCCAACAGAATCTGAGACCATCACCACGTGGCACAGGTTTTGCTATTACTTATCCCTTTTATTTTAATAACTGTTTTATGCATATATGTAAATTGTCTCTTTTGTAATATCTTGTATATCTTTTGTAAACACTGCCCCCCTTTTGGGAGTAAATCATTATTATTTCCAGCTTCGTTCTTCTTGTCCTATGTCGAGCAAACACGTTCCTCACCTGCTAATTCACGTTACCTAACGGGTACCCGATCCACCTGTTAAGCGATCGGTGGTGGCAGTATACCAGTATTTATGTGATATTGTGGTTTGAGGGTGGCTGGTCGGAGGTATATATACGTTCCTGCAAGGAACTGGTGGTATATATAGGTCCTGTCACATCACGTGCCACAATAGTCGACATAAAATAGAGCAGCTGCACCCGTGCTTATCCTCGGTCAATACCGTGTTTGACCAGCAGGATAAGGGGGCGCCAGAGGGCTGCAAAGTCTGACCCAAAAGAGAGGTTGTTTTCATGACAAATTGGTGGCAAGCGGTGGGATCATAGGACATTAGTGATTGGGTTTGAGCAATCATTCCTCTCACTAAAAACTTGCACGGTTCTTACCTGGAACCTGCACAAAAGTTTTGAAGATCGAGCTCAGTGTTTATTAGATCTGAGACAATACTGTATGTGTAGCAGTTACCCCTACCCTTCTTCGTTTTTTCTGTTCTATTTTTATTTTGGTGATCATGGTCATCGTTGGGGAGCACTGGTACAGCCAGCAGAAAAAGGACACTCTTATTGGAATATGTATAACCAAAGGCATTGACCCCCTCGGCAAAAACAAAGAACAAATGGCTGCTGCACTGGCGCAGCTGGAGACGGAGCAAGCCCTTCTCCAGACCTCAGCAGGGCCAGGGGTCAGCCGAGATATGGACAGTACTACTGCAGGGGTCCCACCTGTAGACGCACGTCGCGTCAGCGACCAGGGCAGCGTGGACCCCTATCTGCAGATGACTCTACAGCAACTTCCTGCAGAGGATCATGAAGGACGGCTGAAAGTAATTCAGCAGCACCAGGAGGCTGCCGAGCGGCGAGCAGAGGCCGAAGCCCAGCGAGAGGCCGAGAGAGCCCAGCGAGAGGCCGAGCGAGCCGAGCGAGAGGCCGAGAGAGCCGAGCGAGAGGCCGAGAGAGCCCAGCGAGAGGCCCAAGCTCAGAGGGCCCATGAACTGCAGATGGCCCAACTCGGGATCCTAGCTTCCACCTCACGGAACGGTGAGACCAACAATGCGATCCTGTTTAAGCCCCGTCCAGAGCATTTTCCTGTGATGGAAAAGGACGGCGACCTCGACACCTTTCTGAGGGGTTTTGAAAAGACTTGCAGACAGTACCAGCTGCCTGAGGAACAGTGGGCGCGATACTTAACTGCAGGGCTGCGAGGAAAAGCTCTGGATGTGTTTGTGGCTCTTCCTCCGAGCCTCGATGGGAACTATGATGCCATTAAGCAGGCCCTAATCCAGAGGTTCCAACTGACTCCTGAGGTGTACCGTAAAGAGTTCCGGAACCTCCAACGTGGACCGCACGACAGTTACAGCGATGTGGTGCATGGGCTCCGAACCAACTTTGAGCAGTGGATCCAAGGACTGTCAGCGACCACCTTTGAGCAGCTAAAGGACCTGATGGTGAAAGACCAGTTACTGCATCTGTGTCCGACTGAGGTACGGCAGTTCGTGATGGATCGGGAGCCACCAGATTCCAATAAAGCAGCACAGATCGCAGACACCTACGAGGCCAACCGGAGACCAGAGGTGCGGAAGAGACTCGTCGCCAGCTGGAAAGGGGGTAAGCCATCAACCACCATCCCTGCCCTTGCCAGCCGACCTTCCGGATGCCTTTTTCCCGTTACCAATGCCCGGCCTGCATCTGATGCCCGCAGGTGTTATCTCTGCAACCAGACTGGTCATCTCAGCGCCACTTGCCCAGAGAAGCAGAGGAAGAACCCCTGATCCAAGGCCCCAGAGCCTAAGGCATCAGTTCTTTTGTGGGTGGGCCGGTTGGGAGGGCCTGTGAAAACTTGCAGTCTGTCAGGGTGGGGGACACTCTCACTGTAGGCCTCAAGGACACTGGGGCCGAACAAACCCTCATCCGACCCGAACTGGTGTCCACTGAAGAGCTTATTCCGGGAAAGACCCTGACTGTCACCGGGATTGGGGGCGTCCGATGCCCCTTGCCCATGGCCCGGGTTTTTATTGATTGGGGTGCGGGGAGTGGGGTGAAGGAAGTGGGAATATCTGCAAACCTACCTGCAAATGTTTTGTTGGGAACTGATTTGGGGAGGATGTTTGCTTATTATGCCCCTGATCCCCCTCCCAGATCTGATACGGTTGGTAAGGTTAATGCTAATAATGGGAATGTCAATGCTTTACATTATGATGATGATGATGATGATGATGATGTTGTATTGGAAGGTGCAGGAGAACTCAGCCATGTCACTCTGCGGGGTGATGTTGCTGAGGATCCCCTAGCAGGAGCAAAGGTCAGTGCCAAGGGTAATGGGGAGAGGCACGAGGACCATGAAGCAGGTGGTGCTGTGCCAGTGACCAGTGTCACAACAGAAAGTGACCTGGCTGATAGTCGCTGTCCCATACGTAGCACTGTGCCTGAGGTAATGGAGGATGATGGAGAAGTAGTTCTCATGGCCTCGCAGGCTAATGAGACGGTGTTATTCCCCGGGGAGACGGCCTATATAGCCGCTGTTACCAGCAGTCAGAGTGCCCAGAATGCAAGTAACGCCCTGCCTTCTGGACCCTCCTAGGACAGCGGAATAACTGAATCAGGTATGGACCCAGAGCCGGTCCCAGAGGGTCCCAGTGAGGACGTGGCCTTAACCTCACTTCTGGCTTCCTCCAGCCAGGAGTTTCAGGCAGCTCTGCACTCAGATGCTAGCCTAGGGACGTTAAGGAGCCTCGCTGAGAAGCCCACCTCCGAGTCGGATAAGGAGAGGGTATTCTGGGACCAAGGGAGGTTGTGCCAGGAGACAGTTCCCTGTACACCCCAACAGGAGTGGCTGAGGGAAAGACAGTTGGTTGTCCCCTACCAATTCAGGGATGAGTTGTTGCGGATCGCCCATGAAATTCCACTCGCTGGACACTTGGGGGTCAGCAAAACCAAGGCCCGGCTGTCTCATCACTTTTATTGGCCCAAAATGAGGACAGATGTGGTGAACTACTGTCGCTCCTGTACCACGTGTCAAAGAGTGGGAAAGTCAGGGCCGGCTCCCAAAGCCCCCCTGATCTCTTTGCCAGTGATAGAGGAGCCTTTCCAGAGAATTGCTATGGACATTGTGGGGCCACTGGCCATACCCAGCAGCTCTGGAAAACGTTTCATCCTTACCGTGGTAGACTATGCTACCCGGTATCCGGAGGCAGTAGCCCTGTCCTCAATTAGGGCGGATAAGGTGGCGGACGCCCTCTTAGCCATCTTTTCGCGAGTAGGATTTCCCAGGGAGATGCTTACCGACCAGGGGACCCAGTTCATGTCACGCTTAATGGAGGCCCTATGTAAGAAAATGCAGGTGCAGCATTTGGTATCGAGCGCGTATCACCCACAGACCAATGGTTTGTGAGAGCGATTCAACGGTACCCTCAAACAGATGTTAAAAATGCTGGTTGAAACCCAGGGACGCGACTGGGAGCGTTACCTTCCACACCTGTTATTTGCTTACAGAGAGGTTCCACAGGCCTTGACGGGGTTCTCCCCCTTTGAGCTCCTGTATGGCAGACGTGTCCGAGAACCCCTTGGGTTGATAAGGGAATTCTGGGAAGCAGAGCCGAACTCCCCAGGAGTGTCCATCGTGGAGTATGTCATGACCTTCCGTGACAAGATGCAGACCTTGACGCAGTTGGTGCATGACAACATGGCGCAAGCCCAGGCTGACCAGAAGCATTGGTACGACCAGAACGCCCGAGAACGGACCTACCTGGTGGGTCAGTAGGTGTGGGTGCTGGTCCCTGTACCAAAGGACAAGATTCAGGCGGCCTGGGATGGCCCGTAAGTCATTCACCAACAGCTCAACCTGGCCACCTACGTGATCACACTTGACCAGGAGCGGGGTAGGCAGAAGGCGTTTCACGTTAATATGATGAAGGCTCATCAAGAACGTGGAACCTGCGTCCTACCGGTCTGCAACCTGCCCGAGGATGGGGAGGATGACCCCCTCTTGGACATGCTCGCCCAAGCGAAGGCCAGCGGGTCCCTAGAGGATGTAGAGATAAGCGACTTGCTATCCGCAGACCAAAGGTCTCAGCTACGAGCAGTGCTGAAACCCTTCCAAGCAGTGTTCACCAACATGCCTGGCAGGACTGAGGCAGCGGTCCATGAAGTGGACACCGGGAATCATGCCCCACTCCGGCGGACAGCCTATCGAATCTCCGACGAGGTGCAGCATGTCATGCGCCAGGAGGTCGAGAAGATGCTGAATCTGGGGGTGATTAAGCGGTCCAAGAGCGCGTGGGCCTCACCTGTAGTCCTGGTGCCAAAAAAGTACCGGACCACTGGTTCTGTGTGGACTACAGGGAGCTCAACGCTATCACAGCCTCTGATGCACAACCAATGCCACGCATTGAGGAGCTGCTGGAGAGGTTAGCCAGTGCGAGCTATCTCTCCATTATGGATTTGAGTCGGGGATATTGGCAGATTCCCTTGAGCCCCGGGGCCCAGGAGAAGTCCACCTTTATCACCCCCTTCGGATTGTATGAATCCATGGTCATGCCTTTCGGCATGAAAAATGCCCCTGCCACTTTCCAGCGAATGGTCAACCACCTGCTCCAGGGACTGGAGAGGTACGCAGTGGCATACCTGGATGAAATTGCCGTCTTCAGTCCCACCTGGGAGGATCACCTTGAGCATCTGCAGCAGGTGCTCGGGCGCATTCACCAGGCTGGCTTGACCATCAAGCCAGGAAAGTGCCAGATGGGCATGAACGAGGCCCACTACCTGGGGCACCAGGTAGGTGGGGGTACTCTGAAGCCAGAGCCTGGGAAAGTGGACGCTATCGTGTCCTGGCCCACCCCCATGACCAAGAAGCAGGTGCAGTCCTTCTTGGGCACCGCAGGGTACTATAGACGCTTTGTACAAAACTATAGTAGCCTTGCGAAGCCCTTGACAGATCTCACCAGGAGGAGCCTACCCCATTCAGTCAAGTGGACAGATGAATGCGAGGTGGCCTTCCGGGCTTTGAAGACTGCCCTGAGTAGCTCTCCTGTACTAAAGGCGGTCGACGGCACACGACCACTCTTAGTACAGACCGACGCCAGTGAATTTGGCCTCGGTGCTGTACTCAGCCAGGTCGACTCGGTAAACCAAGAACACCCCGTGTTGTACCTAAGCTGGAAACTGCTGCTGAGGGAAGTGGCCTATTCCACCATAGAGAAGGAGTGCCTGGCCATTGTATGGGCCCTCAACCGCTTACAGCCTTACTTGTACAGGCGCCCCTTCACTGTCGTGACTGACCACAACCCCCTGAGTTGGCTGCACACCATGTCAGGTGCCAACGGAAGGTTGTTACGCTGGAGCCTCTCCCTCCAGCAGTACGACTTTACCGTTCAACACCGCAAAGGCAGCAAGCATGGCAATGCCGATGGGTTGTCCTGGTGAGGGGAGCCTCCCGACATACGCTTGGAGGAGTACCAGAAGGTCCTACCTCCATAGCGCAGTCTAAAAGGGGGAGGTGTCAGGCAAAATGTATTTTTGGTCCCAGTTTTAAAAAATGAAAGCTGTCTTAAATTTCCACCCCATGTCCATTTGTAACACATAGAACTGCAGTGCTGGCCCCCACTCTAAGAATTTTTATTACCGTCGTAAACCCTCAGTGCAGAGCAGCTTCTAGCTCAAACTAGATTTTCCCTCCAATTCTATTGTTTAGCTGGACCAACGTTTAATGTCAATTTTAATAACGCACAGGACTGTCACAAACACCGGGACCACATCTTTGGAATTCTCACCTTTTTCCCATTACAATAGTATATCTTGCATAACTGAGAAACGACCGGGAACTGGGATAATGGATTCTGAGCTTCTGAGCGTCATAGCGATTTCATATTTGATATCAATCTTCATGAATAGTGGTGACGGCCAAGATGATGTCTCCCTCTTGGATGTGGGACCCCCCCACACCAAGATATGAAATCTGAAGGATTTTTAGGTCTTCTGCAGCTGGGTGGGCTCGCAAAGCCGAGCCCCCCTTGTGAGGTAAATAATGGGTGTCTCCCAGAGTTTTGGCTGCTTTGCTAAAAACCAGATCGGCCATTTTCCAAGTCATTCCAACCAGGGATGTCAGACGCATGCCCTACACGCTGCGTGAAGGAATCACATCTACTTTCCGGGGAGCCGTCCCCCCCACAGAATCTGAGACCATCACCACGTGGCACAGGTTTTGCTATTACTTATCCCTTTTACTTTAATAACTGTTTTATGCATATATGTAAATTGTCTCTTTTGTAATATCTTGTATATCTTTTGTAAACACTGCCCCCCTTTTGGGAGTAAATCATTATTATTTACCAGTTTCGTTCTTCTTGTCCTATGTCGAGCAAACACGTTCCTCACCTGCTAATTCAGGTTACCTAACGGGTACCCGATCCACCTGTTAAGCGATCGGTGGTGGCAGTATACCAGTATTTATGTGATATTGTGGTTTGAGGGTGGCTGGTCAGAGATATATATACGTTCCTGCAAGGAACTGGTGGTATATATACGTCCTGTCACATCACGTGCCACAATAGTCGACATAAATAGAGCAGCTGCACCCGTGCTTATCCTCGGTCAATACCGTGTTTGACCAGCAGGATAAGGTGGCGCCAGAGGGCTGCAAAGTCTGACCCAAAAGAGGGGTTGTTTTCATGACACCAACCTACCTGGACGTGGCCGCAGGAGGAAAATTGATGACAAATGAAAGAGACAGATAATACGAATAGTTACAAAAGAGCCCAGGATAACTTCTAAAGGTGAACTTCAAGCTCAAGGAACATCAGTGTCAGATCGCACCATCTGTCGTTGTTTGATTCAAATTGGACTTCATGGGAGACGACTAAGGAGAACACCATTGTTGAAAAAAATCATAAAAAAGCCAGACTGGAATTTGCCAAACTACATGTTGACAAGCCACAAAATTTCTGGCATAATGTCTGGCAAGGCACGTCGGCTCTATGTTCACAGATGGAAAAATGAAGCATATCAGGAAAAGAACACTGTCCCTACTGTGAAACATGGAGGAGGCTCTGTTATGTTCTGGGGCTACTTTGCTGTATCTGGCACAGGGTGTCTTGAATCTGTGCAGGGTACAATGTAATCTCAAGACTATCAAGGGATTCTAGAGAGAAATGTGCTGCCCAGTGTCAGAAAGCTTGGTCTCAGTCGCAGGTCATAAGTCTTGCAACAGGATAATGACCCAAAACACACAGCTAAAAACACCCAAGAATGGCTAAGAGGAAAACATTGGACTATTCTGAAGTGACCTTCTATGAGCCCTGACTAGTGTTGAGCATTCCGATACTGAAATATCGGGTATCGGCCGATATTCACTGTATCGGAATTCCGATACTTAATTCCGATACTTTTATAATATCGAATACCGGAATCGGAAGTTCCCATAATGCCTGCGCTCTGCAGTGTCTGTGAAGGATGACAAGCTGGATGGCAGCGCTCAGCTGCGATCCAGCTTGTCATCAGAATGCCATCCCAGCGTGGGAGAATTCTCCTGACTGTTTAAAAGCCGGCGCGCGGTAAAAAGCCGCCGGCTTTTAAACAATCACGCAGCCCCATACTGCTTCCCCGCAGCCTCCCACCCCGATCCTCCGCTCCCCTCGCCACCTCCAATCCCAATCGTAAATTAGGACCAGGTGGGGAGTGCAGCACCAAGGAGCGAAGGACCCGGGCGGGGAAGCCGGCAGTGAAAAGACTTCACCGCCGGCTTTCCCGTTCTGTGCTGGCTTTCCCGCCGGTTATTTCAAATGAACAGCTGAGGTATCAGGTGATGCCGATCAGCTGTTAATTTGAAGTAGCCGCGGTGCCCTCAGAGGGTTCATGTGAGTTCATGCTTGACTGCATGAACTCACATCAACTTTCCCACGGCCGCACAGGTCAGCCTCACCTCCCAGACCCGTCATGATTAGTGTGTGCGGGGTGTGTGTGCGGGGTGTGTGTGTGTGTGCGGGGTGTGTGTGTGTGCGGGGTGTGTGTGTGTGCGGGGTGTGTGTGTGCGGGTGTGTGTGCGGGGTGTCTGTGCGTGCAGGCAGACATAGGCCGATGTGACACTACTACTCCCATCGGCCTATGTCTGTCCCCCGTCCACTCCTGCCAGCAGGATCAGCTCGATGGGAGCAGTAGTTCCCATCAGCCTGATCCTGCTATTTAAATGGCCCTACTGTGTCCCCAATAAATTTTAAATACATTTCATTGGTGGCCAGTGGTTACCTAAAAGAAATTAGTTCATACATTACCTGTCCCCGCCGATCGCCACCTAAAATAAAGTAAAAAATAAAAAACTACACCTATACTCACCTAGACACCTAATTCCCCGAAGCCATCGATCTCCTGTAATAAAATATAAAATAATAAACCACAACCTTATCCTTACCCCTCCGTAGTAGTCCACGAGTGTCCCACGATGATCTCCAGTTCAGAGCAGCCACATAGAATGTGACCGCTCTGAACCGCTGCCGCCGCTAGAATGACGGGGCCGTAAGGGTTCACCGGAGTTCAGGCAGCGCTGCTCCGGTTAGCTCCTTTACGGCACTGCTGTATCGTGAGAAATTCCCACGGTACAGCACTGCCGTAAAGGAGGTCTCCGGAGCTGCGCTGCCTGAATGCACTCCGGTGACCTCAGTCAGTGGCTCCCGCTGCCAGGAGCGGACGTGTTCCCGGCAGCGTGAGCTTACAGCAGCCATGCACAGCTGTCACCATCTCCAGATGTGACAGCTGTGCATGGGAGATGAGCGCAGGAACGTGGACAGGTAACTATTTTTTTTTTAGTAAACTAAGAATTAAATAAAATGGTGTTTTATTTCAAATAAATTTTTTTTTTCTGGGTGTAGTGTGTTTTTTCTTTTTAACACTTTGTAGGTTAGTAATGGGGGTGTCATATAGACAGCCATCATTACTAACCTGGGCTTCATGGCAGCTGGCGCTGACATGAACCCCACCACTATTACCCCCTGCCACCGCACCAGGGCAGCGTGGAAGAGCGAGGCTAAGTGCCAGAATTGGCGCATCCTATGGATGCGCCATTTCTGGGGCGGCTGACGGCTGGTGTTTCTAGCCTGGGAGGGGGCCAATATTCATGGCACCCTTCCTGGGCTATTAATATCAGCCCCCAGCTGTCTGCCTAGCCTGTGCTAGCTATTAAATTAGGGGGGACCCCATGTCATTTTTTTGGGGGGGTCCCCCATTTTAATAGCTAGTAAAGGCTAGGTATTCAGCTGGGGGCTGATATTAGTAGCCTGGGAAGCTCCGTGGGTTTTACCCCCTTCCCAGGCTTCAAACATCTGCCCCAGCCGTCTGCTTAACCTCCGCTAGAGACTAAAATTAGGGGGGCCCCCACGTCATTTTTTTGGGGGGGGTCCTCCATTTTAATAGCTAGTAAAGGCTAGGTATTCAGCTGGGGGCTGATATTAGTAGCCTGGGAAGCTCCGTGGGTATTACCCCCTTCCCAGGCTTCAAACATCTGCCCCAGCTGTCTGCTTAACCTCCGCTAGAGACTAAAATTATGGGGGATCCCACGCCATTTTTTTTTAAAATAAATCCTTTATTTTAACACTAAATGACATTTGAGGACTTAATAAAGATGCAGTCCCTAAATTATTATTTATTTTTTAATAAATTTTTCCCAAAACTTTTGACGTGGGCTTCGCCATATTTTTGTATGCCAGCCAGGTACAGCATCCAGCTTCTATGAACACGCCATTTTCCGGGGCGGCCGCGGACTGCAATTTTCAGCGGGGGGGGGGGGCAGAAAGCTTGGGCCTCCCTGCGCTGCAGATTCCATCCCCCAGCTGCCTAGTTATACCTGGCTGGACACAAAAATAGGGAGAAGCTCCACGTTTTTTTTTTTTTAATTATTTCATGAAATTCATGGAATAATTAAGAAAAAAAAGGGCTTCCCTATATTGTTGTGTCCGGCTAGGTACAAATAGGCAGCTGGTGGTTGGGGGCAGCCCGTTCCTGCCTGCTGTACCTGGCTGGACACAAATATAGTGTGAAGCCCCACGTCAATTTTTTTTTAATTATTTCAGGAAATTCATGAAATAATTAAAAAAAAAAATGTGTGGCGCTTCGCCCTATTTTTGTGTCCAGCCAGGTACAACTAGGCAGCTGGGGGCTGGAATCTGCAGCGCAGGGAGACCCAAGCTTTCTGGGCCCCACCCGCTGCAAATTGCAGTCCGCAGCCGCCCCGGAAAATGGCGCGTTCATAGAAGCGCCATCTTCTGGCGCTGTACCCAACTCATCCAGGGCCCTGGTGCGGTGGCTCACTGGGTAATAAAGGGGTTAAGGCCAGCTTGGCATTATCAGCTGGCCCTAAGCCCGAAATTCATGGGGTCACGCCAATATTAGACATGACCGCCATGAATTTCTAGTAAAGTATTTAAAAAAAACACAAACACCCAGAAAAAAGTCCTTTAATTGAAATAAAGACACAATTCTTTATTGTTCTAAATTAAACCATACTTACCGCCACGCCCATTCCAGCTGAAGCAAACGATCTCCTGCAATAAAAGTAAAATAATAAAGCAACCTCATCCTTACCTTTCCATGGTTCCCAGGACAGCTTCAGCTCTGCTACATCGAGATGACAGGCTGGACCGCAGCAGAACGCTGCCATCCAGCCTGTCATCCCGCGGACACTGAGAAGCGCAGGCATGCTTGCGCTCCTCAGTGTCTCTCTGTGACGTCATCCAGATGAGCCGAGGTCATGTCCAATGAACTCAGCTCACCTCATGCACGTCACTGACAGCGTGGGAAAATTCTCCTGCACTCAGCGCTTCAGCGTGAGAATTCTCCCACGCTGTCAGTGACGTGCATGAGGTGCGCCGAGTTCATTGGACATGACCTCACCTCATGCACGTCACTGACAGCGTGGGAAAATTCTCACGCTGAAGCGCTGAGTGCAGGAGAATTCTCCCACGCTGTCAGTGACGTACATGAGGTGAGCCGAGTTCATTGTCGGCTCATCTGGATGCCGTCACAGCCAGACACTGAGGAGTGGAAGTATGCCTGCGCTTCTCAGTGTCTGCGGGATGACAGGCTGGATGGCAGCGTTCTGCTGCGGTCCAGCCTGTCATCTCGATGTAGCAGAGCTGGAGCCGTCGTGGGAGCCATGGAAAGGTAAGGATGAGGTTGCTTTATTATTTTTCTTTTATTGCAGGAGATCGTTGGCTTCAGCTGGAATGGGCGTGACTGTAAGTATGGTTTAATTTAGAACAATAAAGAATTGTGTGTTTATTTCAATTAAAGGACTTTTTTCTGGGTGTTTGTGTTTTTTTTAAATACTTTACTAGAAATTCATGGTGGTCATGTCTAATATTGGCGTGACCCCATGAATTTCGGGCTTAGGGCCAGCTGATAATGCCAAGCTGGCCTTAACCCCTTTATTACCCAGTGAGCCACCGCACCAGGGCCCTGGATGAGTTGGGTACAGCGCCAGAAGATGGCGCTTCTATGAATGCGCCATTTTCCGGGGCGGCTGCGGACTGCAATTTGCAGCGGGTGGGGTCCAGAAAGCTTGGGCCTCCCTGCGCTGCAGATTCCAGCCCCCAGCTGCCTAGTTGTACCTGGCTGGACACAAAAATAGGGCGAAGCTCCACGTTTTTTTTTTTTAAATTCATGAAATTCATGGAATAATTAAGAAAAAAAGGGCTTCCCTATATTGTTGTGTCCGGCCAGGTACAAATAGGCAGCTGGTGGTTGGGGGCAGCCCGTTCCTGCCTGCTGTACCTGACTGGACACAAATATAGGGCGAAGCCCCACATCAATTTTTTTAAATTATTTCATGAATTTCCTGAAATGATTTAAAAAAAATTGACGTGGGGCTTCGCACTATATTTGTGTCCAGTCAGGTACAGCAGGCAGGAACGGGCTGCCCCCAACCACCAGCTGCCTATTTGTACCTGGTTGGACACAACAATATAGGGAAGCCCTTTTTTTCTTAATTATTTCATGAATTTCATGAAATAATTAAAAAAAAAAAAAATACGTGAAGCTTCTCCCTATTTTTGTGTCCAGCCAGGTACAACTAGGCAGCTGGGGGATGGAATCTGCAGCGCAGGGAGGCCCAAGCTTTCTGCCCCCCGCTGAAAATTGCAGTCCGCAGCCACCCCGGAAAATGGCTGGATGCTGTACCTGGCTGGCATACAAAAATATGGCGAAGCCCACGTCAAAAGTTTTGGGAAAAATTAATTAAAAAATAAATAATAATTTAGGGACTGCATCTTTATTAACTCCTCAAATGTCATTTAGTGTTAAAATAAAGGATTTATTTTAAAAAAAATTGACGTGGGGCTTCGCCCTATATTTGTGTCCAGCCAGGTACAGCAGGCAGGAACGGGCTGCCCCCAACCACCAGCTGCCTATTTGTACCTGGTTGGACACAACAATATAGGGAAGCCCTTTTTTTCTTAATTATTCCATGAATTGCATGAAATAATTAAAAAAAAAAAATGCGTGGGGCTTCGCCCTATTTTTGTGCCCAGCCAGGTACAACTAGGCAGCTGGGAGCTGGAATCCGCAGCGCAGGGAGACCCAAGCTTTCTGGGCCACCCCCGCTGCAAATTGCAGTCCGCAGCCGCCCCAGAAAATGGCGCGTTCATAGAAGCGCCATCTTCTGGCGCTGTACCCAACTCATCCAGGGCCCTGGTGCGGTGGCTCACTGGGTAATAAAGGGGTTAAGGCCAGCTTGGCATTATCAGCTGGCCCTAAGCCCAAAATTCATGGGGTCACGCCAATATTAGACATGACCACCATGAATTTCTAGTAAAGTATTTAAAAAAACACAACACCCAGAAAAAAGTCCTTTAATTGAAATAAACACACAATTCTTTATTGTTCTAAATTAAACCATACTTACCACCACGCCCATTCCAGCTGAAGCCAACGATCTCCTGCAATAAAAGTAAAATAATAAAGCAACATCATCCTTACCTTTCCATGGCTCCCACGACAGCTTCAGCTCTGCTACATCGAGATGACAGGCTGGACCGCAGCAGAACGCTGCCATCCATCCTGTCATCCCGCAGACACTGAGAAGCGCAGGCATACTTCCACTCCTCAGTGTCTGGCTGTGACGGCATCCAGATGAGCCGAGGTCATGTCCAATGAACTCAGCTCACCTCATGTACGTCACTGACAGCGTGGGAAAATTCTCCTGCACTCAGCGCTTCAGCGTGAGAATTTTCCCACGCTGTCAGTGACGTGCATGAGGTGAGCTGAGTTCATTGGACATGACCTCACCTCATGTATGTCACTGACAGCGTGGGAGAATTCTCACGCTGAAGCGCTGAGTGCAGGAGAATTTTCCCACGCTGTCAGTGACGTGCATGAGGTGAGCTGAGTTCATTGGACATGAACTCGGCTCATCTGGATGACGTCACAGAGAGACACTGAGGAGCGCAAGCATGCCTGCGCTTCTCAGTGTCTGCGGGATGACAGGCTGGATGGCAGCGTTCTGCTGCGGTCCAGCCTGTCATCTCGATGTAGCAGAGCTGGAGCTGTCCTGGGAACCATCGAAAGGTAAGGATGAGGTTGCTTTATTATTTTTCTTTTATTGCAGGAGATCGTTGGCTTCAGCTGGAATGGGCGTGATGGTAAGTATGGTTTAATTTAGAACAATAAAGAATTGTGTCTTTATTTCAATTAAAGGACTTTACTCTGGGTGTTTGTGTTTTCTTTTAACTTTGACTATGGGGTTAGTAATGGGGGTGTCTTATAGACGCCTCTCCATTACTAACCTGGGCTTGATGTCAGCTGGCATTATAAGCTGACATCAACCCCAACCCTATTACCCCCTGCCACCGCACCAGGGCAGCGTGGAAGAGCGAGGCTAAGTGCCAGAATTGGCGCATCCTATGGATGCGCCATTTCTGGGGCGGCTGACGGCTGGTGTTTCTAGCCTGGGAGGGGGCCAATATTCATGGCACCCTTCCTGGGCTATTAATATCAGCCCCCAGCTGTCTGCCTAGCCTGTGCTAGCTATTAAATTAGGGGGGACCCCACGTTATTTTTTTGGGGGGTTCCCCCATTTTAATAGCTAGTAAAGGCTAGGTATTCAGCTGGGGGCTGATATTAGTAGCCTGGGAAGCTCCGTGGGTATTACCCCCTTCCCAGGCTTCAAACATTTGCCCCAGCTGTCTGCTTAACCTCCGCTAGAGCCTAAAATTAAGGGGAACCCCACGCCAATTTTTTTTTAAATAAATCCTTTATTTTAACACTACATGACAAGTACAGTAATCAACACTGTCACTGTACTTCATATATATGTGACTGACATGTTTCGATCTATCTAATCTATGTGTGATTCTCTATTCCTTCTATTCTAAATTGTCGGGTACAGATGCTGAATTGCCGGCCGGCTTTCTTAAAGAGACGGTGCATGAAAACACTATTATTTTTTTAAATAAATCCTTTACACTAAATGACAAGTACAGTAAGCAACACTGTCACTGTACTTCATATATATGTGACTGACATGTTTCTATCTATCTAATCTATGTGTGATTCTCTATTCTGTCTGTTATAAATTGTCGGGTACAGATGCTGAATTGCCGGCCGGCTTTTTTAAAGAGACGGTGCACGAAAACACTAATATTTTTTTTAATAAATCCTTTACACTAAATGACAAGTACAGTAAGCAACACAGTCACTGTACTTCATATATATGTGACTGACATGTTTCTATCTATCTAATCTATGTGTGAAGCTCTATTCTTTCTGTTGTAAATTGTCGGGTACCGGTGTATGCCGCTGATGAATTGCCGGCTTTTCATGTCATTCTACATTATTCTTAGTTGTTTTACTTCATGTAGAATTAACCTACAAGGAAAGAAAGGGTTTATTTTCATTCCGATATTTGTGTCCCATTGACTTGCATTGGTTTCCGGTATCGGAATCGGCGATATCCGATACTTTTTGGGTATCGGCCCGATCCAATCCGATACGATATTTCCTGATATCGGAAGGTATCGCTCAACACTAGCCCTGACCTAAATCCTATTGAGCATCTTTGGAAAGAGCTGAAACATGCTGTCTGGAATAGGCAACCTTCAAACACATGACAACTGGAGCAGTTTGCTCATGAGGAGTGGGCCAAAATACCTGTCGAGAGGTGCAGAAGTCTCATTGACAGTTACAGGAATCGTTTGATTGCGGTGATTTCCTCAAAAGGTTGTTCCACAAAATATTAAGTTAAGAAGAAAACCATCATTTCTGTCCAGGCTGATTTCAGGAGTTTAATTTTTTAAACATTTCTGTGGAAGCAGAGTTGAAAAGCAATGTCTGACTTTCATTTGTTCATTTTCAAAGATTTTTAAATTATTATTATTTTTGTCAGATTCAAGTTATTTCTGTCACTATTCTGGGTTTTTCTTTCATTAAAGGAGGGGTACAAACAATTTTGACCACGTGTGTATAGTATACATGAACTCAAGATAAAGTGTTGCAGTGCAAAAGGTGTCAGTGTGCAAAAGTGCCGAGCAGGTGTATCAGAGTATATGTATCAATGCCAGTTTTGATCAGCAAGTTTGTGTTGCCTTCGGCAGGAGGTGGCATCATCCAGCCAATAGGAAGAGGCGTGGGTGTGGCCTGACACAGACTCACACAGGAGGTACCCGTATGACACCAAAACTCCCTCACCAAGTGACCTGTGAGGCGGTGTCAAGGGTCACGTGTGGCGGGGGTGTGGTGTCATCCAGGAACCTCCTGTGTGAGTTTGCATCAGGCGACTTCCTAGTTAAACTTCCCTCTTTCTGAATGACACCACCCCCTTATGAAGGTAGATGCCTAAACGCGCATCGGGATGGGCGCATCCTCATGAAAATTTGGCTGGCTCCCATACAGGTATACCCCATATACTTATTAGCTTTATTAAGTTATATGTGTGGCACCCCAGAGGTCCGGTTACCACAGTGGCATTGCCTCCCTCACAAGGGGTGATGCCATGCCTGGAAGCAAGGAGGGGTCCCCTAATCAGGTTTACCAGCATACAACACTTTTCTGGCTCCAGACCAGAAAGGGGAGCTCCTCCCCTTTAACTTGGAACCTGGAGATGGTGTTAGTAAGAGTGAGTGGAGAGGAGTTGAAGACAGGAGAATGACGAGGAAGGACCTGGGGAAGGGAGCTGTGGACAAGCTCACCCCAGAGAGAAGCGCAAAGGAACCGGACACCGGAGTCCATGGTTGTGGGGCACTGAAGGCCCAGCAGCTAAATCCAGAGGGCAGGAGACTGCAGGTCTCTTGGCCCCACCAGACGCCCGGCGGCTCAGCAGCATCATAGGGCCCAGCACCGCCATGTGGGAGCGACACTTGAGGAAGGCCCGAGCTGCCTGCCATACGGGTGAGGAAAAAGACGTTTTACTCAGGGACGAGGGCCACAGCATAGCTTCAAGCAGCTGGGCCAAAGAGAATAGCGCAAAGGGAACGCCTGCTACTCCACCTGGTGAGGTGGATCCATAACTTGCTTCCAGGCCGCCCGGACCTCCACTACCAGCTAGTACCCGTGCCCCGGTCTGCTCTGACAAACCGCAAGTAAAAATAGAGGAAACCACCATTAATTTGTTGTCTGGTCATTATCTGAACCCCCAGCCCTGCTTTACACCGCACCAACAAGATCTACCTCCACAATTCACCATATACTGCCATGGAGCTTAGCTTTGCCTGTGGAGAGCTGAACCAACTCTGCTGCATGACCATCAGCTCCAGTGGATCTGCACTGGACGTCGGGCCCTCATACCACCCTCATGCACATTTGTGGCCTGCTGGAGGTCATTTTGCAGGGCTGAGGGAGTGCTCCTCCTGTTCCTCCTTGCAGAAAGGCGGAGGTAGCGGTCCTGCTGCTGGGTTGTTGCCCTCCTATGGCCCCCTCCACGTCTCCTGGTGTACTGGCCTGTCTTCTGGTAGCGCCTCCAGCCTCTGGACACTACGCTGACAGACACAGCAAACCTTCTTGCCACAGCTCGCATTGATGTGCCATCCTGGATGAGCTGCACTACCTGAGCAACTTCAGTAGGTTGTAGAGTCCGTCTCATGCTACCACGAATGTGAAAGCACAACCAACATTCAAAAGTGACTAATGGGGGGGTGCTTTGCTGGTGACACTGTTGGGGATTTATTCAAAATTGAAGGCATACTGAACCAGCATGGCTACCATAGCATCTTGCAGCGGCATGCTATTCCATCCGGCTTGCGTTTAGTTGGACCATCATTTATTTTTCAACAGGACAATGACCCCAAACACACCTCCAGGATGTGTAAGGGCTATTTGACCAAGAGGGAGAGTGATGGGGTGCTACGCCAGATGACCTGGCCTCCACAGTCACCAGACCTGAACCCAATCAAGATGGTTTGGGGTGAGCTGGACGGCAGAGTGAAGGCAAAAGGGCCAACAAGTGCTAAGCATCTCTGGGAACTCCTTCAAGATTGTTGGAAGACCATTTCCGGTGACTACCTCTTGAAGCTCGTCAAGAGAATTCCAAGAGTGTGCAAAGCAGTCATCAAAGCAAAAGGTGGCTACTTTGAAGAACCTAGAATATAAGACATATTTTCAGTTGTTTCACACTATTTTGTTAAGTATATAATTCCACATGTGTTAATTCATAGTTTTGATGCCTTCAGTGTGAATGTACAATTTTCATAGTCATGAAAATACAGAAAAATCTTTAAATGAGAAGGTGTGTCCAAACTTTTGGTCTGTACTACATATATATATATATATATATATATATACACACACACATTGTGATTTGCATGTGTATTGTGTTACTCTTGAAGTGTTTCTTATACTAGGATAACAGTCTGTGGCGGCAAAGTGACAGGGAATGAGCACATTTTTACAAATTCTCTATTGAGGGTTATATCTCCTTCATTGTTTAAAAGGCGGTGCTCTATACTCTTAGTAGTGGTCATGCCTGGTATTACAACTCAGACTTATTTACTAGAATGTGACTTAACTACACTGGGCTGTAAAACCATACACCATTAATTAGTTGTTCGGCACAAGTGCTTAGAGTAGAACACTCAACAATTTTATTTTCATAGTTTATCTTGAAGGGTAGACTAATATTCTAGTTTTACAGGACCCTTTTAACCAGTAAACCCACTTATACATGTTAAGCTTTAAATTCACTTGCAGCTATGTTTCTCGACACGCCATAAATAGAAGAAATGCTCAGACTGCCAATCACTGTCTGGGGTGGTCACTGCAGTGGCTTGTGATTGGCTGAAATTTCCTGTGTGTTGAGTTGGGAACAGGAAATAAAGACCAGCGAAGATCGGGAATATATCAAAAACGACATATCCACACTGTGAAAGAGAAAAAGCGGCACTCACCATCTCTTAAATTAGTCCTTTATTGCTTCACTTAGAAGACATAAAAACTGGTAGCAGTGGAATGAGGGTAGTGTGTGAACTACAAATCAGGACCTGTAGAAGAGTTGGAATAATGCGAAACGTCCATAGTCCACAAGCTACCAGCATTCCCCTGCTGCTAGTTTTTATGTCTTTTAAGTGACTCATTTTAAGGGATGGTGAGTGCCACTTTTTCTCTTTCTCAGTTTGGATATTTAATTAACTACTTTATGGAGCAGAAAACCATGAGATCCCTCTTGACCCCGCAGTGTCAAGAAGCTGAAGGGGATCTGTGAGGTGGAGTATTACTTTTTTTTTACCCAATCTGAATCCTCAAAAAAAAATATTTTTCATTGAACAATACTATTTTAGAGCATTTGTCAGCAAAATTGCTGACAGGCAGCACTAGAGGGATGACCAAGATACTTGTTAAAACATACCTGTGTCTATGTTCCAAGTATGAGCAAAGCAGAAGTAAAGAAGTTTCAATCTGGCAGAGGCAAAAGTATCAAGTGTCCAGTGGGTGTTACCCTAATAGTTAAAAAGGGCTGTCCACTGCTCAGACAACCAATTCTGAATCTTTATATTTTCCTCAGTAAAATAATAATACTTATACTCACCTCTAGTGCTGGCGCCATTCCAGTGGTGTCTGGATCTCCCGGGGATTGCGTGACATTTTTATGTCATGCGATCACTGTGGCCAATCAGCGCTGGCTTCACTCTCCCCTCCTTCAGACAAATCAAGACATCCGGAGGAAGTGAGAGAGCAACTGACCGGCGGATGTCAATTACGTCTGTAGGAGAGGAGAATGAAGCCAGCGCTGATTGGCCGCAATGATTACGTGACATAAAAATGTCATGGGAGAGTCAGTGCCGAAACCACTGGAACAGCGTGGGCAGCAGAGGTGAGTATAAGTGTTATTATTTTACTGGGGAAAAACATAGGAATTCAGAAGGGGTTGTCCGAGTAGCGGACAACCCCTTTAAGTGTCCTGGACTCTCTGCAATTAATTCTCCCACTAAGCACCCTTTTATGGCTTTTATGGGTCTTCTGAATAGAAGCTAAAATTGTTACTCTAGGGGAGGCATTGGTGAGCGCATAGAGTACCTTTAATGCAAAAAAAGAGTTTAATAAAAAAAAAAACTTTAGTAAACTAGTTGCCTTAAAATAGAAAAAAATGTACATTTGCAGAAACTCCCCCAGTAATTTACCAAATTATTTATAAAACGTTTAGTCGGAAAGTGTATCGGCGCTTTCAGCAATAGAACGGCGAATTGAATAAGATAGATTTGTTCATTCATATCAACCAGTGCATTTTTTTATGAAGGTTTAATATTACACAAAACCATTAGCATATTTACAAATTAATCTTCCCCCAGGAAAGAAAAGATCAAAGATTTATAGAAGGAAAAAGCTTTATTACTTTTAAAGTGGAGGGAAAAAATGAAATATTTGCTTGAATGATAAATGCCTTTATTGCGACAACATGGGCACAGTATATGATTGCACAATAACGCCTGTAATGAATACACTCCCGAGAAGAGGGCTGAAATTATTTGTGAATTTATAAATCAATATATCACTTACAGATGGAGTAGTTAGCGCGATGTCACAGCTACTGCTCCTTCAGTATCATAATCATATTTTTGTTGTTGCAATTATCAAATTATTGCTTTCGTTGCCTATTGAAAATCTCAAATGATGAATGTCCCAGTCATTGGATTGCACCTATAAAATATGAATCAATGGAAAAGGGTTTCCAGGACAATATTGTATGGGTTTTCCCTTTTGAAAGTTCCCTTTAAAGTGATACAATAAGCAAAACTGATACATTGTTTTATTCCTATTTCTGGGGGTGGAGTGAGACAGTTTTCTGCAACTGGTGAAAGCATCGCCCCCTTAGGATTAGAACTAAACATAACATATTGTATAAACATTGCTCAGATTATTCTTCTGAAGGGAAAAAGAAATTATGTGACCAAACTGATTTAATTATGGGGAGATAAAATTGATACCATTTCATTCATTCTCTATTTTTTTAAATTTTCCTTAAAGTTAAACTTAGACCTACAAACATGACAATTGTGTTTTTTTTTTACCTTGAAAAAGGCGCCAGTCTGATGCTGAAAATTTTGGTTAATAAAAAATTTAATTTCATACCATTGACGATTCTTTATTTCAGCAGCCCAGGTACCGTGATCTCTCCACAAGGGGGCATATTCTACGTCTAGAGGAAGGAAAGTTTAATCATCATTTCAGACAGCGATTCTTTACTGTAAGAGCAGTGAGACTGTGGAGCTCTCTGCCACATGATGTTGTAATGATTGATTCACTAAAAAAGTCCAAGAGGGTCTGGATGCCTTTCTTGAAAAGTATAATATTGCAAGTTATGGGCGCTAGATTCTGTGATGGGGCGTTAATCCAGGGAACTAGTCTGATTGCTGTATGTGTAGTTGGGAAGGTTTTTTTTTCACTTAAAGAAGCACTCCTCCTTCTCCAATCAAAGCTTTTATCCTCTTAATATATTGCAGTCATCATATTATATAGCACTGTGTACTTACAACTGCTCATTTTGCCTTTCTACCCAGATAATTCTCCTCTTTTCCATTTGGTCTATGACATTTCGTGATTTAAAAATGGCTAGCTGAATCCTTCTAAGCTCTGTGTAGTGTGACAGGGTCACTGGCGATATATGTGAGGGGAGATATGTGTCACGGAGGTTGTTATCTTCCGTGATGTGAAACCCAGAAGCTTGTCTCCAGCATGTTAGGTGCTGAAGAGGTTAATCAGCCATGTTTGGGTTGGGTTTTTGTGAGCGGTTATAAGAGATGGCTGGGACGGCCACTCATCATATCTCCACCTCAAGGGTGTGGCTGGAGAAGTTAAATCTCCAGATACTGGCTTTTTTTCCTGTAGTATGTGTGGAGACAGAGGAGTCTCCTGTGTGGGACTTCAGTGAGAGCTGAAGTGTATTATAACCTAAACAGGCGAATCCCGCATGCATAAGGACTGTGCTATACTTTGTCTTTTGTTTTGCCGTTATGCCAGCAAGGCCGTGTTTATTTTGTTGAACCTGCAGTGCTTTATGCCATATTGAATAAACCTGCAGACGAAAAATGTTCCTGTGTCTACCTCTGGAAGCAGCTGTGTGAGTCAATCTAACAGGAGGTCAATTTTGCCTGTATGAGGCATCACTGCAAAAGTCCCTGGCAGGGGGAGGAGGGAGAAGCTGTGTCAGGAGCTGAAGAGGGAAGTGATAAATGCAGGGACAAGAGACTTCCTGTTTCGACATAGAGCAGAGAAAAGAGAACAATTAGCTGGATAGAAAAGCAAAATGAGCAATTGTAAATACACAGTGCTACATAATATGATGAGTTAGGCAACACTAACAGATAATAATGAATCCCTGTATAAGAATGCAAGGAGATTAAATTACTAAAATATTGAATTTTTATTAGTATAATAAGTATAAAAACTTAATTAAAATCCGTAAGCATAAGGTATCATTTTTGTAGCAAACAGGTAGTGGTACAGGTCTAATAGGTTTAGAAGTGTCCCTCCCTGTAATTTCTACATAGAGGTTCAATAGTCCAGGAGCGCCACAATCTAAGGTAATATAAATTAAAGTGCACAGTGCCGAGACCAGGATTCAGACATAGAGATACTAAATCGTATATAAAGTGCAAGTGCCTATGATTAAGAAGTATTTCAAAATGTCAATTTATATACTGTGTCATTCAAGTTGTGTTACATATTTTATATCTTAGAATTATGGGAGGAACCCCAGGTTAAATCAAAGTACTAGGCATATTGACTAGAGTTTAAAACTTATTAGTATTTCAGACCTGTAGCTACTTTGGCCACCACCCTGATGGCGCCGTTTCGCCACAGCTTTTTCAAAAGGGGCGTAACCTGATCATTCTTAAATACCCTAATCTGTCTGGCGATTGGTCCCATTTTATGATGGGCAGCTGTTTTAGCGCATGCAGGATTTGCATACCTTCCTTGTTAAAGAGCGACTTCCTGTCAGCCGCGTTGAAACGCACGCGTGGAACGCATGACGTTTGTGTTGCGCAGGACAGGAAAATTACTTCTTAATCACATGATGAGTGCAATACATTAAGAGGATAAAAACTTTGATGGGAGGAGTGCTGATTTAATATGGGGAAGTTAGCATCAGCCTCAAGGAGTTTTCGCCTTCCTCTGAATCAAAGTGTTAGGTTTCAGGTTGGACTTGTGTCTTCATTCAATCTCAAAATTATGAAATGATGAGACTCCTGGCAAAGTTGATATAGTATATTACACCCAGTACAAGGAGAGGGAGTGGACACAGGATTATCTTTATTTGGGTATACATTGCATGGTTTAAAACTTTTGCTCGGAGTGTTGCTATAAAAGTGATAAAAAAGTTTTGGTGACCAATCATAAGTATTACATTTGTATCACCTCTAGTTACAACACATCATTAGAATATGCTCACACATGCAATCTGATTTCTAGACTCTTTCTTAAAAATTCTGTGACATACTCGACTGGAGTAAGGAATATGAGATTTAGTAAAGGGGTTGTCCACTGCTTGCAAAGAGTTTCAAAATGGGCCCATCATAGTCGTAAAGTTAAAAAAAAGACACATTCTCATGTACTAAACCCCAATAATGCTCCTCAATACAGCTACTGGTATCCTCCTCTGGTCTCCTAGCTTCTTATGCTTATTGGTGGCGTCAGGTGACTGGCTGCAGCAATCACATCCTGTTTCAGCTGTAAGAGAGGGTTAGTAGACTGTTTCATGAATGTGAATGCTGCAGCCCATCAGTGACACCAGCAGCAGTTCAGAGGAGCAATGCCGGTCTTTTAGATGAGTATATGTGGGGGGTTTTGTTTTTGTTTTTGGGGTATTTTTTTCAAGATCTCCATAGGACCACTTTTAAACTCATAAAAAGTAACCCCTTTAATAATTTTGTATATAGGATACATAACCACTTTACAGGGAATCTGTCAGCAGGATTTAACACCCCAAACTATTTACATGCACATGTAGCTCTATCAAAGACAAGTCCAGCAATACCTTTCCATGGCCGGTCTGTTCCTTCATTACTGAGAAATCAGCATTTGAACTGATATGCAAATAAAGTTAAAGAACAATGGTAGATCTGAAGCCTCTGTCACTCCAGCTCTATTACCCACCCAGCGCCACTTCCTCCTACTTTGTGTTGCTGTTTTTATGATATATAATATCATGGTAGGTCATGTACACTAGGACTTGCCCTGCAAACCTTCCATACGAAGGATGTAGTAAACGCGACGTCGATTTCAGGCAGCTCCATGACCACTCTCTACCATGTATGCATCGCATTAGACCAACACTAATGGATAAATAACACCCAGTTGGAACTGCTTTAATGTGGAAGCCAAGACGACTGGATGAAAAAGAACAAAGAGAATTTTATTTAAACCTTTGCCCACTTTGCCTCCATCATGTCTTCCTGGTACACCTTTGAGGTACTGGTAGTAAAAAATAAGGAGTAATTGTGAGACCATAAACGGTTTCCTAATGGATGAGACATTTGAGACCAGATTGTAAAACTGGACCTGTGCCCAGATGTGAGATGCTGACAATGATCCTAAAATGTACTTCAAACAGACTTGGCTACATTGTTTCACTTGTCCATATGACTGCAACATTATATACCAAACGCAGATGCCAACTACCTTTCACTGAGAAGATCTCCGTGCTGCAGCCTCATATACGTAATCCCTAACAGCAAGCATAGATTACAGCGAAAAGGACAGTCTGTGGTGGTCCTGATGCTGCAGAGCTTGGTCAGGCATGGATTGCCTGCAAAGGCAAGGTAACAGGGGTGTAACCTAAAATCAGGGTGGTCTCTATGTAACCTAAGATGAAAAGCAACCCCATGCAGCCTTCACATACTGATAATGCCCCACACACAGAATTAGTGCCCCTATGGTACCTCCACATAGTAACAGTGACCACTATACACCCGCATACAGTAATAGTGCCCCAATTGTACCTCCAAAGACTAGTAATGCCCCCTTTCTCTTCCAAATAACAGTGTTACCATATGGCAATAGTGGCACTATGAGTAGCCACATAGTAATATTGTGCTTCCACATAGAAATAATGCTCCCTCTGTGCCTTTTGCATGAGTAGAGTGCCCCTTCTGTGCATCCACATACAAAGTGTCCCTCCTGTGCCTCCACATAGAAACAGTGTCCCTCCTGTGCCTCCACATAGACATAGTGCTTCTTCTGTGCCTCTGCACTGAAACAGTGCCTCTCCTGTGCCTCCACATAGAAACAGTGCCCCTCCTGTGCCTCCACATAGAAACAGTGCCCCTCCTGTGCCTCCACATAGAAACAGTGCCCCTCTGTGCCTCCACATAGAAACAGTGCCCCTCCTGTGCCTCCACATAGACATAGTGCTTCTTCTGTGCCTCCACATAGAAACAGTGCCCCTCCTGTGCCTCCACATAGACATAGTGCTTCTTCTGTGCCTCCACATACAAAGATGTCCCTCCTGTGCCTCCACATAGACATAGTGCTTCTTCTGTGCCTCTGCACTGAAACAGTGCCCCTCCTGTGCCTCCACATAGAAACAGTGCCCCTCATGTGCCTTCACATAGAAACAGTGCCCCTCCTGTGCCTCCACATAGAAACAGTGCCCCTCCTGTGCCTCCACATAGAAACAGTGCCCCTCCTGTGCCTCCACATAGAAACAGTGCCCCTCCTGTGCCTCCACATAGAAACAGTGCCCCTCCTGTGCCTCCACATAGACATAGTGCTTCTTCTGTGCCTCCACATAGAAACAGTGCCCCTCCTGTGCCTCCACATAGACATAGTGCTTCTTCTGTGCCTCCACATAGAAACAGTGCCCCTCCTGTGCCTCCACATAAAAACAGTGCCCCTCTGTGCCTCCACATAGACATAGTGCTTCTTCTGTGCCTCCACATAGACACAGTGCCCCTCTTGTGCCTCCACATAGACATAGTGCTTCTTCTGTGCCTCTACATAGAAACAGTGCCCCTCCTGTGCCTCCACATAGAAACAGTGCCCCTCCTGTGCCTCCACATAGAAACAGTGCCCCTCCTGTGCCTCCACATAGACATAGTGCTTCTTCTGTGCCTCCACATAGAAACAGTGCCCCTCCTGTGCCTCCACAGAGAAACAGTGCCCCTCCTGTGCCTCCACAGAGAAACAGCGCCCCTCCTGTGCCTCCACATAGGTATAGTGCTTCTCCTGGGTCTCTACACAGAAACATTGCTCCTCCTGTGCCTCCACATAGAAACAGTGCCCCTCCTGTGCCTCCACATAGACATAGTGCTTCTTCTGTGCCTCTGCACTGAAACAGTGCCTCTCCTGTGCCTCCACATAGAAACAGTGCCCCTCCTGTGCCTCCACATAGAAACAGTGCCCCTCCTGTGCCTCCACATAGAAACAGTGCCCCTCTGTGCCTCCACATAGAAACAGTGCCCCTCCTGTGCCTCCACATAGACATAGTGCTTCTTCTGTGCCTCCACATAGAAACAGTGCCCCTCCTGTGCCTCCACATAGACATAGTGCTTCTTCTGTGCCTCCACATACAAAGATGTCCCTCCTGTGCCTCCACATAGACATAGTGCTTCTTCTGTGCCTCTGCACTGAAACAGTGCCCCTCCTGTGCCTCCACATAGAAACAGTGCCCCTCATGTGCCTTCACATAGAAACAGTGCCCCTCCTGTGCCTCCACATAGAAACAGTGCCCCTCCTGTGCCTCCACATAGAAACAGTGCCCCTCCTGTGCCTCCACATAGAAACAGTGCCCCTCCTGTGCCTCCACATAGAAACAGTGCCCCTCCTGTGCCTCCACATAGACATAGTGCTTCTTCTGTGCCTCCACATAGAAACAGTGCCCCTCCTGTGCCTCCACATAGACATAGTGCTTCTTCTGTGCCTCCACATAGAAACAGTGCCCCTCCTGTGCCTCCACATAAAAACAGTGCCCCTCTGTGCCTCCACATAGACATAGTGCTTCTTCTGTGCCTCCACATAGACACAGTGCCCCTCTTGTGCCTCCACATAGACATAGTGCTTCTTCTGTGCCTCTACATAGAAACAGTGCCCCTCCTGTGCCTCCACATAGAAACAGTGCCCCTCCTGTGCCTCCACATAGAAACAGTGCCCCTCCTGTGCCTCCACATAGACATAGTGCTTCTTCTGTGCCTCCACATAGAAACAGTGCCCCTCCTGTGCCTCCACAGAGAAACAGTGCCCCTCCTGTGCCTCCACAGAGAAACAGCGCCCCTCCTGTGCCTCCACATAGGTATAGTGCTTCTCCTGGGTCTCTACACAGAAACATTGCTCCTCCTGTGCCTCCACATAGAAACAGTGCCCCTCCTGTGCCTCCACATAGACATAGTGATTCTTCTGTGCCTCTACACGGAAACAGTGCCCCTCCTGTGCCTCCACATAGAAACAGTGCCCCTCCTGTGCCTCCACATAGAAACAGTGACCCTCCTGTGCCTCCACATAGAAACAGTGCCCCTCCTGAGCCTCCACATAGATATAGTGCTTCTTCTGGGTCTCTACACAGAAACAGTGCCCCTCCTGTGCCTCCACATAGAAACAGTGCCCCCCCTGTGCCTCCACATAGACATAGTGCTTCTTCTGTGCCTCTACATAGAAACAGTGCCCCTCCTGTGCCTCCACATAGAAACAGTGCCCCTCCTGTGCCTCCACATAGACATAATGCTTCTTCTGTGCCTCTACACAGAAACAGTGCCCCTCCTGTGCCTCCACATAGAAACAGTGCCCCCCCTGTGCCTCCACATAGAAACAGTGCCCCTCCTGTGCCTCCACATAGTGCTTTCTCTCTGCCTCTACACAGAAACAGTGCCCCTCCTGTGCCTCCACATAGAAACAGTGCCCCTCCTGTGCCTCCACATAGAAACAGTGCCCCTCCTGTGCCTCCACATAGAAACAGTGTCCCTCCTGTGCCTCCACATAGACATAGTGCTTCTTCTGTGCCTCTACACAGAAACAGTGCTCCTCCTGTGCCTCCACATAGAAACAGTGCCCCTCCTGTGCCTCCACATAGACATAGTGCTTCTTCTGTGCCTCCACATAGACATAGTGCTTCTTCTGTGCCTCTACATAGAAACAGTGCCCCTCCTGTGCCTCCACATAGACATAGTGCTTCTTCTGTGCCTCTACATAGAAACAGTGCCCCTCCTGTGCCTCCACATAGACATAGTGCTTCTTCTGTGCCTCTACATAGAAACAGCGCCCCTCCTGTGCCTCCACATAGACATAGTGCTTCTTCTGTGCCTCCACATAGAAACAGTGCCCCTCTTGTGCCTCCACATAGAAACAGTGCCCCTTCTGTGCCTCCACATAGAAACAGTTCCCCTCCTGTGCCTTCACATAGATATAGTACTTCTTCTGGGTCTCTACACAGAAACAGTGCCCCTCCTGTGCCTCCACATAGAAACAGTGCCCCTCCTGTGCCTCCACAGAGAAGCAGTGCCCCTCCTGTGCCTCCACATAGACATAATGCTTCTTCTGTGCCTCTACACAGAAACAGTGCCCCTCCTGTGCCTCCACATAGAAACAGTGCCCCTCCTGTGCCTCCACATAGAAACAGTGCCCCTCCTGTGCCTCCACATAGAAACAGTGCCCCTCCTGTGCCTCCACATAGAAACAGTGCCCCTCCTGTGCCTCCACAAAGACATAGTGCTTCCTCTCTGCCTCTACACAAAAACAGTGCCCCTTCTGTGCCTCTGTGACACCCCAGGTGTCTGGTTGCCACAGTGATAGAGATATTACGTCTGAGAGCAGGTGGGAGGTCCTTTGGTCAGGGATCCTGTGCATGCCACACCTCCTGCCCAGTCTTGGGAGGGGAAGGACTTCCCCTATATAAACCCGGGGCTGAGGCAGAGTTAGGGAGAAAGAAGACAGAACAAGAGTAGAGAAGAGAAGCAGCATAGCAAGAAACATCAGGAGCTCTGTGGGGAGCAGTGTTACAACGAGTCAGGGGCTGGCAGCTACAGAGCTCGCCCTGACTGAGAAGATTTCTTACCGGACCCGGAGTCCGAGGCTGTGGGGACTAACTCCTACCCAGCAGCAGAAACCGTCCGGCAGAGGATTTCAGGTCCTCTGGCCCAGAAGCCCGAAGGCACGGTCACACGCGTGGGACCAGCACCGCCATCGTGGAGCGGAAGCCATTAGAAGGCCCCGAGTCACCGGCCATACGGGTGAGCACCACACGGTACACTCAGGGACGTGGGCTACTTATTCCCGCCTCTAGCAAGGTAGCCAGAAGAGTACAGTTAGTTGGGAAGGCCTACAACTCCGCCTGGCCAGGGGAGATCCCATCTGCTCAAGGACTGACCAGGCCCCTATCACTAGCAAGTACTCCAGGAGGGTCTATCTTTGTCACCAGTAAAGACCCTGAACTACACCGCACCGTCTCTGAGTGGTTCCTGCTACCCCCATCATCCACGTCGGCTGCCCTGAGGCCATACCCCTCCCGTTGGGGGTTATACCATCCACGCTGCACCATCCTTCCACCGGCCTCAGCGGTCTGCCCTGCAGCGGCAGCTCCATAGCTGCATTCAACGGGTGGCGTAGTCACCAACCATCTACTGCTAGTACATCGCCGCTCAGTTTGACTCCCTGGGCGCGGACCGGGTCGCCGCCACGAGACTACAACCCTCAAGAGATCCGGCTCCGGGTAAGCTCCCGCGTGCGCAACGCAGCGCGACACAGGCCCAGGGGCGCGTCAACTTTGGCGTAGTCGGCAGGATTTCGTGCCCGCAACCACCGGGTACTGCGTGCCTGAAAAGCAAAGACTGTTCAAACTTACCAGTGGTGAAGATTCCCGCTATCCATGGAGGTTTCCCGCCATCCGGCGCCATCTTCTACCTTCTTCCCACCATCCGCGAAGTTTTCCCGCCATCCGGCGCCATCTTCGACCTTCTTCCCGCCATCCGTGGAGTTTTCCCGCCATTGGACGCCATCTTGAGGACGCCGCGCGGGAAGAAGAGGGGCGCAGACTCCGAAAGCGCGCGAGAACTGAAGCCCCGCCTCACGTCCGGACGTTGCGTAAGGTCCTGGAAGGAGCCCAGCAGACGCCGACGTCACCGGAGCGCGACGGAAGGTCCTCAACCCTGACGATCCACTGCGGAGCCGCGGCCTACGGAACAGGATCATCGCAAGGTAGGCCACGGTCCACTAGGGGGGAGGAAGATGTCGGATACGGAGGAGAGCTTCACTGCCTCAACCCCCGCCAGCGCCACCGCTGCTGCAGTTATGCCCTTCAACATGCCCTATATCCCGGGAGCAGCTTGGCTACCCCAGTACTCAGGGGAGTCACATACCCTGCATGACTTTAGAGAAAAGCTGGATAGCCTCTTCCAGGTGTACCCCCTCACAGAAGAGCAAAAAGTGAGCATCCTGGTGGCCCAACTAACCGGGGCAGCCAAAAGGGAAGTAAAATCCTGGCCACCTGGGAGGAAGACTGTCGCAGGGATACTAACCCGGCTGAGGGACACCTTTGATACCCGCACCTCAGCCGAGATTAAGCTTAGATTCTACGGGTGCAAGCAGCGAGCGCATGAGAGTATAAGGGACTATGCACTAAACCTACAAGAGGCCCTGAGGGCCATAAAGCAGACCGACCCTGATGGGGTGGGAAACGAGGACAGGCTGTTGACTGAACAATTTATAGAGGGTTTATATTGCAATGCCCACCGAACCCAGTTGCGGGCAATGGCCTTACAGGATCCCCATCTGGACTTTGCACAGTTCAAGGACAGAGCCATCCGGGTGCTCCGAGAACCGGCACCGGGTGGCGTTGTGACCCACAGGCGCCCAGCTATCACTTACCACCAGGAGGCGGCGCCCTTGTTGGCAGGGCCTGTGGGAGCTGATGCGCAGGCTTTGGACAATGACCCGGCTCCAGACCTACGCCATCAGGTCCAAGAGCTAGCTAAGAGCGTTGCTGCGCTAACCCGAACTGTGCAGTCTTTACAGGTTTCCACCCCAGGGAAGATCCAGCTGGCATCCGGACCGGAGGACATCCCGTGGCGTCGACCAAGGAGGACCCCACCGGCCAGAGGAAGACCCAGTGACCGATACAGCGAGGACGGACGACCCATCTGCCGCCGCTGCAATCAACCCGGACATATGGAAAGGTACTGTTCTTTAAACGGGCACAACCTGGGGTAGAGGGCCAACCCCCAGGAAAAAGATCACCAGGCCCATCGAACTGGCGCGACAGATATGTGGGAGGACGTCCAGTCTTGCCTGTGGTACTGGATGGCATTCCCATGAGTGCCCTACTGGACACCGGGTCACAGGTCACCACTATCCCGTACGTGCTCTTTAAGCAGTACTGGAATGACTCGGATATTACCCGCTACCCTGACGACGACTTGAGTATCATTGCCAGCAATGGCCAGCCCGTGCCACAGATCGGATTTAAAGAGGTGACCATCAAAATCGGTAGAGTCGAACTGGCAGCACAGGGACTGATCATTGTAGACATTGACAAACAGGAGAGCCACCCAAAAATAACTCTAGGAACTAATGTAATTGAGAATTGTCTTGCAGAGGTGATTTTCCTTCTACAGCAGGTTGCCAAGAACGCCAGCTCCGGCGAGCAGCGAGTGCTCCAGAAAGAGATCCGGGCACTGATGCGACGGCAACAGGTGGAACTCTCCGGCGGTGAGATTGGTAGCGTAAGAATGTGTGACCCTTTCCCTATTGCCATGCCCCCAAAAAGCGAAATGATGATTTGGTGCCGGGCAGCTATTGGTCTGAGAGGCAGAGATTACCAGGCAATGGTAGAACCAGTTTACTCAGACAGTAGGCCCACCATTTTGACAGCACGGGGGGTGGTCAATGTACGCCATGGTTGGCTGCCCGTTCGCATAATCAATATCGGGGAGAGGGAAGTGTACCTGCCCCGGTATGCCACGCTAGCAAAATTATATACCATCAACCAAAACTCTATACAGTCTGTGGAACCCTTGCCTCCATCTCACCCGGAGGAAGGTAACGGCTCTAAGAAAGTAATGGAGGATTGGTGTCAGCAACTACACTTGGGAACTGACTCCACTCCCTCCCACCAGAAACAGGGAGTCTACCGGGTGGTTCAAGAGTATGAGAGAGTGTTTAGTAAACACCCGTTAGACTTCGGGCGAGTCAAGGGGGTAGAACACCGCATCCCCACGGGAGATCATCCTCCCATAAAAGAGAGGTATCGACCCGTACCCCCTGCACATTACCAACACGCCAAGGGGATGCTTAGAGACATGAAGGAGGCTGGGGTAATCCGGGATAGCTGTAGCCCCTGGGCAGCCCCGCTAGTTTTAGTCAAAAAGAAAGACAACACCATGAGGATGTGTGTAGATTACCGGAAAATCAACCGTATCACACACAAGGATGCGTACCCCTTACCAAGGATAGAGGAGTCATTGGCTGCTTTAAGATCTGCTAACTTCTTCTCTACCTTGGATCTCACTAGCGGGTACTGGCAGGTTCCTGTAGCAGAGGCGGACCGGGAGAAGACCGCATTCAAAACCCCGATGGGACTTAGTGAGTTCACCTGCATGCCGTTCGGACTCTGCAACGCCCCAGGAACCTTCCAACGATTAATGGAGTGCTGTCTGGGCCACAGAAACTTCGAGACGGTCCTGTTGTACCTGGACGATGTCATCGTATGCTCCAAAACTTATGAGGACCACCTGAAACACCTGGCGGAGGTGTTCGAAGCTCTGGCGAGTTACGGCCTAAAGGTGAAACCCTCCAAGTGTCACCTCCTGAAACCAAAGGTGCAGTACCTGGGACACGTGGTGAGCGCTGACGGAGTGGCTCCCGACCCCGATAAGATCACCGCAATTAAGGGATGGCCAAGCCCCTCCAGCGTAAAAGAAGTGCGGCAGTTCCTCGGGTTGGTAGGCTACTACCGAAGGTTTATTCCCGGTTTCACCAAAAAGGCAGCGCCTATGCAGGACCTCCTGATAGGCCAGTCCCGGAAGGCCAAGAACCAGAAGCCGCCCTTCAAATGGGAAGAGCTAGAAGAAGAGTCCTTCCGCCAGCTGAAGATGGCCCTCACGGGGGATGAAATCTTGGCGTACCCGGATTATAGCCAGCCCTTCATCCTCTACACCGACGCCAGTAACATCGGGCTAGGAGCCGTACTGTCCCAGATCCAGCAGGGGAAAGAACGAGTAATCGCCTACGCCAGCCGAAAACTGCGACCCACCGAAAGGAACCCCGAGAATTATAGCTCATTTAAGCTAGAGTTCCTGGCCGTGGTATGGGCAGTCACTGAGCGCTTTAAGCATTACCTTGCTTCTTCCCGGTTCACCGTGTACACGGATAACAACCCGTTGACACACCTGGACACGGCAAGACTCGGTGCCCTGGAGCAGAGGTGGATGGCCCGTCTGTCCAACTACGAGTTCATAATCAAATACCGGGCAGGGCGCTCCAATACTAACGCGGACGCCCTGTCCAGGATGCCCAACCTGCCGGACGAAGGAGAAGATCCGGAGGGACTGGAAGAAATTGAACTCCCTGCGTTCCACCGTCATGGGACTATCCAGTATTCCCACCGGGTAAGGAGTAAGCAGGCTGCTACGTTGAACCCCTTACCTCACTACAACTGGGCGGAAAGGCAAGACAGCGACCCTGCCGTCCGACTGGTGAAGGAGATGCTGACTCGGCCGGAGGCTCGCCTTGAACCAGACGCTCCGGAGGAAGCCAAACAACTATGGGCAGAGAAGAGTCGACTGTTCCTTTACAAAGGGAAGTTGTGCCGCAGAATGGTTAACTCCCGGACGCATGAATTACTCTGGCAAGTAGTGGTGCCACGAAGAGACGCAGCCATGGTGATGGAGGCATACCACGACGGAGCTGGACACTTCGGGTGGAAGAAGCTGGAGTTCCTGCTGCGCGAGCGATTCCACTGGGTAGGCATGAGGGGAACCATTGAGAAGTGGTGCAGAGACTGTGGCCCGTGCAACCTGAGAAGGAAGGACCGCGCCAGCCAGAAGACTCCCCTGCAGTCCATCGTCACCCGGCAACCGTTGGAACTGGTAGCCTTGGATCATGTAAAACTGACCCCAAGCAGAAGTGGATACGTCTACGCGTTAACCATCGTGGATCATTACTCCCGGTTTCTGGTTGTCGTCCCCGTCAAGGACTTAACGGCTCAAACAGCAGCTAGAGCCTTCCAGCAGCACTTTTGCCGTCCACACGGGTACCCGGACCAAGTGCTGACGGACCAGGGACCTGCCTTTGAAGCGGAGGTCTTCCAGGAATTCTGCAATCTGTATGGCTGCCGGAAGATAAGGACGACACCCTACCATCCGCAGACTAATGGACTTTGTGAAAAAATGAACCAGGTGGTAATGGATCTTCTAAAAACATTGCCCCTGGAAGAACGCAGTCTGTGGCCTGAAAAGTTGCCCGATCTGGTGGACCTATACAACCACATCCCGGTAGGTTCCACCAACTGTACCCCGGCTTACCTAATGAGGGCAAGACCTGGTAAGTTACCTGTTGACCTGGAAATGGGAGTCCTGACACCCGAGGACACTTCACCAGAAACAGACTGGGACACAGAGAGGCAGCAGCAGTACCGGAGAGTACAGGAGAGCGTGGAGCGAAGTCTCTGTCAGGCTAGGGAAAGACAAGAGAAAACTTACAACCAGTATGCTCCCGCTGTTCCCCTGGTACCCGGAGAGCAGGTCTTGAAGAGGAAGAGACGGCTCCACAAGTTGGACGACCAGTGGGAGAAGGACCCGTACACCGTACTGCCCTCAAGCCACGAAAACCCGAAGGTCTGTACCATCAGTAAAGACGGAGGGGAAACCACAGCCATTGTATCCCGGGACCACCTGAAGAAGTGTCCCGAACAACTGAGGAACCCTGAAGAGGAACAAGAAGACCATCGACCCGTAGAGGAAAGGGAAGATATGGTTAGTACCGTGCTCGGGGACTTCCCTCGGTCTTGGACTCAAGTCAATGGTGCAGTTGTGGTACCCGTACTCACCTTCCTCCAACCATCATCCCAAGAACCTACGGAGCAACCGGTAGAGCTGGAAGAACAGCCAGTCCAGGAGGCAGAAGACTCTACACAAGCAGACCCGGAAAATCAACCCTCTGCTGATAGTGAGCATGCCATACCCCTAGTGAGCCAGAGGGCCCATGGACAGCTGCCCAGTTTACCCTTGGCAGCTCCTACACCCTGTAGTTCAGGGCCAGACAGTCAGCTCCGTAGGTCCACTAGGGCCACTAGAGGCCAGCTACCCGCACGTTGGAGGATCTAAATGTTTAAGCTATCTTATAATGTTTACTTGTTTATAGTTGCTTGTGTATAATTTTGTGTTTCTAGTTCTTTTTAGGAGTCCTTGGTGGATTTACCGGGAATCCTTGTACATAGTTGGAGCGTAACCCAGGATGGACTAAAGACTGTTAAGGACTCGGGGCAGGACAGGCCCCTACCTGGTTACGTCTCCCTGTTTTGGTGAAATGGACACCTTGCTTTTCAAAACTGCACCCGGTTGCGGACACGCCGTAACCATCTTATGTGTTTTTCTTATTGTATTGTTATTGTTATACCTTGTTATGTTTTTCTAAAAAAATATGTTTAGTCCCGGAGTACTAAATTTCACTAGGGGGGAATGTGACACCCCAGGGGTCTGGTTGCCACAGTGATAGAGATATTACGTCTGAGAGCAGGTGGGAGGTCCTTTGGTCAGGGATCCTGTGCATGCCACACCTCCTGCCCAGTCTTGGGAGGGGAAGGACTTCCCCTATATAAACCCGGGGCTGAGGCAGAGTTAGGGAGAAAGAAGACAGAACAAGAGTAGAGAAGAGAAGCAGCATAGCAAGAAACATCAGGAGCTCTGTGGGGAGCAGTGTTACAACGAGTCAGGGGCTGGCAGCTACAGAGCTCGCCCTGACTGAGAAGATTTCTTACCGGACCCGGAGTCCGAGGCTGTGGGGACTAACTCCTACCCAGCAGCAGAAACCGTCCAGCAGAGGATTTCAGGTCCTCTGGCCCAGAAGCCCGAAGGCACGGTCACACGCGTGGGACCAGCACCGCCATCGTGGAGCGGAAGCCATTAGAAGGCCCCGAGTCACCGGCCATACGGGTGAGCACCACACGGTACACTCAGGGACGTGGGCTACTTATTCCCGCCTCTAGCAAGGTAGCCAGAAGAGTACAGTTAGTTGGGAAGGCCTACAACTCCGCCTGGCCAGGGGAGATCCCATCTGCTCAAGGACTGACCAGGCCCCTATCACTAGCAAGTACTCCGGGAGGGTCTATCTTTGTCACCAGTAAAGACCCTGAACTACACCGCACCGTCTCTGAGTGGTTCCTGCTACCCCCATCATCCACGTCGGCTGCCCTGAGGCCATACCCCTCCCGTTGGGGGTTATACCATCCACGCTGCACCATCCTTCCACCGGCCTCAGCGGTCTGCCCTGCAGCGGCAGCTCCATAGCTGCATTCAACGGGTGGCGTAGTCACCAACCATCTACTGCTAGTACATCGCCGCTCAGTTTGACTCCCTGGGCGCGGACCGGGTCGCCGCCACGAGACTACAACCCTCAAGAGATCCGGCTCCGGGTAAGCTCCCGCGTGCGCAACGCAGCGCGACACAGGCCCAGGGGCGCGTCACCTCCACATAGACATAATGCTTCTTCTATGCCTCCACATAGAAACAGTGCCCCTCCTGTGCCTCCACATAGAAACAGTGCCCCTCCTGTGCCTCCACATAGAAAGTGCCCCTCCTGTGCCTCCACAGAGACATAATGCTTCTTCTGTGCCTCTACACAGAAACAGTGCCCCTCCTGTGCCTCCACAAAGAAACAGTGCCCCTCCTGTGCCTCCACATTGACATAGTGCTTCCTCTCTGCCTCTACACAGAAACAGTGCCCCTCCTGTGCCTCCACATAGAAACAGTGCCCCTCCTGTGCCTCCACATAGAAACAGTGCCCCTCATGTGCCTCCACATAGAAACAGTGCCCCTCCTGTGCCTCCACATAGAAACAGTGCCCCTCCTGTGCCTCCACATAGAAACAGTGCCCCTCTGTGCCTCCTCATAGACATAGTGCTTCTTCTGTGCCTCTACACAGAAACAGTGCCCCTCCTGTGCCTCCACATAGAAACAGTGCCCCCCCCTGTGCCTCCACATAGAAACAGTGTCCCTCCTGTGCCTCCACATAGACATAGTGCTTCTTCTCTGCCTCTACACAGAAACAGTGCCCCTCCTGTGCCTCCACATAGAAACAGTGCCCCTCCTGTGCCTCCACATAAAAACAGTGCCCCTCCTGTGCCTCCACATAGAAACAGTGCCCCTCCTGTGCCTCCACATAGACATAGTGCTTCTTCTCTGCCTCTACACAGAAACAGTGCCCCTCCTGTGCCTCCACATAGAAACAGTGCCCCTCATGTGCCTCCACATAGAAACAGTGCCCCTCCTGTGCCTCCACATAGAAACAGTGCCCCTCCTGTGCCTCCACATAAAAACAGTGCCCCTCCTGTGCCTCCACATAGAAACAGTGTCCCTCCTGTGCCTCCACATAGACATAGTGCTTCCTCTCTGCCTCTACACAGAAACAGTGCCCCTCCTGTGCCTCCACATAGAAACAGTGCCCCTCCTGTGCCTCCACATAGACATAGTGCTTCTTCTGTGCCTCCACATAGAAACAGTGCCCCTCCTGTGCCTCCACATAGAAACAGTGCCCCTCCTGTGCCTCCACATAAAAACAGTGCCCCTCCTGTGCCTCCACATAGAAACAGTGCCCCTCCTGTGCCTCCACATAGAAACAGTGCCCCTCTGTGTCTCCACATAGACATAGTGCTTCTTCTGTGCCTCCACATAGAAACAGTGCCCCTCCTGTGCCTCCACATAGAAACAGTGCCCCTCCTGTGCCTCCACATAGAAACAGTGCCCCTCCTGTGCTTCCACATAGAAACAGTGCCCCTCCTGTGCCTCCACATAGAAACAGTGCGTCTCCTGTGCCTCCACCTAAAATAGTGATTCCTCTCTGCATCCACATAGACATATTGCTTCCTCTGTACCTCTGCACAAAAACAGTGCCCCTCCTGTGCCACAACCTAAAAATAGTGCTTCCTATCTGCCTCTACAGGGAAACAGTGCCCCTCTGTGCCTCCACATAGACATAGTGCTTCTTCTGTGCCTCTACACAGAAACAGTGCCCCTCCTGTGCCTCCACATAGAAACAGTGCCCCTCCTGTGCCTCCACATAGACATAGTGCTTCTTCTGTGCCTCCACATAGAAACAGTGCCCCTCCTGTGCCTCCACATAGAAACAGTGCCCCTCTGTGCCTCCACATAGACATAGTGCTTCTTCTGTGCCTCCACATAGAAACAGTGCCCCTCCTGTGCCACAACCTAAAAATAGTGCTTCCTATCTGCCTCTACATAGAAAAAGTGCCCCTCCTGTGTCTCCACACTTTGCTTCCTCTGTCCCTCTTTATAAAAACAGTGCCCCTCCTGAGCCACCACATAAAAAATAATTCTTTCTTTGTGCATCAACATAAAAAGAGTGCTTCCTCTCTACCTGCTCATAGTAACAGTGCCCCTCCTGTGCCAACACATACTGCTTCCTCTGTGGCTTTGCTGGGATATGGTGTTCCTTTGTGCCTCTGCGCCCCTCAATATCCCCATAAAATGTTAATGCCCTCAATTCCCCCTTAGGTTGTCCAGTGTTCTGTCTGCATCAAAAATAAATAAATAAAGTAAACTTACCTAACGCCACCCCCACAGCGACCTACGCTTTGTTTTACATTTTGTTTGTGGCCCGGCATGATGCCTCAGACAGCCTGTTGCCTACGAGAATTGGCTGCAGAGCAAGGAACCGAAGGTTCTTTACTCTTGAAGACGTGCATACTATTGAAAGTGATGGAGGCCCATTGACAACATGTGCCCCCTAATCTTTATATTGGTCAACTCCCCTGGTGGTCATAACACCCACCTGGTTTTAGAAACAATTGTGCTTTAAGCTCTTGGGCTTCTATGTAAAATCTACAATGGGAATGCCACCTACTATACGACACTTATAATACTGGTGTCTTGTTATACGGCACAGGGACTATTGACTCTGAGCTATAGGTGTAGCTCTCCGCAACTGTCAAGATGGCGACTGCAACATCTGTGTTCAGGATATGCAGAGAATCTAACAGGAAAAAAATCAATCTGTCATGTTCTTGATTGCTCAAAGACGTTTCAGTTCCCCTAGATGTTTGAGTGCTAATTTTTACGTTATTTATCAAAGGAGTATTGCCCGCAGGATCCTCTTGGGCGTGTCTTGAGGCTGTTCTGAATTATTAACCTGCAAACCATATTCCCTTAGTAAAGAGCATAAAAATTAGCACTCAAAAGGGCCAATATCTCTGGATCCGCATGATGGACTTAAAAAAAAAAAAGAAATGGTTGAAATTGGAAATAAAATAGGAGCAAAAACTGTTCCCTTTTGACCTAGCGGCAGGTTCTTTTTAAATAGTAAATAGCTACAGTGTAATTGTATAGGAAGGAGAAATGATGCAGTTGGACGGGGGTTTTTTGCTTGTTTTTGGTCAGTTGGCACAATGTGCTCTGATATATGACTTACTGCATTTTCTTATATATCTTTAGTAAGACCCAATTGGAAAAGTCATATTATTTCTCTAATTTGCCCATGTTTCCTTGAAGATTTCTTCCTAAATCCTGCAATCTTTCCAGTAGAGAATAAAGTGCTTCTTGCAGTTATGTAGCACTAATATATAACTATGTAGACATTTTCTGAATCTCCATGAAGTAGATCCCATACGGATTAGGTTGCATACATTTTCCCTAGATTCTGCATCATTAATGGGATAAAGGAAGGCTTGGTAAATATCCTCTGGAGCATTGTAGGATTTCCACTTTGAATACATATACATTTCTTACAGAAAGCCAGGAGCGAATACATCACCCGTCCTCTGAGAATTGAGACCAAATATATGCAGCGCAGTAATAAGTCTGCCCACACCTGATACATATATTACCGGTCCATCACCTAGAACGCCGTCTGTCACATCCGAGCTGGGAGATCTCAATTTCTAAAAGGTAAAGTAACTCAGTTTGTCATTGTCCTAGATTCACTAAGTTTTTACGGGTGCACAGATTATCATTAAGAGGATCGCATATTTGCTTTAGCATCAATCTACACTACATAAGACAATTATGGATATTATAGTTTGGGCTTTTTTGCCAAAATGTTTTTGTTTTTTTTTTGCAAAAACTGAAAAAAAAAGTCCCATATAAATGCACAGTGCTTGTACAATTTTGAGTATAGGCACAATAACGGTACGTATGTAGGCGCAAGCGATTGATCTATCGGGTAACACAATTTTTTTTAGGCAGTTTTTGGACGCATGGTTTACACAAGTGAAACACTAAATATATGGACAGTTAACAGCACTGAAAAATTATTGTTACATTTACGCACATGTTTTTGGAGATTTTTATTTTTTTTATTTATTTGGCAAAAAAAAATCTGGAAAAAAAACACCATCTTTAGAGCATGCTGTTTTCTGAAACAAATGTTAAAAACCCCATAAAAATAAGCAACAAAAAAATGCAACACTTGTTGGTTTTTATGCGGTTCTAACATTTAAAAAAAAAATGTAGGAGGAACTAGGGATGCAGTTTCATAATACCCTATTGACTGTCAGATCACGCTTAGGCCACGTTCACATGTTCAGTATTTGGTCAGTATTTGTAAGCCAAAACCAGAAGTAGGTGAAAAATTCAGAATTGGTGACGTGTTTCTATTATACTTTTCCTCTGATTGTTCCACTCCTGGTTTTGGCTTATGAATACGGATGTAAAATACTGACCAAATACTGAACATGTGAACGTGGTGCTTTCTGCAACAAAAACTCTAAGATGAGATGCCTCATTCAGACATTTGTTTTTCGTGTCTCTGTGCTATCGATATTTTGCATGGAAAAAACACATACCTATTATAGTCTGGAGCTGTTCACGTGTCTGTTTTTTGGGGGGACTAAGTGTCTACAAGAAAAAACAGAAATGTGCCGATTTTTAGACTGGGCAACAGATCAAACTTCATTAGTTGGTGAAAAAAATTGACGGAATCTGAAATTTTCAGGAAATTCGTAATAAATCTGATTTGCTTATCTTTACTCTCTAGTCATTTGGAAACTACACCTCCCAGCATGCCCTGACATCTTATGGCTGTCACATCATTAGAAACCACTTCCTAACTTGCATAGAAAACTTCACATCCCTCCTTTCACATGACAATGGTATCGATGACCAGAGTTCGTCCAGTGAAGCAAGTTGTCCAAAAAGGGAACAAACTAATGAGACAATTGGCGATGAATGGGATCGGGAATGCCTGCAATTAAATCCTTACAAAATGAGATTGCTGAGTTACACGGCAGAAGGAAAATGGTTTAATGAAATTATATCTAATAGGAGAATACAGACATGTGAATGTTCATGTGAAACACGGGGGTCACAAGGGCTTTTGTTTAGAAGTTTGGACTGGATGGATTGGCTGTGGTCGGTCGCCTGTCAGTCTCTGTGCCAAAAACTCAGCCTCTTGCAATTTCTCACTGGTGTTTATGGACAGAGTCATATACTGTGCACTGTTTTACTGCTTGAACTTCTTGTAGAATTTATTCTCAATTTTCCTAAATTGTCCTTCTTGTGGTCACTCAACCACCAATGTCTTTCTCTCCATACTGTAAAGCAGTTTTCCCAACTCCGGTCCTCAAGAACCACCAACAGGTCATGTTTTCAGGATTTCCTCAGTATTGCCCAGGTGAAAATTGTATTACATGTACAAGCAATAATTCAATCACCTGGGCAATACTAAGAAAATCCTGAAAACATGACCTGTTGGTGACTCTTGAGGACCTGGAGTTGGGGAACACTGCTGTAAAGTGTAGAAAATAGTGTTGAGCGAGTATGTTCTGTTAACCCTTTCTCCGAGTATGCTCGGGCGAGCACCGAGTAGTTACAGCTGCTCGGTGATATGGTTGAATCGCTCCCATGTGCATGATTTGCAACTGTTTGACAGCTTTAATACATGTGAGGAATGAAAAAGAAACAATCATTCCTCACATGTATTAAAGCTGTCAAACAGTCGCAAATCATGCACACGGGAGTGATTTAAACATTACACCGAGCAGCTGTAACTACTCGGTGCTCGCCCGAGCATACTCATCGAAAGGGTTAACAAAACATACTCGCTCAACACTACTAGAAAACAGTGACTTCCAAGTGGAAGTTGCCCAAAGAATGAACATTTCCCTTCTTTTATCCACTTCAGGTTCAGGGTTTCCGAAGTGATATAAAATGGAACATGCGCACAGCAATGTTGTTTTGACATTGCTGTGCTCTATGCTAATTCTATGGGGTAGTTTTGTACAGCATGTTCATCCAGATTCCTGGTGGAATCTTTCTGGAAAAGACATAATGTGCAGATATCCTTAAATGGTGATTTTAATCCCTTTTTTATTTATCTTTTTTTCAAGGCCTTCAGTGTGCTGTAAGGGTATGTGCGCCTAACACTTTTCAGGTGGATTCTGCCTAGGATCAGACAAAAAAGAATACACAAAAAGAATGCACTGCAAACTCAAAACGCTTGCTGTGTATATTTTACGTACATGAAAAAATGATATATCAGTGTTTTCCATAAGTGTGTCATCCGTGTGTCCGTTTTTACCATCAATCATCAGTGTTCTTGACGGATCGATAAAATAATAAATGAGAAAGCTTCTCCTATACTTTGCAATGTTAAACACAGACAGCAAATGGATGGCACGCGGCATGTCTCCGTGTGTTTTGCATGGACACTCAGTCTGTGAAAAACATAGTCATGTGAACAGCACCATAGATTATAATGGGTACAAGTTGTATCCATGAAAAAAATGAATAAAACACATATGTAATAATAATAATCTTTATTTTTATATAGCGCCAACATATTCCGCAGCGCTTTACATACATTGTACATTATATGTGCATTAAAATTTTAATAAAAATATAAAAAAACAACACATACGTGCAACACGGACGACTGAATGAGGCTTTAGGCTATTTCTTTTTATGCAATATTTTTCCTTCAATGTAGCCGAATACATTTTTTTTTTGAAGAATTTGTAATTTTCATTGCCACTATTTTGGGGTTTATATTACTTGCTGATTAAGCTAACTCTTTCAAGGAAGAATAGTGAAAATCACCATTTTCACATTTTTTTTCCGTTTTTAGTTTTGCACCAATTGCTGTGTAGTATACATATAATAACATTATCTTTTTGTGTGGCTTAGTATGATTACTATCCTACCAAATATACGAGGGGCATTCATTAAAGATTTCCCCTTACCCACTTCCTGTGGACTGAGAGCAATGAAACTTGGCACAGTTATTAGTCCTTCTCTACATAGGTGCCACCTAGGGACACACACTTCTCCCATCTCTTTAAGCAACTGTAAACACCTCGCTTGAAGAAGTCGAGAGGTTGCTCCAAAAGCCACATTGTGACTTCGGAAATCAGAGTCTCATCATCTGCAAAATGCATGCCCTTCAAAAATAACTTCATTTTTGGAAAGAGGTGGAAGTCCGATGGTGCGAGGTCGGGTGAATAAGGGAGATGCAGTAGAATTTCAAAGCCACAGGAGCTTGCTTCCATTTGGGCAACATGTGAGTTGTGGACTGGTGCATTGTCTTGCAGTAGGCGGACATCTTTGGTGAGCATGCCACGTCTCTTGGTTTTGATGGCCTCCCGCAATTTCCGCAGCAGTAAAGCATAGTATGCCCCAGTGATCATGGTACCCTTTGCTAGGAAATCCATCAATACTACTCTGTGCTGGTCCCAAAATACTGTGAGCATGACCTTGCCTGCCGTGGGTTAGGCACGTGCCTTCTTTGGAGGCGGTGAGTCATGATGCTTCCATTGCATTGACTGGACTTTACTCTCAGGATCATAGTGATGGACACAGCTTTCATCCTGTGTGATCAGTCTCTTGAAAAAGTCCTCCTGGATTCCATTGCACATCGTCAATAGAGCTTGAGAGCATTCGACTCGTTCCTGCTTCTGGGAAGGTGTGAGCAGCCAGGGAACCCAGCGAGCGGATAACTTATGCATGTGAAGATGGTCTTGGATGATTTTTTTTCCACGGACCCCATAATAATCTTGACAATTTGGGCTAGGTGACGAATGGTTATGCAGCGAATTTCCAAAATGGCGACCTCCACTTTCTGGATAATGTGTTCATCAATAGCAGAGTGGGGTCGCCCTGGAATTGGAGCTGTTTGCACCAAAGTCCGACCATATTTCAATTGACGATGCCAGTTCTTGACTACATCATATGATGGGGAATCATCACCATAAACCTCTTTCATCTCATCGAACGTCTCCTTTGGTGTGCGGCCTTTCAAGTAAAGGAACTTGATGACTGCTCTGTATTCCACTGGGTCCATTATCAAACCTCACACCACTTCAGCACCTGTAAAATCAAGACCAATTCGAGTTGCAAATAAGCACGTAAGCTATAGAGACTTATATCATTAAGTTTCAGCGTCCTGTGATAAATATAAGTCGGTCAGGGGAAATCTTTAATGAATGCCCCTCGTATATATTCTCTATACATATAGTTCATTTTATTTTTTCATAAACATTATTAGTTTTTGCTGTGCCATATTCTGGGAGCCATGACTTATCTATTTTTACCCCAACAGAGCTGTAGTGGGTTTGTTTTTTGAAAAATTCTGTAACTTTTTTTTCCATTGGCATGTATTTTTATGTTATCTGCGTGACAGCGTGGCAAATCAGGGATGTTCATGGGCGGAGCCGATTTTTTGGCGCGAACAAGCCGGAACCCCGAACATGAACCTGAATTTGAAATGCCAAACAAATTCGCTCAACACTATTCAGCAGAACCGCCGGCCTGTCCGTGCACTGTATGTTATACGGGTGACCGACTACTGATCTCGGCCATTTGAGGGATTGCTATATAATGCAGCTGCAAATGATGGTGCAGGCACAGCTCCTGTGCCCATTGTGCCATAGATTTCCATTAATGTAAAGGAATTTCTTCCTTCTTATGATATGAAAGTAAGGAATAGAGTGGTAAAGTTTTAAAGGAATAGTTGCAGAAAGTAAACCTCTTTTCACGTACCAGCAAAAGCCTGTAAACATCATAGCGGGACTCTCCCTCCATGAGCCAGAGCAGCTTTGTGTCTGGCGTACTCAGTCCATCCACAAATTGTAGGGTTCCACATATATTTCCATTGCCTTGACAGAAAACTTGAATTCCCCTGTAAGGAGATGGACAAGTGAGAAAGCTCACGTAGTTAATGTCTAACAAAGTATCTGCGAGTGAACACCACCATTTGCTGGTTAGATGTGCAGTTGTGGGTTGTAATAATCACCTAGGCAGGTTAACAATGCAACAATAATTTATTTCTTACAGCCAAGATTTTACAACAACTCCAGTTAAATGGCCAAAATACAATTGTCTCAGTCCACAAAATCCCTTCCCGGGACGGTAATTTCTCTGCCTTTGTACAATGCGATACTCAGTGTCTCCCAACTTTTGGTTGGCCCACAGATTTCGTATCTCCAGCCAGTATAGTCTGTATTCACTGTCCACTCTACTCCAGACGACAGATAAAATTATAGAACCACAGGTATCCAGTAGCAACAGTCCTTTAAGACAGTTTAAATCGAGACGACAGATCCCACAAAGGTAGCACATTTATCCAGCCCAGTCGGCAACTGATCTCCAAAACTCCATAGGCAATCTATCCATGGGCTCCAGGACCTCAGCTAGTCCTATCCCTTCAATGTCATTCCACCAACTCCCTGACTAAACATATGGCTTATCCCTCCCTCCCTGGATCAGCCCCATGAATGGGCAGAAGTGTTCACAACCTCTCCCTTAAACATTTGCTTTTAGCTTAAAGAGTGAAGAATATTTCAGAAGCCTATCATTGGTGACTGCATGTGAGACCCCCTGTGGTGACAACTCCGCTGGGTTTACTATTCCGTATCCACACAATGGGACTAGTGGCTGTTAGAACAATGGCTTAAGGCCCCTGAGATACAGTCACTGAATGGAAGCATTGATTTCTGAGGTTGAACTGATGAGCAAACAAATCGCTAATAAAACACAGCAAGCAAATCACTAATAAAACACAACAATAAAATCAACGAAACTGGTGCTCCATGCTGGACAAAGTCTGCATTCCTTAGAGCCATGGACTCTGCTCCACAATCATTGGTTTAATAGAGCAAGGCCAGCTCCTCACAAAGGTGATAGGAAAAGGGAAAGCTGGGAGAATTGCATTATCAGGAACTGAAGAGTGAAGTACATGTTTCCTCATGGAAGAGATTGGAGGAGACACCAGGTCATGCCCAGCAGAGCAGTGAAGGGCAGGAGTCAGCGACTGAACCTGTAGCAGGACAGACGCGCAATGCAGCGAGGTTGGCTTATAGTAACTATTACGAGTGACCAGACCCAAGTGAAGAATCGAGTGATCAGACCCGAGTAAAGAATCGAGTGTCCAGACCTGAGTGAAGAATCGAATGACCAGATCCGAGTGAAGAATTGAATAACGAAACCCAAGTGAAGAACTGAGTGACCAGCCCCAAGTGGAGAATCAGGTGACCAGACCCAAATGAAGAATCAAGTGACCAGATCCGAGTGAAGAATCCAGTGACCAGACCCGAGTGAAGAATCGAGTGATCAGACCTGAGTAACCAGACCCGAGTGAAAAAGCAAGTGACCATACCCAAGTGAAGAATCGAGTGACCAGACCCGAGTGAATAATTGAGTGACCAGACCCAAGTGAAGAATCGAGTGACCAGACCCGAGTGAAAAATCGCGTGACCAGACCTGAGTGAAGAATTGAGTGACCAGACCCAAGTGAAGAAGACATGACAAGATCCGGGTGAAGAATCGAGTGACCAGATCCGAGTGTAGAATCGAGTAATCAGATCCGAGTGGGGAACTGAGAGACCAGACTGGAACCCACACTTTGAGAAGAATCGAGTGACCAGATCTAAGAGAAGAACTGAGTGACTACACCTGACTGAGAGATCTAGTGACCAGAGCCACAAGAAGCCAGCGGACCGTGTTAGAAGGGCATTCTTCAGATCTGTGATGTGAGGTGCATAAGTATGGTACACGGTGACCGTGGCCGTGCTTCATGGAACGTAGGTGGCCAGTGCAACATGTGCTAGAAGCGACTCAGCAAGAAGGGACTTGTTGCCTAATGGTGTAGTAGTATAGACTTCTGTTAGGGCGTGGACATCGTGCTTCATTACTACCAGGATGACAGGACAGTGATGGGTACATGACTGACCGTGACGCACCACAGTACAGAATAAGAGAATAGAGATGCTTGTATCTATTGTAAATATTAAGTGCCTTGTATGATGGGGTTTAATTGTTAAATCAGTTACTGAAGCTTCAACCTCAAGAAGTGACTTATGTTTAAATAGTAAAATATTTTTTTTCACTCTAATAATATGCTAACCTGGTTTAATTTGATATCCGAATCATTGAAATTGTTGTGTTAGAGTAATAAATAATCCTTGGTTAAGATGCCGCTGTGTGCTCATCTTCTGCACTGTTGCATCCAAAGCTCCTGTTTACACCCCTATAGCAGTAATTTTTGCAGATATGTAAGACTGGCTGTAGCTTCTCTCAGTGATTGCAATTGACTGACTACACGGCTGGCTTCAGTACTTTTTTTTTTATGGAAAACCCCTTTAAGAAGTGGTTTCTATATTTTGTCCACATGTACTCAAGTAACTTTTTTCTTTTCTTTTTCTTTCTTTTTCTTTTTCTTTTCCCTTGTCTATTTATTCATATGTACGTTCACAAAATTTCTTTGCAAGAGACTTGGAGAACATGATTTAGAGAGAGAGGACCGAGCCAACTAGATTACCTCGTTAGAACAACACATTCTCCACTTTTCTGCAAGATCTGTCAATAAAAAAAAAAGGCCAAAAGGAATAAAAATCCCTTAAGAATACCTAGTCCCTAAAACACATGTTGCCTTAATAGATTTCATTCTATTCCTAAAATAGCATTATTACTAAATATTTAATTGAATAAAGGAAATTAAATTCAATCACTGTATGAGTATGACCTAAAAATAAGCTCGTAAAAAGTTTTGTAGGACCACCTATACTATTCCCTGGCTCACATTTCTCTAAATATGAGACCCCCCCCTGACCCCACCCATGATTCTTCCCTCTTCAAATGTATTGCTTCCAGGGACCTGGTTTTAAAGAAACATGTTATGTCTTAATTAAGAAAGTCAACAGACTTCTAATGGAAGGGAGCTGGATTTTTACTCTGTGGTATCTAGAGCATCAAAGACTTTGTGTTCATGCCAAACCAATCTTCCTTCCTGTCTGACTCCCACCCCAGGTGATTGCAGACAGCTGAGCAGGCATGTTTCCTCAAATCTTTTACTGACAAGGTTTCCCCTTTGTTCAAGGCTTTCCATCTACATGAAATCTTCTTTTTCCTCTTTTTCATTATTGCTACTTTATTTATTTTTTATTTTATTATTATTTTGCCTTTATTTCTTTGTTTTTATATTTACTTAGTTTTCTTCTTTGTTTACTTCTTCTTTTTTTTTTTTTTTCGACCTTTACGTTATTGTCTTTTTTTTTATGTGTTTTCTGCCCTGGGGAAACTCAGGATATTCATGGTATTGAGGCAAATAATCTGGAATTAAAAAAAAAAAAACAACCTACATTCTTGAAGCCTAATCCTAGCAACAGGGCCATCACCATCTGTTCAGAAGACAGGGCTGCTTTTCTGTTCAACATTTCAATCCTTTCCTTCACCTGAGAGAGCGAGCGTTGTTGTCCTTCCCATCACCAGAACAATAGGGTTTAACTGGCGAAATAAAACTTGACATAAAAGTGACATTGAGCAAACAAAGACCTTTCTGATATTTTACATACTTCTGCAAAAAAAAAAAAAAGAAAAGAAATAGAAAAAAGAAAATGGAATTTATCATATGAGATCCGTCCAAAAAAAAACATCGATATGTATTTCAATATATATATTATTTTTTATGTATGTATTTATTTAATTTTTTTCATACTTAGCTTATGTTATATACTGGTTACATAATAGAAAATATAATAAAAAAAATATCTAAATAAAAATAAAAGGGTTTCTTGTCTTTATCATCATGCTTTATGGGGACGCTGTGATAATGTTAGAAAACATATTGGGGCTCATGTATAAAACTGAGACGTTTGTCCCTTATCTACTGAATTCGGGGATGAACTGATATCGTAGACATGTTTATATCATATAGAATTCCTATGTAATGCAGTCCAAGTGTATCCTTCAAAGGGCCATAGACCTTTTATTCTTCAGGATACAATACGGGAATTAAATATTTATAAATATTCTGGAATGCAATTACCACGATTAATACAGCATTTCGGGTTATAAATAAACCTACGCAGATTTGAATCACTATGTGACCTGTCAGATCATGAATTGTATATATCTACAGGTGCATCTCACTAAATTAGAATATCATCAAAAAGTTAATTTATTTCAGCTGTTCAATAAAAAAAGTGAAACTCATATAATATATAGAGTCATTACAAACAGAGTGATCTATTTCAAGTGTTTATTTCTGTTAGGCTGTGTGCCCACGATGCGTTTTTAATGCGTTTCCGCAGCGTTTCCACTGCAGATTATCATTGCGGAAAAAAACGCAGCACTACCAATTATTTTGCGGAAGCGCTGCGTTTTCGCCGCCATTGACTTGCATTAGAACGCGCCTATTCCGCAAGACTGCATCAGTACTTGTGTAATTGGCACGTTCTAATGTGCGGATGGTACCCGGGTGTAGAGGAGAGGAGAGTCTCATCCACACCCAGGTACCATTAAAAAAGCTGTAAAAAAGAATAAAATAAAAAATAAATGTATACTTACCTTCTGGCGGCCCGCGTTGCGCTCCTCCTTGCTTCATGGCACTTCGCGATGGAATGAAGGACCTGCGCTGACGTCAGAGTCATGTGATGGGTCACGCGACGCTGACATCGGCAGGTCCTTCACTCTAACGCTGCCGGCAGTCGGGACTGAGCGAAGCAAGCCAGCCCGGGCCATCGGAGGGTAAGTATATCTTTGTTTTTTTATTTTTTACCATTCTCTCGGGTCACACTATATAAATTCATGCTGTTTGCATGGATTTATATAGTGTGACCTAGTTGTCAAGCACTTTCCAAGTGATGCTAAAATCGCTTTGAAAGCGCTTGTCAACCCGCATGCGGAAACGCATGTGAATCCGCATGTACAGTGCCTACAAGTAGTATTCAACCCCCTGCAGATTTAGCTGGTTGACACATGCGGAATTAACTTGGCATTGTGACATTTGTACTGTAGATCAGCCTGGAAGTGGGAAATGCACTGCAGCAAATTTTTTTTTTTCTTTTAAAAACGTTAAAAGTTAATTCAGAGTGTCATTTATTATACAACCCCTCAAACCACAAGAATTCTGTTTGGTCCCCCTAAAGTATTAAGAAGTAGTTCAGACACTAAGAATAATGAGCTTCACATGTGTGGATTAAAGATCTCTTTTGCCAGCCTTTTCTGACTATTTAAGACCCTCCCCAAACTTGTGAACAGCACTCAGACATGGTCAACATGGGAAAGACAAAGGAGCATTCCAAGGCCATCAGAGACAAGATCGTGGAGGGTCACAAGGCTGGCAAGGGGTACAAAACCCTTTCCAAGGAGTTGGGCCTACCTGTCTCCACTGTTGGGAGCATCATCCGTAAGTGGAAGGCTTATGGAACTACTGTTAGCCTTCCACGGCCAGGACAGCCTTTGAAAGTGTCCTCCCATGCCGAGGCCAGGCTTGTCCGAAGAGTCAAGGCTAACCCAAGGACAACAAGGAAGGAGCTCCGGGAAGATCTCATGGCAGTGGGGACATTGGTTTCAGTCAATACCATAAGTAACGTACTCCACCGCAATGGTCTCCGTTCCAGACGAGCCCGTAAGGTACCTTTACTTTCAAAGCGTCATGTCAAGGCTCGCCTACAGTTTGCTCATGATCACTTGGAGGACTCTGAGACAGACTAGTTCAAGGTTCTATGGTCTGATGAGACCAAGATCGAGATCTTTGGTGCCAACCACACACGTGACGTTTGGAGACTGGATGGCACTGCATACGACCCCAAGAATACCATCCCTACAGTCAAGCATGGTGGTGGCAGCATCATGCTGTGGTGCTGTTTCTCTGCCAAGGAGCCTGGCCATCTGGTCCGCATCCATGGGAAGATGGATAGCACAGCCTTCCTGGAGATTTTGGCCAAGAACCTCCGCTCCTCCATCAAGGATCTTAAGATGGGTCGTAATTTCATCTTCCAACAAGACAACGACCCAAAGCACACAGCCAAGAAAACCAAGGCCTGGTTCAAGAGGGAAAAAGTCAAGGTGTTGGAGTGGCCTAGTCAGTCTCCTGACCTTAACCCAATTGAAAACTTGTGAAAGGAGCTCAAGAATAAAGTCCACATGAGACACCCAAAGAACCTAGATAACTTGGAGAAGATCTGCATGGAGGAGTGGGCCAAGATAACTCCACAGACCTGTGCCGGCCTGATCAGGTCTTATAAAAGACGATTATTAGCTGTAATTGCAAACAAGGGTTATTCCACAAAATATTAAACTTAGGGGTTGTATAATAATTGACCCACACTTTTATGTTTAAAATGTAATAAAATTCAACTGAGCAACATAACTTTTTGGTTTCTATGATTTATGCTTCGGTTCATAAAACCTACTCTCGTTTGCAGTTTGAAGGCTCTAACTTATTTACATCTTATCAAACCAGCTAAATCTGCAGGGGGTTGAATACTACTTGTAGGCACTGTATTTCGCAGGAAAAATGCATGTACAATCCGCATGCATTTTTTCTGCCAGGGAGATGCAGAAATGCTGCAGAAATGTTCTGCTTCATTTCTGCATCGTGGGCACATAGCCTTAATGTTGAGGATTGTGGCTTACAGCCAACGAAAACACAAAAGTCATTATCTCAGTAAATTAGAATACTTTATAACAACAGCTTGAAAAATGTTTTTAAAATACGAAATGTTGTCCTACTGAAATGTATGTTCAGTAAATGCCCTCAGTACATGGTCAGGGCTCCTTTTGCACCAATTACTGCATCAATGCGGCAATGTGGCATGGAGGCGATCAGCCTGTGGCACTGCTGAGGGGTTATGGAAGCCCAGGTGGCTTTGATAGCAGCCTTCAGATCGTCTGCATTGTTGGGTCTGGTGTCTCTCATCTTCCTCTTGACAATACCCCATAGATTCTCTATAATAGATTCTCTATGGGGTTAAGGTCAGGCGAGTTTGCTGCCAATCAAGCACAGTGATACTGTTGTGTGTAAACCAGGTATTGGTACTTTTGGCCGTGTGGACAGGGGCCAAGTCCTGCTGGAGAATGACATTTCCATCTCCAAAAAGCTTGTGGGCAGAGGAAAGCATGAAGTGCTCTAAAATGTCCTGGTAGACGGCTGCGCTGACTTTGGTCTTGATAAAACACAGTGGACCTACACCAGCAGATGACATGGCTCCCCAAACCATCACTGATTGTGGAAACTTCACACTAGACCTCAAGCAGCTTGGATTGTGGCCTCTGCACTCTTCCTCCAGACTCTGGGACCTTGATTTCCAAATGAAATGCAAGATTTACTTTCATCTGAAAACAACACCTTGGACCAGTGAGCAACAGTCCAGGTCTTTTTCTCCTTGGCCCAGGTAAGACGCTTCTGGCGTTGTCTATCGGCCATGACTGGCTTGACACAAGGAATGTGACACTTGTAGCCCATGTCCTGGATACATCTGTGTGTGGTGGCTCTTGAAGCAATGACTCCAGCAGCAGTCCACTCCTTGTGAATCTCCCCCAAATTTTTGAATGGCCTTTTCATAACAATCCTTTCAAGGCTGCGGTTATCCCGGTTGCTTGTGCAGCTTTTTCTACCACAGTTTTTCCTTCCACTCAACTTTCCATTAATATGCTTGGATACAGCACTGTGTGAACAGCCAGCTTCTTTAGCAATGACCTTTTGTAGCTTACCCTCCTTGTGGAGTGTGTCAATGACTGCCTTCTGGACATCTGTCAAGTCAGCAGTCTTCCCCATGATTGTGGAGCCTACTGAAACAGACTAAGGGACCTTTTTAAACGCTAAGGAAGCCTTTGCAGGTGATTTTTCTTAATTATTCTAATTTACTGAGATAATGACTTTTGTGTTTTCATTGGCTGTAAGCCATAATCATCAACATTAACAGAAATAAACACTTGAAATAAATCACTCTGTTTGTAAAGACTCTATATATGAGTTTCATTTTTTGTACTGAAGAACTGAATTAAATTAACTTTTTGATGATATTCTAATTTAGTGAGAAGCACTTGTATATTCAAGGAACCTAGGAACCTCCATTTCATACTTTTCAGGGTATATTCATACTGAGTTTTTTTCATTAAAAAAAACATGAGTTTTTCAAGTAGAAATCACTTCATGAAACTCTACATCTTTTAGGAGTTTTTAGAGGAATGTTTTGTCTCCTGAAGAGTTTCTGGAGTTTTTTCTTAGTTAAGTGTTTTTTTGCAGCATTTTGATTGGAAAGGTTTCCTTCAGGATTCTTTTCAAATAAGTAACATGAACTTTCTTTTTTTTCTTACACCAGTGGTTTTTCAAAACCTTTTCAGGAAAAAAAAAAAGCTAAAAACAAAAATTTATGATCAGCAAAGTTAATTTTCCATAGACATGAATTAGAAGACTTTTCCAAGAGATTTTGAGGAGGATTTTAAATATGATCCAATCAAAAGAAAACTCCTTAAAAAAAAGTCAGTGTGAACATAACTTATGTAGTATATGCACACGGCATCTTTTTCAGGTGGATTCCCCAATAGTGCCCTACAAAATTAACATAGTGCACAGCAGTGTCAAAACTACATTGCTGTGCACATTTTCCATCATATGTCACTTCTTTTAAGAACTGCAGAGTTTGGAAACTGTGAAGCGGTTTAAGTGCACAGTCAGACAACCGCATAACACGGATGACGATTGCATCGCAATGCTTGGACTGGCCGGCAGCTCTCCCCACCCGAGCGTGTCAGCCTGTATTTCTATACAGCTGTCACACTCGGGTCAGGAGAACCGACGGTCAGCCCAAGCATTGCGATGCCATCGTCGTCCGTGTTATACGCCCATCTGACTGTGCGTTAAGGAAGGGACATGCTCATTCTTTGGCTGCTTCCGCTAAGAAGCTGCTCGCTCTCTATACTTTCCAGTATAGAGTAAAAGACACCAGCCCCCTCAAGAAAACAACTGCTGGCATTTTCCAGTAGCAACTTTGCCTGGTGGCTGTGCCCAGCATCTAAAAAACTATGTGGGGCGGCACAGTGGCGCAGTGGTTAGCTCTGCAGCCTTGCAGCGCTGGGGTCCTGGGTTCAAATCCCACCAAGGACAACATCTGCAAGGAGTTTGTATGTTCTCCCCATGTTTGTGTGGGTTTCCTCCAGGTTCTCCATTTTCCTCCCACACTCCAAAGACATACTTATAGGGAATCTAGATTGTGAGCCCCGATGGGGACAGCGACGATAATGTCTGTAAAGCGCTGCGGAATGTGTTGGCGCTATATAAAAATAAAGATTATTATTATGTGCACATAGTCTAAGAAATTGTAATAAAGTTTGCAGTTTTTCAATTTGTGAATTTGTCAATCTTTTTGATATATGGTCAGTCACTCGCAGGTTTGCACTGTTTATGTGGTATACAAAGTACCAAAATTAATGAAAAAAAACAATGGCATGAATTGAGATGCTGGGTTATGTTTTTGGAAATCTGTTGTGAATGAGTTTCCTAAGGTTCAAGGGTCAAAGGGGAACTTGCCAGTAATAAAGATGCCTACTGGGTCTCTTTATTTATACATGCAAATATAGAGAGAACAATTCTATGAATACAATGGATCTTCTTAATGATTCCTTACATGCACCAACTGGCCATTGAAATCACAGAAAGACCCCGCGCCAGGCCTCAAGTCTTAGTGGGCCATTTGCCATGCACAAGGAATGGGGACTTAATTGAATTAGGAACAATTGTAGATAAAACATATAGAATATTGCACACATTTGTGGTCAAAAAGGACGTCCACCACCTGCACACTGCAGAGGCTGCATGTGTATTTGGCTAGAGAGCAAACTACTATTCACCTAATTAATGGTATAAAAGAGAATGATGAGAATACTGAGGCCGGAGGCGCTAAATGTCTCGTGTCACAGCGATGTGGAAAGTGGCTTAATTCTCAAATACTTGGAAGCTGGAGCTAATTTTTTAGAATGATGAAGTTCTAAAAGTTTCTTTATTTTCTTTGACCATAATTTATATTTTGAGAAGTCATTTGGTAAAGACAAGAGAGATTAGAAATTCATAAATATTCCGGGCCATAAAATTGTGGGTCAAGTTGTATGGATCCGTGTTTTATACGTGTAGTCAACAACAGGTCAATGCCCCAAATCAGGACATTTAACTTCTGCCCCCCAAAATATCCAAGAACAACCATGTTTGGGCATATACTCTGCCCCATTCATGGGATTATCCCAGGACTGTTGGCAAATATGGCATAGATAAATTACTTAGTCATCAGATTAGTCCTACATTCACCTGATTTTTAAGCCACACACATTAGATAGCTGTCAGTCAAATGATGGTTCAGCCTGAAGTAAAATCGCCCGATCCTCCCATACACTGGAGCTCTCTCTCTCTGCCAAGCACTTTTGTGTTTTCTACGAGAAAGCTGCTACCAGATCTCTGGTGTTATATCATGGAGGACAAAAGGATTGGTAGTGCGAAATCGGATCCTTATCACTCCCCACCCACACGGATAAGACTGTCGGACGAACCCAGGCTCAGACTGGCCCATTGGAGAACAGGTGAATCCCCCGGTAGGCCCCTATATGGTCTATAATTGACACAATACATTTGATTCATTTTGTACAGACAAAATCAGGATCTCCTCATTCATTTTACAATCTGCCAAGTTTATTATTATATCGAAGAGTAGGAAAATTTGTGAAAGAGGGTAATGTAATATTTGCATGTAACTGAACAGCAGGCCCCCAAAGTCAAACTTACCGGTGGGCCCTTGGCACTGCAGTCTGTCACTGGCGGATTCTGCCAACGTCAGTCTAATGTGTACAGGGAGCTTTAGAGTCCTGAATGGTCATGACAGCCTGAGGTCAAAGGTCCAGAAATGCCTTATTCATGACTAGTTATATCTCATAGAAGACATAACAAGTGTAGCCAGCAGAGGGCAGCATTAGTAACAGAGAGCGATTAATGCTGCCACCTACCGGCAGTACAAAACCACAGAGATACACCGGATCATCACATGGAAAATACCGGCAGCGCTCAACAGAATACAGTGAGTTATAATGAACTCCGGCAGGTTCACTGGAGCCGTCTATAGTTTTGATGTATTCTGCAGTAGTGATTTTGAATGGAGAACAAGACACAGATAATAAGAGAAAGGGAACCTAAAGTGTTACAAAGGCACAGCTAGGGGAGCATTGTGGTTTGCTGTAGGGTCCTGTAACTATCCCTCCTGAGGGTCCTGTAACTGTCCTTCATCTGTCCCTTATAGCTGCATTTACTTGAAGTTTCTGGGCCAGAATACAAAATCCAGAAGAGGCCATTTGGCACATGTGGAAGAGAGGATTTGGAAGAGAAGCTTTTGGTACTTCTTATACACCAGAGCCTGAGTTCAACTGCGACCTCTACACCCCTAAAGGCATAGCCCTTGCTCCAAGGAAACAGGTAAAACCAAAATTCTTCTGTACCCTTTATGGCCTCCTTCATACATCCATGTTAATCATGTATGTAAAGAAATGGTACTGGTGTCATCAATGTTTTCTATCAGTGTGTCATCCGTGTGTCATCCGTGTGTTATCAGTGTTTTTCCGGTATGGATAAAGAAAGAATTCAATTCCAATGCTTATCCTATACTTTGCATCGTTAAACACGTAAATCACATGGATGGCACACGGATGATACACGGATGCCGCCCATGGGCTGTACATGGTTTTCACAGACCCATAGACTTGTATTGACCCTTGTCACATGTACTGCCGGAAAAAAATGGACATGTCTACTCTCCATGGGTTTTTCATGGACACACGGTCCATGAAAAACACGACATGTGCATAGAAGCATAGGTTATAAAGGACACGTGTTGTATCCATGAAAAAAAATGGATGATACACATACTGGAAACACAGTCGTGAAGGAAGCCTATGAAGAACTTTGGAAGTTGACCTGGAAATGTAATTTAGCAAACTCCCTATGTAAGTGCTGTCGTATAATCCACCATATATACAGTATGTCAGCCTCATGTGCATATTTGCTAATAAATGGGGAGACTTCCTAATTAGCACTGATAAAACTTCACATAAATCAGATCTTTGAGAAGTCTTCTGATGCATGACACTGGGATGCTCCATTATTAGAAAAAGCACATTCAGGGGGAGGGTAATGGGCCATGAAGGGGTGCAAAAAGGGCATAACCTATAAATAAGGGGGCAAGATCATAGGAAAAAATTTGACTTTGCACTCGGCAATCAACAAACCTCCCTGGTATGGATTTGCCGTGATGATATGCATATACTGTATATATACAATGTGTAGGGCTATATGTATTATTATATAATTTGCTGTGTAAATGTATACCTCTATTATGCACTTTCTTCAGTCATAAATAAAGGTTTAACAACAAAGAGAATGACTTTGCTTTCTCCTTTCATATTCCTTGCATTGCCAGGTAGCCCCCTCAAGGGGTACGGTTCCAGCTGCCGCACACATATGCCTGTATTACAAACCTGCAGCTCAGGAAACTCAGCGCTAAAGAGACATTAAGGCCGGAGGCAACAAACTATACAGCTGAATCGCAAAAAAAAAAAGTTCCATGGCGGTACAGTCAAGCCCTGCTCTGTCTTCTTTGGTAATGTGGAGTAATTACTGTGCCACTTCTCATTTATTCTATCAAATGCTTAATGACGTATGAACCCAAGGACTGCGACTACGAGCCCAACAGGCCAAACATATAATGCTTCGTGTCATATCCCGCTTGCACGTAGAAGAAGACTCGCTGTGTGGTGCATTGTTTTCTTCTCTGCTGTTTAGCTTGTCACATTTAGACACAAGTATCACATTATTCAGGACTGGATCGTAATAACTTTGCATTTACTGCATTATACTCCAAGTCACTTTTTATTTGTGACAACCTATGAGATTCCGAGTGATCATATGCCAACATATTCCAAACGTGGATATTAGCCGTCCCGGTCTGCAGATTGGATCCGACTTTGAACATTTGCTACAGTAAAGTCTCGTGCACTGCAGAGCTATGTGTGAGGGGCCTATAGTCACAAAATGGCACAACATCTTACCTATATGAGGTGGAAGACAGAAGCTTTCGTGTCTGTGCGTCAATGAGGCAGTGACCCAAGAAATTTCAACTTATACAACTTTATTTTCCAACTTACAAACAAATCCAAAACTTTATCCTCCGGTTCGCAACCGGAACATCCGAGTCAGTCCGTATCAGTCCATTGCTATGGACGGCTGCACTATGGTGGCTGGCTTAAGTCTCTGGTCTGTGTTATGTTTCACACAGACAGGTCTACACAGAGTCCAATACTGACACACCCAAACCTTAACTTAAAGTTTAAATGGGAATCGTGGACATGGGCCACTCCCAAGACCCGGAGTGAGGGAGAGATCCATCCAACTACCATCCTACAGATCTCTCCAAAAATGAAAGCCCATGTCAAGTTTTCTTAAATCTGACTTGGTCAAATAGTTTGACCAAATCCACACTCTTTTATTTTGCATTGTAACCACAGGTGTGGCTGTAATAACAATGCTCTCCAGTGTGTTCAATATGCCTCTATGTGCATTCTGGGGGACATATAACGACCCTCATATATGATTCCTCTCACTGCCTCACAGAAGCCATAAACAGAATTACCAAAATTTGAATTGGTAGCTTAGGAACATCATGACCCTGAAACTCCCCCAACCCATCAGGGAACCCCACACTCTTTTGGGCACAAGCCGTCTCCAAATTAGCCACTATCATGTCTGAAAATTTTGAAAACAAAATCGATAAATTTGCGACTACTGGCAGTTATAAATGTACCACCTTTAGGTGTATGGAACTGCATAATAGAAATATTCAGGGTAGAATAGCTATTTAATGTGATATCAGATAAAACGGGCTTTACATTTTGATTTCTATATACCAATGTGTCATTCCAAATTTTGTTAAAGGGTTGCTATCATCATCAATCTTCAGTAGCACAGCGCTCCTCTGCCTCCTAACTTCCTGCTAGCTGATGGGCAGTGCACTTCTGATTGATTGACAGCTCGGATCAGTGGCACGGTTGCACTGCTAGCCTGAATTGCGTGCTCTCTGACGCTCCAAGCTTTGCCTTTTCTGCTTTGGAGGAGCACAGGGGGACAGCTTCAGAACAATGCATAGAAACACTATTGGAAAGTGCTTGTAAGTGCTGTACTCTGTGCCTGGGAGATCACCCACTGCCAATAGACTACAGAGGTGGCCGGCCGGTAATTTTTGAGAACAGAGAGGATTTTATTTACAAGTCATTGGCAAACTTGCTTGTTCTTACAACCACTTTGCAATTTTAACCATTTATAAGGTTGAAGAATAAAACCTTTAAGGACTCCAATTTTCCATGATACAAACTGAAATGACTGTTAAAACCAAGTACAGGTCCTTGGTGCATCAAGGCGGGGCCAATCATTTAACTACATCTTCCCATCTGTTTTTTCCTCTCTAACTCCACCCCCCCTTCTTTGATTGACAGCTTTGGCTTCATAGAGCTAGGGAATGGTGGGTATAGAGGGAAAAAAGTGGGAAGGTGCACTTAATTGTTCGGTTACGCCATGATGCACCGATATAACATACATCTCCTGACAGAATATCACAAAGTCATGTATCATGAATTATACAGAATATCACAAAGTCATGTATCATGAATTATGACGTTGGTCATCTTGCGCCGTTCATCTTAAGATATTTTGAACCAAGAGGATTAGGTGTGTATTTTTGTAGGAAGTGGCACAAAGATGGCATTATCACTTTTGGAGGAGGCACTCAAGGGCACAGTATAACTTTTTAAAGGGCACTGAGAGGCATTATTACATTCTAAAGGGGGCACACAGGAGACATTATTTTTAAGGGGGTTCTCAGGGGGCATTATATGATTGAGGAGCCCTCAGGAGGCATTATTACTGGGATAGAGGGAGCAATACTAGGGTTAATGTTATAGAAATAAACTGAAATATAGAAAAATAGAAATTACTTTATCCTAAGTCATATTGCAAGACTCGTTAAAGGGTCGATTGTGAATTGTAGGTTTGCTGCTTCTGTAGCACCCTGAGGATTCGGCTGCTACAGGAGTATTGCACCTCAACCCAGAGGTGTGATATTCCACTCCCGGGTAAGGATGGAGTGTGGAACTGAGCTCGGTAGGCTGCATGCACTACACACATCCCATTTCCGAGGAACAGGCCGACGGTACTCCCACTTAGAAATGTGCAGGTACGACCGAGTCTGTTCCTGGCTGGAGTGGGAGGGGGGTGGTACATCCCATGTAGTGTAGGGGCAGATAGGGGGAGCAGCCTGGGTAAAGTTAGGAGCTCATTGGGTGCTGGTCACCTGAGCTCACACATAGAGGGTGTATATAAGGTGGGCACCAACTAAGATCAGGGTCAGAAGCAGACAGCAAGACAGCTGCAGAGGAGCAGACAGCAAGCAGAGAGGAAGTCAGCCTGCAGCAAGAGAGAGACCCTGAGTGAGAGAGGAGCAGAGAAGGAGTACCCAGAGGGGAGAACAGAGAGGACCCAAGAACCCAAATTAAAGCACCGGGTGAGGAGTCGGCACAGGGTACCGGAACCCAAGCTGGTGGGGGCAGAAAACACACCCTAGCCAGAGACCGGAGGCCGTGGGCAGCATCTGCCACGGCCACCCATCACATCCACCCCGAAGGCACACCACATGAAGGGTCAGGGAACCCAAGGCCAAGGGTGTCCCAACAGAAGGCCCGAGGGAGCTGGACCTAGGTGGATCACTGGTGGGGACGGCCAGAGAACGGGACAGAAGGAGAGCTCAGGGCCACGCTCCGGACTTGTTTGGGGGTTGGCTGGATCCAGGACCTGGTGGACGCAGCACGGCTCGGGTGGTCACTAGCAGCTGGAGTGACCAGTACAACATCTGCAGTAAGTAAACACCCCTTAACTGCACAACCCGACTCTGTCTTCATTGCCGTCTGCACTGCACCACCACAACCCCCATCCTCTGCACCTGTCCCCCCTGAGGCTATACCCCTCCCGTTGGGGGTTATTTCATCAAGCTGCGCACCCACCATCAGCCTCAGCGGACCCTGCTGCAGCGGCGGCCACAGTGACCGCAACACAACGGGTGGCGTAGTCGACATTAAGAACTTAATAACATCTGTAGAACTGCCACATACACTGAGCTTGACGCCCTGGGCACGGGGCCGGGTCACAGCCGCTCGGAGACTACAACCCCCCATCTGATCCGGTGCCGGGTATTCCCCTCAAAAAGGAATATGTCCCAGGGGGCGCGTCAACTTTGGCGTAGTCGGCAGGATTACGTGCCCGCAACACCCGGGTACTGCGTGCCTGAAGAAAAGTGCAAGTTTACCTCAGAAAGAAGTCTCCCGCCGGTTCCGGAGGGTCCACGCCATCGGACTCCATCACCAGTCGTTTCCCGCCGATTGTCCGCCATTTCCAACTTGTTCCCGCCATCTGCAGAGTTTCCCGCCACTGGGCGACGCTTCCCGCCAAAACCGCAGATTTCCCGCCTTGGAAGAGCAGCGGACGCCATTATGGGCGTGCCAAAGGAGGGCAAGAGGCCACCTCCCATCGTGGGCCAGGACAGAAAATGGCGCCAAAAGTGGAAACCGCCCCCACCAACAGAGACTGTGATGCTGGAGGTGTCTGTCAGCGTGAAAGAACTACCCCTGGAGCTGACAGTCACCGAGTTGCCCCGGGACCGCCCTCGAAGTGGGAGGAGACGAAAGAAAAGAGCGAAGATGGGTGCCGCCTGGAGCAGTCTGGAGCGAGCGCACCCGGAGGCAAGAAGTCTAACGAGGAGTAGCGGAGAAGCTTACCCGGATATGGAGAGAAAGCAGAGCAGCACCGGCCCGCTGGCCAGGAGCCTGCTGGAAGAAGAGCAGAGCAGCACCGACCCGTTGGTCAGGAGCCTGCTGGACACCACGACCCCACTAGGCCTAGTGGAGGTCCTTGCACAGCTCCCCCGAGACCGGGAGTGTGCACAGACTGCCCTGGAGGGCCTCGCACGGAGGATGGCCCGGGTACAGCGCGAGATACTGGCGGAGTGGAGCCGGGAGATGACCCAGCAAGCAGAGACCAGTCAACGGAGCACGCTACCCTGGAAGAGGAAGCAGACCGCCTCTGAGGATGGCGCGGGAGGACCCAAGGCCGGAGACGGCGCCGAGAAGGGAGCCGAACGCATGGAGGCAGGTAAAGGGGACGCCTATACCCCAAGCCGAGAAACCGCCCACCTGCCCCAGCTCCCCGTCGCAGAGCCCGAAAGTCCCCCTGCTGTGCCCGTAGCCGCCATGTCACCGCTATGGACTAGGCCCCGACCGGAAGCCGCCGCAGCGACCCCTGTGACGTCACGCGCCTCGACCCGGAGCGTGACAAAGCAGGAAATACCACCAGCCTGGTCGCAAGGCCTAGTACCCCCGGGCGCCGCATCACCAACAGCGCCCCCTACCTCCGCGGAGCCTCCGGCCTGGCCGCAAGGCCAGGTAGCCCAGGGTGCCGCCGTCCTAACGGTGCCCTTCACCTTCCAGGTGCCCCAGGCCTGGCCGCAAGGCCTGGGCAACCCGGGCGCCACCACCACCGCGCCCGCGCCCGTAAAACCAAGGGTGCCACACCTGGGGAAGGACTTGTTCAGCCAGCTCACATGGCCGGACGGGCGGCCCTTCATCTGGCCCGAAGGATACCATGAGCTGGAACGGCAGCAGAAACTAAGACCCCTGGATGAACCCCTGATTCCGGCTCCGAAGCCCGTGGCACGGATCTCGCCCCCGCTAGCGGAAGCACAGTTTGAGTGGGACCCCACCGGAGAAGATCTAATGGGGTTCACTCAGGAAACTAGGGCAGCTGCAGCAGAGCGCGCTGAGTGTTGCCGACAGCAGCTCGAAGAGTTCGCGAGGGAGCGGAGAGAGAGGCGGGTCCGGGAACAACAGGCCCAAATAAGGAGCGCCGAGCAAAAGAGCCGGACCAGGAGGGACCCCCGTGCAGCGCACAGTCCCCGTACCACCGGGACTGTAATCAAGTTTAACCAGCAGCACGGGTGGGGCTTTATCAGAGACAACAACACCCTCGGCGACGTCTTTGTCACGCGCAGAGACGTGGAGTCCCATCTGCCGGAGGGGCACAGAGGTCGTGACCTCTACATCGGAGACGAGGTCACCTTCACCCGGCACAAGTGTGCCAAAGGACCTTACGCCCTCCACGTACACCGCCTGACGGAGGAGGAGTTGCGGTGCGAGGAGGAGGAGCAAGAGGACCCGGACGGGTCTGAAGTTCAAAGAGCAGGAGGAAGACGCCGTTGAGTGCGGCAGAGCAAGTGATGTAAATAGTTACCCGACCGGGTACCAAAGAAACTGTTGATACATATATATATAGTCCCCGTTGGGACCAGCAAGTGTGAACTGTTTACCCGTTAACCCCTTAATCCCACAGGCTGAGGACTGTGAGCAGCCATTCCCTTCCCTCTACCTGGCCGAGGACTGAGAGCGGCCAACTTTCCCCTGTATATAGTTGCGCGTCCTAAAGCGCCCCCTACCGGTTTTATAGGAAAACCAGTTTTTCTAAGAGACTGTCGTACTTTTCCCGGACACACGTTGCACAGTGTCCGGAGGAGGAACCTGAAACAAGAAACGACTACGAGAATGTTTATATGAAAAGTTTTATATGATGTTTTATATGTTTATGTTTATGAAAAAAAAAATTTTTGTATGTTTGGTGTTTTATGTCTTACAGCCCGAGGACGTGCTGTGATTTACCAGGGGGGAATGTAGCACCCTGAGGATTCGGCTGCTACAGGAGTATTGCACCTCAACCCAGAGGTGTGATATTCCACTCCCGGGTAAGGATGGAGTGTGGAACTGAGCTCGGTAGGCTGCATGCACTACACACATCCCATTTCCGAGGAACAGGCCGACGGTACTCCCACTTAGAAATGTGCAGGTACGACCGAGTCTGTTCCTGGCTGGAGTGGGAGGGGGGTGGTACATCCCATGTAGTGTAGGGGCAGATAGGGGGAGCAGCCTGGGTAAAGTTAGGAGCTCATTGGGTGCTGGTCACCTGAGCTCACACATAGAGGGTGTATATAAGGTGGGCACCAACTAAGATCAGGGTCAGAAGCAGACAGCAAGACAGCTGCAGAGGAGCAGACAGCAAGCAGAGAGGAAGTCAGCCTGCAGCAAGAGAGAGACCCTGAGTGAGAGAGGAGCAGAGAAGGAGTACCCAGAGGGGAGAACAGAGAGGACCCAAGAACCCAAATTAAAGCACCGGGTGAGGAGTCGGCACAGGGTACCGGAACCCAAGCTGGTGGGGGCAGAAAACACACCCTAGCCAGAGACCGGAGGCCGTGGGCAGCATCTGCCACGGCCACCCATCACATCCACCCCGAAGGCACACCACATGAAGGGTCAGGGAACCCAAGGCCAAGGGTGTCCCAACAGAAGGCCCGAGGGAGCTGGACCTAGGTGGATCACTGGTGGGGACGGCCAGAGAACGGGACAGAAGGAGAGCTCAGGGCCACGCTCCGGACTTGTTTGGGGGTTGGCTGGATCCAGGACCTGGTGGACGCAGCACGGCTCGGGTGGTCACTAGCAGCTGGAGTGACCAGTACAACATCTGCAGTAAGTAAACACCCCTTAACTGCACAACCCGACTCTGTCTTCATTGCCGTCTGCACTGCACCACCACAACCCCCATCCTCTGCACCTGTCCCCCCTGAGGCTATACCCCTCCCGTTGGGGGTTATTTCATCAAGCTGCGCACCCACCATCAGCCTCAGCGGACCCTGCTGCAGCGGCGGCCACAGTGACCGCAACACAACGGGTGGCGTAGTCGACATTAAGAACTTAATAACATCTGTAGGACTGCCACATACACTGAGCTTGACGCCCTGGGCACGGGGCCGGGTCACAGCCGCTCGGAGACTACAACCCCCCATCTGATCCGGTGCCGGGTATTCCCCTCAAAAAGGAATATGTCCCAGGGGGCGCGTCACTTCCAACAGGTGGCGCTATAGAGTCTGGCCGGAAAGCCACTGTCCAAAGCATCTCACCTAGCCAAATCAGGTCTCATACTTTGCACTGATGAGGGGCAATAGCCCGAAACACCATGTCTGCAAATTGAGATTTTGAATTGGCTTTTATCCTAAGTCATATTGCAAGACTCGTTAAAGGGTCGATTGTGACTTGTTGGATTGCTGCTTCCAGCAGGTGGCACTATAGAGTTCAAGTCCTCTTCCTCTCTGAAGAGGCAATTTGCATAGAAATACAACCCATAGAAATAAACCCATCAGTATGTTTTTAGAGTATTGGGGCTGTGGACAATGCAGAATGCATACAACCAGCAGTTAAGATGAATTATTTTAGATATTTTCATAAAGCGCTAACATATTCTGCAGTGCTGTACAGAAATTATAACTACATACAGATTTTTTTTTAGATTGATTCCCAAATTTTAACTTTTTCAAAAACAAACCAAAAATTTTTGTCCCAAGAGACACAGATACAATTATACACAGTACAATCAAATGTCAGCCGAAGTTGTTTGTATATTGATTGAGCCTTCAGATTTGTCTAACAAGCATTAATACTCTAGATAAATGCACATTTGAGAATGTAATTAATTTTTTTTCCTAAATTAACCATCTCCTCGTAAACCTGTTCCGCCTCATCCAGTTAGATTCCAGTTTGACTAATATAGAAATAATTTAAATAAAACACAAAACTATCTTATCCCTTCCCCGAAAATCCCAAAATATTTATTTTTTCTCCTAAAAAAAAAGTACCTATTGACTGTTCAAAATGGAATTGTGCCAATATTCTATTATGGCCAAACATGTCAATTCTAATGGGCTTCAGACCCGCTCCAGAGAAAACACATTTAAATCTACTTTCTAGTTATTTATTTGCTTAATTACACTTAGGGCTTATGATGAAATGTCAGGCTTAATTGTATACAAATTACGTGACTGCACAGTGATCCAAAAGGTATTGCGAGCCCAGCTGGCTTTGTCTCAAACTGTTATTCTCTATGGCAAATATGGGTCAACGATGGGCACTCTGCCACGCTACAAACCACCTTTGTACAGACACATAGGACTTTATGAAACACATCAACAGATTTACTGTAAAGACCAAAGTAAATGGGAAATGTATACATCTCAAATTGAGTCGAATAATGTGTTTAGGATTTTATATCTTCAGATTGTACCAAAGCATAGTTATTCAAAATTTCTTGGAGGTGCACACGGGATGGCGGTCATGAGGACATTCAAGTCTTAATTATGGACTATTCCAAATGAGAGTGACGGATGGGAAGGATGGAGGAGAAACTATAAAGTTTTTGTGTCATTTTTTGCAGATGGATGGACAGGTGATAAAGGAAAAATGTTACCTAAGTTATGTTTGTAAAGTTTGGTGACTAGGATTGCAATTTCTTGTTCCTAGTAAGGCTCTGTTTATATCTGCGTTGGAGGCTCCATCATAGAGAAAAAAAATCAAAAATACTGGACAAAAAGTTGGACAACATTTCTAGAAGCCAATGGACTCCATTAAAGTCAATAGGGTCTGTATGGTGGCTTTGAAATCCATCATGTGATGGATCCAAGAGTTTATATGGTCTGTATGGAGACTTGAATATCCATCATGTAATGGATCCAAAGCCAAGAGGATCTGTATGGAGGCTTGGATATCCATCGTGTGATGGATCCAGAGTCTTTAAGGTCTATAAAGTGGTTTTGATATTCATCATGTGATGGATCTAGAAGTTTATAGGGTTGGTATGGGGGCATGGATATCCATCATGTGATGGATCCAGAGTCAATAGAGTCTGTAAGATGGCATTGGTATCCATCATGCCATGGATTTGGAGTTAATAGAGTCTGTATGGAGGCTTTGATGTACATTATCCCTGGATCCAGGAATCTATAGGTTCTGTAAGTGTCACGTCTTTCAGAGGCCAAAGATTCATAAAGGTTACCTGGGACAGACTTGGCACAAGCCACTCCATCTGACAGATTCCATAGGAGCCCCAACCTACACCCTTATCCACTGTACTGGGATCTGGTCTTAAAACGGGGTCCCCTGCTTTGCTTCCATGGAAGGTCTGCCATCTAGAGGTGAAAAAGAGAGGCCAGGAAGGGTCGCCAAGCAGGGTGAAAACCAAAAGGTTATGCCAGGGACAAAATCATAAAGAAAGCGGGTAGTCAAACGTCAAGCTGAGGTTGAAGAAGGAGAATAATCAGGGCAAACAAACAGGAGCACAGCAGTACAGTCATGGCCAAAAGTTTTGAGAATGACACCAAAATTATATTTTCACATGATCTGCTGGCCTCTGGTTTTTATTAGTGTTTGTCTGATGTTTATATCACATACAGAAATATAATTGCAATCATATTATGAGTACCAATAGGTTATATTGACAGTTAGAATGAGTTAATGCAGCAAGTCAATATTTGCAGTGTTGCCCCTTCTTCTTCAAGACCTCTGTAATTCTCCCTGGCATGCTCTCAATCAACTTTTGGACCAAATCCTGACTGATAGCAGTCCATTCTTGTATAATCAATGCTTGCATTTTGCCAAAATTTGTTGGTTTTTGTTTGTCCACCCGTCTCTTGATGATTGACCACAAGTTCTCAATGGGATTAAGATCTGGGGAGTTTCCAGGCTATGGACCCAAAATCTCTATGTTTTGTTCCATGAGCCATTTAGTTATCACCTTTGCTTTATGGCAAGGTGCTCCATCATGCTGGAAAAGGCATTGTTGGGCGCCAAACTGCTCTTGGACGGTTGGGAGAAGTTGCTCTTGGAGGACATTCTGGTACCATTCTTTATTCATGGCTGTGTTTTTAGGCAAGACTGTGAGTGAGCCGATTCCCTTGGCTGAGAAGCAACCCCACACATGAATGGTTTCAGGATGCTTTACAGTTGGCATGAGACAAGACTGGTGGTAGCGCTCACCTCTTCTTCTCCGAATAAGCTGTTTTCCAGATGTCCCAAACAATCGAAAAGGGGATTCATCAGCGAAAATGACTTTGCCCCAGTCCTCAGCAGTCCACTCCCTGTACCTTTTGCAGAAAATCAGTCGGTCCCTGATGTTTTTTCTGGAGAGAAGTGGCTTCTTTGCTGCCCTCCTTGAAACCAGCCCTTGCTCAAAGAGTCTCCGCCTCACAGTGCGTGCAGAAGCACTAACACCAGCCTGCTGCCATTCCTGAGCAAGCTCGGCACTGCTGGTAGTCCGATCCCGCAGCTGAAACAGTTTTAAGATACGGTCCTGGCGCTTGCTGGTCTTTCTTGGGCGCCCTGGAGCCTTTTTGACAACAATGGAAGCTCTCTCCTTGAAGTTCTTGATGATGCGATAGATTGTTGACTGAGGTGCAATCTTTGTAGCTGCGATACTCTTCCCTGTTAGGCCATTTTTGTGCAGTGCAATGATGGCTGCACGTGTTTCTTTAGAGATAACCATGGTTAACTGAAGAGAAACAATGATACCAAGAACCAGCCTCCTTTTAAAGTGTCCAGTGATGTCATTCTTACTTAATCATGACTGATTGATCGCCAGCCCTGTCCTCATCAACACCCACACCTGTGTTAATCGATCAATCACTAAAACGATGTTAGCTGCTCCTTTTAAGGCAGGACTGCAATGATGTTGAAATGTGTTTTGGGGGTTAAAGTTCATTTTCTGGGCAAATATTGACTTTGCAAGTACAGTAATTGCTGTTAAGCTGATCACTCTTTGACATTCAGGAGTATATGCAAATTGCCATTACAAAAAATGAAGCAGTAAACTTTGGAAAAATTACTATTTGTCTCATTCTCAATACTTTTGGCCATGACTGTATATATCAGGACAGCAGTACTATTGACTGACAGTGGGAGTCAGTGTTTTAGGGGTTTAAATAGCTGACTGCTCCACCCAGGGCTCTCAGGAAGGAATGATCAAAACCTAGACCAAAATTAACCCCATAGCATCCTTATTAAGCAGCACCAAAAGTCCCCTGAACAAAAATAGGACTGGTGCTGTCATGCAATAAAGGTGTGCCACTGCCCAGCGGCCAAAGCGGAAACAGAGGAGGCACAGATGTTACAGTAAGTAGGTTTTGGTGTCCATCACGTGATGGATCCGGAGTCAATACGGTGTCAAAACGATGATCGATTTACCCACTCAAGTCGGGCTTATCCAACCCTTGTCCATCACATAAATGGACAGGGTCCACCGGAATGGTCACCATTCTTATTTAGTGGCTCTCCACTGTGCCTTGTAGTTTTGATTTTGAGTGAAGTATCTGCCCCAATACTGTACATGGGCAACAGTAGTCATCCCAAGACAACTCATTTTGAGATTTTCTGGTCTGACAACCCCTTTGGAGATTGCTGCATACTGATATATTAGAATTTTGACTGATTTTTTACTCTGGGTATTTTTTAATCCCCATAATACTTCTTTCATAATGAAATATCATCGACATAACCCAAAGTCCATAATATTCCTAAAAATATATTTTTTTAAATTTATATTTTATTTTTTATATTTTTTGTTTTTATTGTATTTCTTCTTTGTCATATAGAAAAGCTTGTAATATCCATTGCATCTTCTTCACTCCAAACCCGGCAATAACTGCTGGTTCGGGGGAATTACAGAAAGATGACAAGCAAGACAGAGGGGGAGAGAAAGATGCATCTTCCCGTTGTGGCCTCAGGTCGTGTACGCAGATCACATCTCAAATGAACCACTTCAGAAATGCCTCTAACATGTTTATGCCATTATATACCTATCTTAGGAGATTTTCACCAGGTTATAGAGAAGTGCAATATAATGACATATTTGGGTCACGATTCAATGCCCAAAGTTCATACTGATCTTGCCTACAAGAAAGAATAAAAAAAACACTCTGCTGATTTGCACACAAAAATAAAGGATTTATAATGCGGTCCCTCTTCTGAAATAACAGATTTTAATGTCTTACCAGAGGCCTTAGCTGCTGCAGAACATCTTGAGATGCTATCTTTGATCAAAGAATAAATTATGGCTGCGGTATGTTATAAATAATACAACGGCTAAAATACTAATATTTTAGCAATGAGGTGACATTTACTAATTAAAATAAAAACAAAACTGCTGCAGAAACTCTTAGCATACCTGACTCTTAGATCTGAGACATTATTAGCAGAGATGAGTGAATTGATTAATAATTAATTGAATTTGTGATAAATTTCCTGATAAAGTCCAATTCGTGAGAATCTATATTTTTTGCAATTCAATTTGCGTCAGCCAGCCACCAAAAAAGTAGCTTTGCCCCTTTCCTACTTGCTGTGCAGCTGTTGGTCCTCCGATCGGCTCCTCTTCTTTCTTGTGTTTCCTATCTAATATTTCCTTCTCTCTCTGAGCCACCGGTGCTGCCATTCTTCACTATGCCCCATGCCATCTTGAGATCATTGACATCAATGACGTGTGTCGGGCCATCATGTGTCCATATGCACCATGTTGTAAGTCATTAACATGTGTTATACCCATCGTGACCACATGGGGCGCAGTGAATAATGTCAGCGATGGATGCCTAAAAAAGACGAAGATATATGGTGAGGCCGAGAAGAAAGGAGATTTTCTTACTCCTTCCCACAGCTTTGATTTGCAACAGAATTTATTCGATGCAAATCAAGTTTTCCTTCCAAATTCAATCAGATCTGCTGAATTTGAGTTCTGATATTTCGATATTCTCTAGGATTCAGATTCCATGAAGGATCCTCTATTTTATAATACAATAATTATGGTAAGTTAGACACATTGATAAGAATCTCTTGGCATTTCACCAGCTGATGCAACTGCTGCAGAACCTCTTTGGACACCAAACTCTTTGATTAGTGTTAGCATCCAGACTTTTTGTGAGTGGATCCAGTATACAATATAATTCATGATCCAAATTACTAGTCTCAAATCAATGGTAGCAAAATCTGCAGGCTGAGCAGAGTCCGGGCAAGCTTTGCTTTAGAGAGCGAAATTAAAGGGATGATCCTTTTTAACAGTTTGGCTTAGAAGATACAAGTAGAGTTTCACCCATTTCGACCTGAGTCTTCTCCAACTTCACATGTGGGCTAGCTCAAAAATGCTAAAGGGGATGTCCACTTCCAGTTTATTTTTTTTGATTAACACCTTCTCAACATAGGACTTAAGTTTCATGTCGGGAGTAATGATGATCGCAAGTGCTCGTTACTCCAGTTAGCCTAGGGTGCTCAGGTATGCACCGAGTATCGCGGGTGCTCAAGTGACATGTTCGAGTTCCTGCGGGGGCATGTTTCGCAGCTGTCTGACAGACACAAAACATGCGGGGATTTCCTGACAAACACGTGCAATCCCCGCATGTTTTGTGGCTGCCTAACTGCCACTAAACATGCAGCGAGGACTCGAACATGTCATTTGAGCACCCGCGATACTCGGTGCGTACCGAGTACCCTATATCAATTTGAGTAACGAGCACTTGCGCTCATCCATAGTCCACTCCCGACATAGCGGGTACCAGCTGTGCTGCAGAACTGTGATCGCTGCTGTTTAACCACTTAAATGCCGTTGGTAATTTGTGACAACGGCATTTAAGCAGCATAAACCCAGTATGGCGTCTGTTCGGGTTGGTGCCCGATGTCAGAGATTACCAGCCCTGATCGTTGCGCCACATGATGTGATCGCAGGGCACTATGGGTTGTGCTTTATAGGAGACCGAGATTTTCACTGTTGTATTGCAGTATGTAGAGCAAGCCATTAAAAAATGAAAAAAAAAAATCGAATAACTCGAATTGCTGCTTTTTAGTCCTCCACCTCTCCCCCAAAAATGGCAAAAACAGGTATCAAAATATCATATACTACAAAGTTCTAATTTGTTTTTAACTAGTTGAGTACACTATACAAGTTTGGTATCGCCAAAATCACAATGACCTTGATAGTCATATTGTCAGGTCATTTTGATCACACAATGAATACAGTATACAAAAAACAAAAATAAAAATAGCTGAATTGCAGGGCTTTTTTTTTTTTTACCATTTTACCCCACTTGGACATTTTTTTCCATTATTCAGTATATTATATGGTATAATTAATGGTGACATTCAAAATTATAAGTAATCCCTCAAAACGAAAAAAGCCCTCATGCGACTATGTCGATGGAATAAATTAAAAAAGCTATGGCTCTTGGAAGGAAGGGAGGAGAAAAACAAAAGCAAAAAAAAAAGGTAAGAAAGAAAGGGGTTAAAAATAATGCGTTAAAATAATAAAAGAAAAAATCCTTCAATACTGATCCCCCTCTGCCCCTGTTCTCTTTCGGTGCTGTCTTTTGCCATTTTCTCTTTACTGCTGATGGGATGAAATTCTGACATGGGGACGTGTGACTGCTGTCGGGCTGCAGCGGGTCACTATTGCTTCCAGAGATTGACTGCAGCTGTCTTCTATTTTTTTCCCCTTAATGCCCTATATAAAACTTTTACAGCTACGGGCCTAACAAAAACCCCAGTAGCCCCTAGCAACCAATCACAGTGCAGCTTTCATTCTAACACAGCAGTTTGAGAAATGAAAGCTGAGCTCTGATTGGTTGCTAGCCAGTTTTGAGAAATGAGGCCTACCAATTCTATCCTGGCTGGCACCTTTTGTTTCCCAGAATAGTCTTTGGGATGTGGCTGGTATGGCAGCTCAGCTCAATTCACGTGAATGAGACTGAATTGTAATACTAGACATAACCTGTGGATAGGTGTGGCGCTGTTTTGTGAGGAAAGCAGCCATGTTCTTCTAAATGTGTACAACCATCAGGAATCTCCTGGAGACGCACAATATCTAGGTGGAGCTGTGCCATGTATATCTATTTATTCCCCTTTCTAAAGTCGTATTGCTACGCGCCCGCCCAAGCTCAGCGCCAGCTATTTAAATAAAACGCTTTTATTACAGTTATTTTTAATGAAGTGGCTTATAATAATAGCACATTTTAAAGCCCAGCAATTTACCTCTTGAAATGTTCTCTAGTAGGTTATTAATGCCTGCAAATAAAAGAAACCAGAAGTGAGGAAAATTAACCTCATACAGTTACGTTGTATGGGGCAACATAACAAAGCAGAGCCGAGTTTGTCATTCGGTACAACTCGTCATGTTATCCCCATGTATTATCTCAGGTTTTACATGGGACTGATGAAAAATAAATGTGTAAAGGCCGTGGCATTCTTTATGCAGTTTTTTTAAATTTTTTTTTATGTATACCTTACTTTAACCCAACGCTAAAATAACAGTTTCGGCTCTGCTGTATCTGTAGTTACATATGCCTGATTGTCAATGCATATCACTGTGGTATGCCCCTTTGACAGCCGGGGTTAAAGAGAATAGATGAATATTTTTAGGGTAGAGTCTCCTTTTTCCTCACAATGCAGCATGGGATCCATTTAATATTCCAACTTTTATCATCAGAATCAAAACACAATCACAAAACGTAATATAAAACTTTAAAGTTTATGCAATTCTGAGAAAGAACATTTACGATGAATTGAGAATTCATTTTTTTTGCTGCCTATTTTTGAAATGTTATACTTAATTTAGTTTTTTTTTTATACGTATATGTTTTGGGGGGTTTCTGATGGTATAAAGATATTTTTTGATTGTATAACTTTTTTTTTTAAATAAATATGTAAGATCATGAATTATATTCACAGGCGTCTTGTTTGATAACCCCAGGGGGGAGTTGGGATACTATAGCATGCAATTATTGTGAGGGAAAAGTCATCTGCTCCCCTGGCAGCGTCAGATAAGTTTTTCATTGGAGGGTCCCAGCCAGAGGACACATTGGATCCTATTCATTTCTGCATTTGCGTCTTTTTTATTTTTTAGTAGTTTTGGTGTTCTTCTTCACTTGTTTTTTCTTGACCTTATTTTTCTTTTAGTTTGTGCCTTTTTTTAAAAAAAAAAAAAAATTGATGTTATACATGTAAGTCTGTTGTTGGTTTTTTGTTCACCATTGTGGTTGCTCGTTTGGTATTTCTAGGTATTTTTAGCTAATTCATCAATTGCAAAATTTTGGTGCAAAAATACCCCAATTTCCCTCCTGGATCGATTTTATGTACAGTAGATATTTTGAAGCAAATTTTGCAACTTTATAGCGAAATGTGATTTTTGAGGCCAAAAAGTCTCAAAACAGTTTAAAGACAAAAAGACATTTTTGCACAAAATTCATGAACCACATGCACTATTTTCAAGAGGTTAGAGCAAAAAAAATTGTCACCGAATACCACAAGTCAGAAAAAGAAAAGTGACTTCTGAAAAACAAAAAAACGCAAATAATAAATCGGGTCCTTTGTGATCTGCTTAGGTCAAGGGATCCTTCTATCAAGTAGGAATTGTCGAAAGCGGAACACCCCTGTAAATTGACATATGCTGCTCCAATTAACAATTTTCCTCTATACATTGTAATACAGACAGATCACACAAATGATTGGACAATGAGCCATGTTTGCAAGTTTATTATTGATTATTTGGTCAGCATTTTACATCAGTATTTATAAGCCAAAATCAGGATTGGGTGAAAAATGCAGAAGTAGTGACGTGTTTCTTTTATACATTTCCTCTGGTTGTTCCACTATTTATTTTGACTTACAAATACTGATGTAAAATACTGACCATATACTGAACATGTGAACGTAGCCTTAGCTTAATTATCAGTGTATCGGAGGCCAGATTACTATATTTGATCAATTTGCTGATTTAAAATTCTAAATATATTTTTTATAAGTCTTTTTAGTTTTTTCTTTTAGTCCTTTTTTGTCTTTTTTTTCCACCTGGGGACATATCTGCAGCGTGTAAAGCCGTGACTGTTCTGCAGTCGCCTGATTTCCATGTGACTTAACCACAGACACGGGGAAGAGACACAGGTCTCTTGTATCCGTGCAATGTCATTTGCAACACAAAAATAGCCCCCTTCATTATCAGCATGCCACTTTAACACGCAGGTTATTTTCTTCCTTTTCTTCCAGTAAGGGCAGCTTTCGCATCAGAAGAATTCTTGGCAAATTAATGCGCTACCTCTTGGGCTAATTAAATTAGAAAGGATCCTAAATACAGAGCGTCTTTTGTGGTGGACACAATGTTTGGCTTCATGCATCTTGCTCAGAGAGGAATTTCTGCCATTTAAAGCCCTCTTGCCTCTAGCAGAGGTCTAGTCTCCTCTAACACAGTCAAGTTTCTAATTTGCCTCAATAAGAAAGAATTATTAACTGATAAGGAGCAGGGATGGGGGGCAGCAAAGGCTTCGGGGGGCCCGGCTGCGTGTGGGGAAGAGTGAACGACTCAGCAGCACCTGAAGCACATGCAGTTTTTATTAATTCCTGCCTAAAACAAGGCATTCAGGAGTAAAATTTGCTGTGCAAATGACAAAAACAATTAAAATGACTTTTTCCTTTTTTTTTTCTTTCGCTCTTACGGAGGAGATTGCATGCACTATTTTATAGATAACTGCATGGAAGGAGTCAGGGTTTCTTGTTAACATCTGTTCTATGTAATTTTTACATCTCCTTTAATGTGTGTTTTTAAGTGCAGGCGCGGTTTTCCTCCGTGTAGGCAGTAGGTACTATCACTAATGTCATGAATATTTCACAGACTGTAAAAACGAGGCCACTTGTGAGATTTGGCTCATTTGTCTGTGAGTTACTTGGATGTTTCAGAACAATCTGTAGAGACAATTTTCTTTTTTTTTTTTGCACAAATGGAAATTTTTTTTTACATACTTTTGGGCACATGTGCACAGCATGTACATTAAGTCCCATGGGCAACATTTGGGCTCAGTAGTTAGATCTCTTGCTTTAGGGTTGTGAGTTCAAATCAACCAAGAACAACTTGTACATGCAGTTTCTATGTTCTCTCTTTGTTTGGATGACTTTCCTCCAACAATATCTTCCCATATCGATTGGCTAATTTCCTTTGTGTGCATCTGTATTAGGAAAATGACACTGTGAGACCCATTGGAGACTAAATTAAGGAATATGTTGGTGTAACATAAGGACATGTATGTGTGTGTGGCGCCCTGCTGCGCATTGGTGCCACAGAACCCAGAAGGGTGCATGGATGGACTTCTCCACAAGAGACCCTCACACATTCACACACCTCCACCCTACCACCTCAGACCAGCAGAGGGAGCCCTGATAGGGACATATATAAGGAGGGTGGAGATAGGCAGATCAGTTTAGTGTTTAGTCTGAAGTGAGTTCAGAGTGAATTGTGCAGTCTAGAGCTCAGAGTTGAGCAGAGAGCGTGCTGACGCTCAGAGAGCGGTGAAGACGCAGCATGCCAGCTGCTGAGTAGTGAGGGCCCCGAGTGTGGTTGACGGCAAGGAGAAAAGGAGAGTGGAGCTAAGGGGGCAGAGGAGCATAGTAAGCTCACCCCGTTATATTTACCGGACACCGGGTCCGAGCCTACAGGGACCCTTTACATCCAGTAGGGATAACTGGAAACCCAGGAGGACTACAAGTCTCTGGCAAACCTGAAGCTAGACACCTACAGGACCAGGAACCACGAAAGCCCCGACGTCCAGGGAAAGTGGTTACCAACCAGAGGTCCTACTTCTGAGCAACAGGTGAAGTAAAAGCAGGACACATAGTCTAGGCTCAGTTGCAGGCTGGCCAGGAACATACACAGAGACAGACACGGATCAGGAGGCCCTATACCCGCTCACTGGGGTGAAGTCCAAAAGTGCGCCCTTCACCTGGAGTACCCTGGACCATACCTAACAACAGCACCAGTAAAGGTAATGAAACAAATCCCCTGTCTCTGTCCATTACTTCTGCTGTGCCATCGCTCCCCCTGCACCACAACACCCAGCGCAACCTGCATCGTTTTCACTGCCCTGAGGCCTGCTCCACCTGTGGGGAGCCGTTCCATCTCAAGTTGCCCTAACACCTGCCTCAGAGGACTGTCGCAGCGCTGGTGATCCTCACCAGACACCACAGGTGGCATCACGGCAAATTCCCTATAAATATCCCCTTTTTGCACTAACCGCCCTGGGTCAGACCGGGCCAGTCACCGTGATCTCCCCCAAAAGCAGCCATAGGGCCTGGCTGCCGAGTACCCCACAGCCCTGGGGGCGAGTCATGTGCCTACTGTTAGGCAAGAATCAGACGGACGAGGATCGCAACGCAATTCTACAACTAGCCACCGGCTCTCCCAACCCGACCATGACAGCTGCATAGAAATACATGTGGCGCACTTGCGGGTCCAGTTGCCACAGAAGTACTGCATCTCAGCCAGAGGTGTGGCACCCCACTCTCAGGTAAGGAGGGAGCACTACCCGGGACCCAACCACTCACATCCAACACTGCACCACTCCATTAGGGAAGGTCCAGATAGCTCCTAAGGGAAAGCACAGGCCTGGTCCCTGTCAGGAGGGTGGAACTAAGTAGAGGAGGTGGGTGGAGGAAGTAGTTTAGGGGAGCACTGAAGGAAGAGTATAAAAGAAGGGTAGAAACATCTAGAAGGTGTGGTTGTTCAGAGGACCGTGAGGAGTATAGTCCTGACGGCAAAGGGGCCCAGGAGGAGAGTGAGGAGAGAACACCGGAGCAGTGAGAGGGGCTCCAGAGAGAGAAAGGATCCCAGGGGCACGGAGAGTGCGAAGGCCACCCGTGCGCCCGAGTTCACGCTGGCCGTGGAGGGATCAGGCCCTAGTCTAGTGGAGGACTGCAAGACTCAGCTAGCAAACCAGAGGTTGCGGTATCTTCATGTGCAGTAGCCAAAATCCACACACAATCGCTGAAAAGGTGGCCATATAGGACAGAGGAGGCAGACAGGACGTCGCCCAACAAGGCCCGCGGCCACTGGCTCGGGACACTGTGTGTGAGGCGCAGGCTCAGAGGGCGAGAGCCTGCGCAGAGAGAGACAACCTGGAAAGGTGCCCAAGAAGGGGGTCCCGATAAAGTGCACTCAAGTTATCTGAGAGTTGGCTGGATCACTTCCCCGCAGGACACAGGACGACGTGGGCGGTTATAATCTGGCAGTTGTAACCCAGAGCATCTTAATAACTGTGAGTAAAGCCTGAAGATTGCACCCTGCTGTGTCCTTGACTTAATTGCTGCGTCACCGGCCCTGCACTACACTGTCCCTGCCAGCAACATCTACCTCATCAAGTCCTATATACTGCCCTGGGGCTTAGCTCTGCACTTAGAGCTGCACTATCTCTGCTGCGTCACCATCAGCCCCAGTGGATCTGCACCGCTGCAGGGGCCCCCTCTAGCCGCATACCACGGGTGGCGTCACGAATCTTTATTCCCCAATTGACTTTTTACAGTGACCGCCCTGGGCCACGGACCAGAGCACTGCCACCGTGTCTACCCCAAAAAGGACCAGCCCGGCTACCGAGTACCCCACGGCCCCAGGGGGCGCGTCATACACACTGTTACGCTCGGCTCCGAAGAGTCGACATCCAGTTTGAGCATTGTCTGAGATATACAGCTATCCGACTCTTCCCTTAGACCAGAGATGTCAAACTCAAAAGCACAGAGGGCCAAAATGAAAAACTTGGACAAAGTCACGGGCCAACCAGTATAGAGAATAATGGGCCGCACACTGTCTTCAATGCAGTATAATGGCCCCACATAGTCCTCCAAACAGTATAATGGCCCCACATAGTCCTCCATAAAGAATAATGGGCCCCACATAATACTCCATACAGAATAATGGCCCCACATAGTCCTACATACAGTATTATGGGCACCACAAAGTTCTTCATGCAGAATAATGGCTGCCACATAGGGGTGGTGGTTCTGGTGTCGCGGGCCAAATATAATCACTCTTCGGGCCAGATTTGGCCCATGGGCCAGAGTTTGACATGTATGCCTTAGACTGATACAGAAAACAATTGTGTTGTGCTCCATCAACTGCAGCAGATCTATTTGATTTCCCATAATTTGTGCCCATAAACATGAGAAACCTTTCTCTCCGACACGACATTGCCATTTTCAACGTGGAGCGGCAGATGGATACCTCTGGCAGAGCCTTATCATCCTTGATAATAAAAGCATCGGATGTTTAATTTTCTCATCCCCAACATCATCAGTCAGGAGAAAGCTGGAAGGCGCCATATACATTAGATCGGCATTTTCGGTGAGTAACGCATGATTGTAATCTAATCTGCGTTACTCATCGAAAATGCCGATCTAATGTATATGGCGCCTTCCAGCTTTCTCCTGACTGATACATGTCAAACTCTTGCCCATGGACCAAATCTGGCGAAATGTTGAGCGAGAATTACTAACATGGACAATTTGCCCAAATTGACAAGTGGAAATATTTTCCATTACTAGGACAAAAACTGGTTTACCAACATAATGTGGACCCAAGGTAAAAATAAAAATGGGGTATTAAGGAGAAGCAGGGACGGCATGTGCCACATGCAAGATCTGTGCAGACAGCTGTGCCATGTAAATGAGTTGTAAAGGTTCATTTATATTTGGTTTGCATTTTCCCATAGGCTTTCCTTCAATAAAGCTGGCATGACAAGTTACATAGCTGTCGGCCGATCATTCGTCTGAGAGCCATCTCATCTGACTCCCACAGCTGCGCCAAGCGTTCCTGTGTTTCATATGAAAAAGTCGCTGCCACAATCAACTGGCAGCAGCTTATCCCAGTGCTGAAAAAAAATGATGAGCAGTTGAAATTCAACGGGCCCCATGCACATTAGATGGATCGCCAATCCAATGGAAATCTAACTTTGTGATTTATTTTTTTCATAAAAAGGGTATAAATTTGTAAAAAGGTAGTAAAGTGCTTTTGTGAGAGAGTTCTTGCTCCAGGTTCTCACATGAGACTTTTATAACATTTTTTTAGTCCTTTGTTCCAAGCAAATCACTTGATGTATGGTTTGATGAAAGACTGTGGAGGCAGCCTGTGAAGTTACTATTGAGGCCCATAGGAGGAGGGCACACAAACATTTTTTTCTAAGGTGATGAAAACTTCAGAAAGACTACCCATAATCAGCCCCAGATGTAGTGGTAGAATCAGCTCCTATGGGAAAGGACTATGGCTACCCAATTTTCACGGGTGTGACAGACAGTGATTCTGGATCAGGCTGTAGAAGGTCGCTGCGCTTGGCCTTGCAGACATCTTCTTGATCCTTTCCCCATCCTTCCCTCTCTAGGACCCAGAGGTGAGCTCCACTTTCTGCTGCTAATTAACACACCCTTGCTGGACCTTTAAATAACACCCAGTCTCTCTAGAGAATCGCTGGTGATAGAAGTATATTCCTCTGTTCAGGCCTGGAGTTCTAGCAGTCGGCTAGTTTCTTCTTGGTGTTCCTTTGTGATCGTTGTCGTGATCGCTCTGGTGTCTTCTCAAAGCTAAGTGTATCCCCTTGTCTGCTTACCTTGTTTATCTTTAGTTACAGTGGGGCTGACTAGTGCTCACCCCTCCCCCTACCTACCTACCACCTAGCTCCAGGGTCAGCCAGGGCTAAGTTATCCTGCTCGGCGATAGGTGAGGAACCTATTTAGGGGAGCCAGGGTGTTGTAAGATCTACCTCGGGGTCTCCACTTTCCCTAGTTGCTGGGCTTCCTCTCCTTTTCCCCTCGTCGTACGCTGGGTCTTTCCCATACCTAGCATGACAGCAACCTTCCATGATATTGATATGTTGGTGAGAAAAACCCCTGGCCAAAAGATAGGCCCATTTTTATTTTTACCTTGGGCCCACATTATGTTGGTAAACCAGTTTTTGTCCTAATAATGGAAAATATCTCCACTTGTCAATTTGGGCAAATTGTCCATGTTAGTAATTCTCGCTCAACATTTCTTGCCTGTTACATTCGCATATAGTTGAGCCTGTCCATAAATGTGTTCATGTACCAGGCAGGGTGTACATTTCTGCACTAATTTTATGTACCCATCAAGTAATTAACGTCGTAACAGGCTATTAAGGATAACAAGTTTGATGCAGGACTGCTAGCCGGGATTATAACCGCGGAAGTTTAGTAACTACGGGAGATAATGGCCGGCATAGACACAAGAAGGATTCTGATAATTTGTGTATGAACCCAATCAAGTGTAAAATGTCTTACATGAATAATGCCAGAGAGACACAGTGAAACAAATAAGTATTCAGGGATTAAAATGACAATTAATGTAGGGGTTATCTAATGGAGCCTGGAGAGGTCTGCACCATAGCAAAGTAAGGACGTCATAAAGTTTATGATGTGAAGTTAACATTTAAGATCCTACTTTCGAAAAAAGGGGAAGTAAAGAGGGAGAAGTCTGGAAAAGGTCTGCCATTTATTTATTTTTTTTAATGATACCCTACATAACATTTTACTGAAGTGACTTAGAATTGGGTCAAATATTTGTAATTTTTTTTATTATTGTTAGAAAACATATTTAATATACTATTTTATTTATATACTTTTCATAATTTTGTACATTAAAGGTTGCTTTGAGAACATAAATCTTCTTAATATGCCCGATTGGGGCACAGGGTTGAAATTCTTAGAGGAAAGTCATTTGCAAAGAAGGTTTTTTTCACTCTAGAGCACAAGCCAATGGGCCCCCAAATATGGCCCACATGGTGGTTTTATTTGGCCCTTCGACACCAGAACCACCCCGCCTATGTGGGACCATTATTCTGTATGGAGGACTATGTGGGGCCATTATTCTATATGGAGGACTATGTAGGGCCATTATTCTGTATGGAGGACTATGCAGGGCCATTATTCTGTATGGAGCGCTATGTGGTGCCCATTACTCTGTATGGAGTACTATGCGGGGCCATTATTCTGTATGGAGGACTATGCGGGGCCATTATTCTGTATGGAGGACTATGTGAGGCCCATTATTCTGTATGGAGGACTATGTGAGGCCATTATTCTGTATGGAGGGCTATGCGGGGCCATTATACTGCATGGAGGGCTATGTGGAGCCATTATTCTGTATGAAGTACTATGTGGGATCTATTATTCTGTATGGAGGACTTTGTGGGGCCATTATTCTGCATGGAGGGCTATGTGGGGCCATTATACAGTATGGAGCACTATGTGGGGCCAATACACTGTATGGAGGACTATGTGGGGCCATTATTCTGTATGGAGGACTATGTGGGGCCCATTATTCTGTATGGAGGACTATGTCGGGCCCATTATTCTGTATGGAGGACTGTGTGGGGCTCATTATTCTGTATGGAGGACTATGTGGGGCCCATTATTCTGTGTGGAGGACTATGTGGGGCCCATTATTCTGTATGGAGGACTGGGTGGGGCTCATTATTCTGTATGGAGGACTATGTGGGGCCCATTATACTATATGGAGGACTATGTGGGGCCCATTATTCTGTATGGAGGACTATGTGGGGCCCATTATTCTGTATGGAGGACTATGTGGGGCCATAATACTGTATGGAGGACTATGTGGGGCCCATAATACTGTATGGAGGACTATGTTTGGGCCCATTATTCTGTATGGAGCAGCGCAACTAAGTAAACTGTGTAATGGCCATTGTCAACCACTCCAAGTCAACTCCTATTGAAGTGAATGGGGGTTAAGATGCAGTACCAAAGAATTACCACTACTGAGTGTACGGAGCTGTGCTGTTCCTGCTCGTTACACGATTTACATCCTGCCTTGGTGCTAAAAACATCTGATCAGTGTGAATGCCGAGTATCAGACCTCCAAAATCTGATAATGATGAAATATTCTAAGGATAGCTCATCAATATCATAGGCCTGAACAACCCCTTTAACCATGGCTTTGCATTTTGGGTGTGGTTATTTTTGGAGTCTGTTCTTAATACTAAGATTTTTCCTTGTTAGGCCACGGCCCCACTATCAGTATTCGGTCAGTATTTTTGCTCAGGAGTGGGAGTCAAAACCAGGAGTGGGTGATAAATGCAGAATTGGTGACCAAATACTGACCAAATACTGATAGTGGGCCACAGCCTTAGGCTATGCTCCCACAATGAGTATTTGGTGAGTTTTTACGCCGTGTATTTTTGAAAAAATGCAAGTAACCTAGTTTATTTAATGGGTGAAGAAAATCTGCAGCATGAAAAACTCACCAAAAACTCATTGCGGGAACGTAGCCTTATATTATAAAAATGCTTTATTTAATTATTTATATAATGTATATGTATTTTATATATAGATATTTATTGATATGTTTTAGGTGATAGATAGATAGATAGATAGATAGATAGATAGATAGATAGATAGATAGATAGATAATAGATAGAGATATTGATGGATAGATAGATATGGCATAGATACATAGATGATAGACAGAGATAATGATAGATACACACAGTTGAAACCAGAAGTTTACCTACACTATATATGTTTTTCTCAATATCTCACATGAAATCAGAATAAACCTTTCCCGTTTTAGGTCAATTAGGATTACCATAATTTTTACTAAATGCCAGAATAATGAGAGAGAGAGAATGTTTTAAGACATTTTTATTACTTACTAAAAAGTCAAAAGTTTACATACAGTCATGGCCAAAAGTATTGAGAATGAGACAAATAGTAATTTTCCAAAGTTTACTGCTTCATTTTTTGTAATGGCAATTTGCATATACTCCTGAATGTCAAAGAGTGATCAGCTTAACAGCAATTACTGCACTTGCAAAGTCAATATTTGCCCAGAAAATGAACTTTAACCCCCAAAACACATTTCAACATCATTGCAGTCCTGCCTTAAAAGGAGCAGCTAACATCGTTTTAGTGATTGATCCATTAACACAGGTGTGGGTGTTGATGAGGACAGGGCTGGCGATCAATCAGTCATGATTAAGTAAGAATGACATCACTGGACACTTTAAAGGGAGGCTGGTTCTTGGTATCTTTGTTTCTCTTCAGTTAACCATGGTTATCTCTAAAGAAACACGTGCAGCCATCATTGCACTGCACAAAAATGGCCTAACAGGGAAGAGTATCGCAGCTACAAAGATTGCACCTCAGTCAACAATCTATCGCATCATCAAGAACTTCAAGGAGAGAGCTTCCATTGTTGTCAAAAAGGCTCCAGGGCGCCCAAGAAAGACCAGCAAGCGCCAGGACCGTATCTTAAAACTGTTTCAGCTGCGGGATCGGACTACCAGCAGTGCCGAGCTTGCTCAGGAATGGCAGCAGGCTGGTGTGAGTGCTTCTGCACGCACTGTGAGGCGGAGACTCTTTGAGCAAGGGCTGGTTTCAAGGAGGGCAGCAAAGAAGCCACTTCTCTCCAGAAAAAACATCGGGGACCGACTGATATTCTGCAAAAGGTACAGGGAGTGGACTGCTGAGGACTGGGGCAAAGTCATTTTCTCTGATGAATCCCCTTTTCGATTGTTTGGGACATCTGGAAAACAGCTTATTCGGAGAAGAAGAGGTGAGCGCTACCACCAGTCTTGTCTCATGCCAACTGTAAAGCATCCTGAAACCATTCATGTGTGCGGTTGCTTCTCAGCCAAGGGAATCGGCTCACTCACAGTCTTGCCTAAAAACACAGCCATGAATAAAGAATGGTACCAGAATGTCCTCCAAGAGCAACTTCTCCCAACCGTCCAAGAGCAGTTTGGCGCCCAACAATGCCTTTTCCAGCATGATGAAGCACCTTGCCATAAAGCAAAGGTGATAACTAAATGGCTCATGGAACAAAACATAGAGATTTTGGGTCCATAGCCTGGAAACTCCCCAGATCTTAATCCCATTGAGAACTTGTGGTCAATCATCAAGAGACGGGTGGACAAACAAAAACCAACAAATTCTGGCAAAATGCAAGAATTGATTATGCAAGAATGGACTGCTATCAGTCAGGATTTGGTCCAAAAGTTGATTGAGAGCATGCCAGGGAGAATTACAGAGGTCTTGAAGAAGAAGGGGCAACACTGCAAATATTGACTTGCTGCATTAACTCATTCTAACTGTCAATATAACCTATTGGTACTCATAATATGATTGCAATTATATTTCTGTATGTGATATAAACATCAGACAAACACTAATAAAACCAGAGGCCAGCAGATCATGTGAAAATATAATTTTGGTGTCATTCTCAAAGCTTTTGGCCATGATTGTACATTTCATTAGTATTTGGTGCCATTGCCCTTAAATTGAATGACTTGGGTGAAACGTTTGGGATATCCTTCCACAAGCTTCTCACAATAGTTGGTCGGAATTTGGGCCCATTCCTCCTGACAAAACTGGTGTAACTGATCCAGGTTTGTAGGTCGTCTTGCTCTCAGCCTTTTCAGCTTTGCCCATAAATTTTCAATTGGATTGAAATTAGGGCTTTGTGATGGCCACTCCAAAACATTGACTTTGTTATCCTTAAGCCACTTTGTTACCATTTTGGCAGTATGCTTCGGGTCATTGTCCATTTGGAAGACCCATTTCTGCCCAAGCACTTCCTGGCTGATGTCTTGAAATGTTGCTTCAGTATTGCCACATAATCTTCTTTTCTCATGATGCCATCTATTTTGTGAAGTGCACCAGTCCCTCCTGCAGCAAAACAACCCCACAACATGATGTGGGCTTCCAAGCTTTTCCCTTTTTCCACCAAATGTAACGATGATCATTATGCACAAGAAGATCAATTTTAGTTTCATCAGACCACAGGACATGTCTCCAAAAATTAAGGTCTTCGTTCCTGTGTGCATTTGCAAACATTAATTTTTTATGCTTTTTTGGAGTAATAGCTTCTTCCTGGCAGAGTGGCCTTTCAGCCCATTTTGATACACAATCTTACCAGATTCCACCATCATCTTCACAAGGTCTTTTGCTTTTGTCCTTGGGTTGATATGCACATGTCAGACCAAAGCACGTTCATCTCTGGGACTCAGAACCCATCTCCTTCCTGAGTGGTATCATGGCTGGACATTCCCATCTTGTTTGTATTTGTGTATAATTGTTTGTACAGATGAACGAGGCACCTTCAGGTACCTGGAAATTGTACGCAAGGATGAGCCAGACTTGTGCAAGTCCACAATTCTCTTCCTGGTATCTTGGCTGATTTATTTCAATTTTCTCATGAAACAAAGATGTAGTGTGTTTCAGGTGTGCATTACAATACATCTACAGGTGTGTCTCTAATTAACTGTTGCCAAAAAAGAAGCTTCCAAACACATGACCTCATCATATGGGCAGTCCAGAATTGTTTAAAGGCAAAGTAATCTTAGTGTATGTAAACTTTTGACTTTGCAGTAAGTAATAAAAACGCCTTAAACATTCTCTCTGTCTCATTATTCTGGAATTTGGCAAATATTAAAAATGATGGTAATCCTAACTGACCTAAAACGGGAAAGGTTTATTCTTATTTCATGTCAGATATTGAGAAAAACATGCATTTGTGTCTTTTTATATAGTGTATGGAAACTTCTGGTTTCACCTGTAGATAGATATGAGATAGACAGATAGATAGATAGATAGATAATATATAGATAGATAGATAGATAGATAGATAGATAGATAGATAATATATAGATGGATATGATAGACAAAAAATGAAAAAGGGGGCAGAACTTTAAAATTAGGGAAATAATAAGGGTAATAATAGTAATTATGGACATTATTTAACCTATGAAATAAACATTTTGTTTGCTAAGTGTGAGTGCACGCATTAGGGTAAATTGCCTTTACGAAAATGGCGTGAACACGTTCATTCAATTAGTATGTATGCGCACCCTGAAGTAGCTGTGGGTGACCCCAGTGATACATTCTTGGTTTTCTATTGGTTCTTTAGTATGGCGCAGGTGCAGAAGTATTTAGCGGTCACCAGTCCGGTGGTGATTATTACCAGCGTGGTGCTATGTAGGTGAGCCTAAGTCATTCATTATTCTTACTTATGTTGCCAATTTTGTCCTATTTCTGCAACTGCACTTTGCTCACTGTTTTCATATAAATAAATATGAATTATGCACAATATTTGATTGAATGCCTTTGCACTTTATCTATACCTGGATATTTTTGCACCGTACATGATGTTATGATACTACATTATTTTTATACTAATTAGTGACTTAATTATCATGTTTGTCACACTCTCATTGCTGGGTCTATACTTGTGATCACTTCATCGTATGTATTGCTTTAAATAGACTCTATCATTTTAAGACGAAACATCACCATTGATTATGGGCTATGTAAAGCTATCTAATTTTAGAGTGCTTCCCACTTTTTGAATTTTTAAGAAAGCAGAGGTTTTTGGTGACAACCTTGAAGACTGCTCGCATTATTGTATGGAAGAGAAATGATTAAACTTTTTTTAAATTATTTTTAAGATAGATAGATAGATATGAGATAGATAATAGATACTGTAAATAGATAGATAGATACTGTAGCTAGATAGATAGATGAAAGATAGATAGATAATAGATAGTTAGATACTGTAGATAGATAGATAGATAGATAGATTAAAATGATATGATAGATAAATAGATAGATGAAAGATAGATAGATAATAGATAAATAATAGATGATAGATTATTCAGATTTTTTTTGCCTTGAAGAATGACAGTTACAGAATGACTTGACTATAAGGCAATTTACAGAATAATGGAGCAGGTTTTGTGAAATACACTGTGTTCGGTGGTTGCCTGCGGTGCTATCAGCGGTGCACAGCTCTAGCAGGTAATATATGTGTAATATATCCTGTGTTTTATTTCCTGCCGTTTGTGCCATGTGTTTCCTATAGGTATGGCGGTAACTGAATGTGTTCATCTCCAAGTTTAAAGCAGGACTTGTGAAAACAGTCCAAAGATAGAAGAAGGAAGAAATGTCTCACAGTTAAGGAGGCAAAATGTCAAGCGAGATTAAGGTTTATCGCAGCACAGCATTTACTGTAGAATAAAAAACACAATTGCTGAAAAGAAACTAATGTCTACAAAAGTAGGAAATGGAGAGTTCAAGATAGAAAAGACTAATAAACTAGTGATGCAATACGACTGAACAGGCTTTTCTTTATACTGCAGTGGACATCAGCAGATTATGAGCTAAACTGAGAAAAGCTTATTATAATACATCTTTAAGGGAATCTGTCACCAGGTTTTGTTACCCCATCTGAGAGCAGTGTAATGCAAAGGCAGAGACCCTGATTCCAGCGATGTGCCACTTACTGGGCTGCTTGCTCTAGTTTTGATATATTCAGTGTTTTTTCTGGTGCAGATCTACTGGTTCTCTAATGCAGAGTTCTGTTTAACCCCGCCCAAACCACTGATTGGCTGCTTTCTGTAAATACTGTGCAATAGGCAGAAAGCTGTCAATCAGTGGTGGGGGGCGGGGTTATACAGAGCTCATGAATATGGAGGACTACATGGCAGCAGGTTTAACCCCATAACGACCTTGGATGTATAGGTACGCCCAAGGTTGTCTCCCTCCCTTAGATGCAGGCTCAGGCGCTGAGCCCGCATCTTTCCCAGCACATGACAGCTGATCTGATCAGCTGTTATGTGCTTCTAACAACCGCAGTTGGAATCGAGATCCACCCAGAAGGGCGTCATAAGTCCCGCCTATTGGCGCGCCCATCACATGACCACGGGTCGCCGATGGATTGGCATAACACCCCCCCTTTTTTTGCCCCATGCAAAATAAAACAAAAAAAGTAAAAAAAACATATATTTGGTATTGCAGTGTTCAGAATCGCCCGATCTATCAATATATAAAAAATATTAATCTGATTGGTAAACGGCGATCAAAACATTGTATCTATCCCAAAATGGTATCCTTCCTTGGCTGAGCATGCATGTGTTTTCAATGGGGACAGAGGAGTGAGTCACTGCCAGGTAACCCTGGTGGCAGCTTCTCTTTCTGGAAAACAAAAGGATTGGGTGCTAAAATACAACTTGTCCTTTCCTCCAGTCACTCAGCATCATCTGCCAGGGAACAGATTTAGTCCATTTTTCTATAATGTGCATGAGAATATGTAGATTATCTATCTATCTATATGTTTAAACATTTAATAATTTGGCAAATAAAATAAATCCCCACCTGTCTGAATATTCTGTTTAGTATTATTCAGTCATTTTTATTTTCCAAGGAAATTCTATTTATTAAGGATAACTGGAAATTCTGCAGATTTTTACTAAATATTTGTCACCAAAAACATCCCCAAATATTTACTGAAGCCTGTTCTGAAATATTCACAGTTGGTCAATTCTGGCAAAGTTTCCTATCAGCTGTGTGTGATGAAGGGGATCTGTCCTCTAAAGATCTTGAAATAGTCATTTTAATTGAGGCAGTTCTGGCTCATGATTGCCCGGTGACATAGCCGCATTCCAGACACACCGAATAATGAAACCACACAGCTGACTTATAAATAATCCTCTGCAGATAAGGGACTGAACGGCTTAAAGAAGGCAGCAGAAGGCATCAATAGTTAACAGTATAGACCGTCTTGGCAAATGTATCAATTTGTGGTGTCTGATCTGAAGGTAGGATGGCATAGAGCAGAAAGATCTGAGTAGGTGGGTCCTGCGGGGCGGCCCTATTCAGTGATTGACAGTCTACACCGGACCACCCACTGGACTCATAAGCGTAGAAAAGCAGTCAAAGAATAAATTACAAGTTATACAGTAGTATGGTAAGTCTTTAGCCACTGAATGATATATCAATCTGTTCAGCTCCTCCTGCTCTATACCATGCTGCCCTCAGATGGGATGGCATGCAAAATATGACAATTTCCTTTTAAGATCTCTGTAGGGAACAGTGCTAAACTTCTTAGGAGAAAACAATATATTCAAGGCACTGCAGAAAAATAACTTTAGTAAGACCTCCATTATTGTTTTGCTTTGTTTCAAAGACCAGGACTAGGGTTTCAAGTCACTAAGCCCCTTTAAAGAACATTTAATATATATAATCGTCTTATCCCGTCTGTCTGTCCTTCTGTCCAGGAAATCCCGCGTCGCTGATTGGTCCGGCCGCGGCCAATCAGCGACGCGGGATTTCAGAAAAACATGGTGGCTATTAGCAGCTCATCTGCCACATGGAGGTCAGCGGCGATGCAGCCGGGAGATGACCGGCGCTAGCCAATCATCTCCCGGCTGCTCGCAGCAGAACTACCCTGACCGGCGGCGCCGCTGACCTCCATGCGGCTACCGTCGGGAGATCAGCGGCTAGGGCCGCTGATCTCCCGACGGCAAGTGTGAAGGGAGGACCGGAGAGCGGCGCCACCGGTCGGGATGCTTCTGCTGCGAGCAACCGCTCATCTCCCGGCTGCTCGCAACGGAAGTACCCGCACACGCAGCGCCGCTCCCCGGTCCTCAGTAAAACGATTCACTGATTGGTCGCGGCCGCGACCAATCAGCGATATTGGCGTCAAATTTAAACACCGCATTTACCAATCAGATTAATTTTCTTTACATTCTGATAGATCGGACATTTCTGAACGCAGCGATACTAAATATGTGTATTTTTTTTATATATAGGGCAAAAGGGGAGTGATTTGAACTTTTGTGCTTTTTTTTAATATTTTTAAAAACTTGAAGGAGACTTGAAGCTGGGATCATTCGATTGCCTGTGCTACACATAGTTCGGCTTAAGCACCGCTATGTGTAACAGAAATCATTATCTCCTATGAACGCCAGCAACAGGACAGCTTTCATGGGAGATTTACATTGACAGGCACGGGGATCTTCTGCAACGCCGGAGCCCACATCAAAGGCAGGGACACAATCGATGATGTACCTATACGTCATCAGCTGTGAAAAGGTTAAAATTATTTATTTTTTGCCTTCTAAGGTAGGCACTCCTATGTATGAAACATCAATAAACAAGACGACGGACTCCCCCTCTTTGGTCCTTACTATATTAGCCAGAGCAGAGAGTGACTTCCCCATCAATAACAGAAGATTTTGGGGTTGTCCAATAACAGTACTTTCCTATGTTCAGCAAAGATCATTCATATGAACAGGGATGGCTTGAATCTTATAAATACTCTGTCATGGCACGGTAGCAGGATATCCCAGGGCTATGGGCTCCTATCCATGTCCCTCAAGCTAGGTTGAGCCCTAGTCTCTCCCTGCTCCCTGGATCACTACTGATGGTGAAGATGCTGGGGCCACGTGTCTTGCTGTGCTCCTATTTCAATCCTTTCCTGTCCCCTCCCCCACCCAGGGAAGTCTAGAAGAATAGACCAACCTGACAATGAAGGAAATCAGACAGGGTTAAATTAAAATACCAATCAAACAAAAATGCACTCACAAACAACAGAGTGGAATGCCGAGGAGTTAAGGAAGGAGAAACCAAATTGGAAAGGATGAGGATGTGTACACAGACAAACACAAAGCAACAGTCTTCTGAACAAATCTCCAAACGCCAACTCCAACCACAAACAACACCTCTAACTCCAGAACCAGGCAGAAAGAACTAACACTGAGAATCCCTAAGTGCCAGAGGCGAGCATATATAGCAGAGGGGAGTGGCCAACTGAATAGCTGAGACCATCAAAGCAGGAAATCTCCAGGAGCTCTCAACTGCTCCACTGAACAGATTAACCCCCGCACTGCTAGCAGAAACCTGCACTGTTTAATATGGTGGTGAAGTGCTTCTAATCAGTGCAGGAGTATATGAAATCAGACACCGTGGTCTTCTGGCCCCTCTCTGTCGTGGTAAACCCATGATATACTCTTTGAGAATCCGGCTCCTGACCAGTTCCCTTAGAATACACTGCAATGACTGCATTCATACTTGCATATGTTGGCTCCATACTATATCAGATGCTGAATACTAAACTGGTGTTATTCTAAGGATTTTTTTTCAATCCCATCAATACAAATGTGTCCTCCCTTACCTTTTCTCTTGCCTTGAGATATCCCAAGACAAGATGAAACTCTTTGGTGAAAAATACATGATTTTGTGATACTCTGTCAGGAGATATTTATGCTATATGTCTATATGCAGCCACCCAGTGGTTGTGATGTGTGGTGCAGTCTATGGAGGGTTTTCTAGTCTGTCATAATATTGTATTGAATTGATATCATGACAAATTAAGAGTCCTTAATCAAATTCGCGAAACATAAGGGTGGACACACCTGTAGTAGATAGCAAAAAAGGCGCAATTCCAGCAGCTCTACGATGTGCAGAAATTTTTTTTTTTCATAGAAAATCCAAGGGTTAAAATTCAGACATCAAATGTCACGTACAAACCATGTGGGCACACCTGTATAAGGAATTGATACAGAAATTATTTAGAAAATATATATAATGTTTCAATATAAAAACTTGATTCCCCTTTAAGGACATCTTTCAAATGTCTCTATTAAGAATGTCTGGCTCGTCGTGACCACAAAAAGTTGTTCATCATCTGACTTCACAAATGCATATAGAAAAGACCAGACAGCTGAAAATACATTATCCTATACTGTAAAACATGGGTTGTTTTATTGCTCTCCCTAAATTATCTGTTAATATAAAAGCAGTGAAGCCAATTATGGATTCGTATAAATATCAGGTTTATGTATCGGGGATTTATGGCGTTACTAACATTTGTCACTTGAAAACGACGAGGACAAAGTGATGAAACTCTTGCATAAATAAGTGTTTTTCTTCTTTTTTCTTCCTGACCCCTGGAGAAAAATGTTCCTGTAATATCAGTTTTTACTTTACTGGAGGATTCCTGGAACAACACAGCTTCCGGGTAACAGTAATACCTTGCCTCGTCTCAATTAATGCCAAAGAAAGAGCCGCTGAAGAATGTATCATCTTCCAGTAAACACTGAATATAATTTACAAATTAATACCTTTGTGCTAGTGGCGTAAAAGACAGACAGGAAAGTCGGAGACTGCAACACGAGACCTACAACATAAATATTTTTCTGTGGTTTACCAATTTAGCCCCAATGCAATTACCATGACGTTTCATCTTGTGTCCCTATTCCTTCTTGGACAGATCGGTAAAAAGATAACTCACTGAAGACCTCAGAAAGAATACTTAAAGGGGTTTTCCAGTTTCAGAAAACTCCTCTTCACTGGTTATGGTTTTCTTAAGAAACAGACTGTTCTTTACTACCCTTCCCAGGTTCAGTGCTGAGTCTCCCATTGTCTGTTAATTGTCTGCAGAGCCGCTGAGCTCAGTTATTGTCCGCAGCACTGTCGACGTGACATCAGCATTACAGATAGTAGTATACATCGGTAGCAGCAGTGGAGACTCCGTGTTTGACCCGGGGAAGGTGAGTAAATCAAAGTTTATTTTAAAAAAAATGGAAAAACCCTTTAAGAACCTTCCTCGATATTGCTGAAGGCATCTTATCTACATGCAGAGAATCAGAAACCATATTCATACATTTCAAAGTTGTTTCCCATGACATGGGCGACCAAGGTACCACACACCCTTTCCAACAGGCCACACCCATTCACAACCCGTTCTTTTTTGGATGCAGGAACATGGCATTCAGCAATGAAAATGGTTCAGGAGAGAGACAGTTTTCTGCAGGCTTCTGTGACACAAGGGAGGTTTGCTAACTCTTCTGGAAGTTTGGGAGGGCTTTTTTTTTCGTAGAGCATTCCAGATGTACCAGAAGGGTTGACAAGTATGCTCATATATTAAAGAGATGGCCTATCCTTAGGATAGGTCATCAATGTCTGATCGGCTGGGGTCCGACACCCGGCACCCCCTGCCGATCAGCTGTTATCGGTGTTGGCAGCGGTGGCCACCGGCTGGAAGTACTCACTTGCCTAGCTGCTCTGTCTACTTGAAGTAGCCGGGGCTCGGTACTGCATATCCACCTCCTATTTAAATCAAAAGAAGGCGGATGTGCAGAACCCTGTGGCGGCAACTACAAGTAGACGGAGCAGCTCGGCCAGTGAGTACAACTGGCCGGCCGCTGGGGCCGACACTGATGACATATGATCGGCGGGAGTGCCAGGTGACGGACCCCGGCTGGTCAGAAATTAATGACCTATCCTAAGGATAGGTCATCAATGTAAAACTAGTGGACAACCTCTTTAAGATACCTACATTGGAGCAAAGGGAGTAGGACCCAGTTATTTCTTATTTTATGGGCTTGTTTCCTCCTACCTTTAGCCAAGTGATGATGTTGGTGGAAAGACTGATCATCAAGTTGAATTTCAATCCATTTTTAGTGTTCCCAAGGAAAGTTAGTTACCAGTAGAGGTATACTGTCTAAAGTGTATGGGCACCTTTACACTAGGTGTCATCCACTGATACCGCAAGATTTTGACTTTATCTTTGTGCTCCAGAAGAGAAAAATGATAATGAAGTTACAAAACGTCTTTAAATTTAGGTGATGTGTAGCGCCCCGAGGGTTCGGCCGCTACAGGGGTATTGCACCTCTGCCAGAGGTGTGATATTCCACTCCCAGGTAAGGATGGAGTATGGACCAGGGCTCAGTTAGCTGCATACAGCACACACACCCCATTTCCGAGGGACAGCTCAACGGTGCTCCCACTAGACAGAAGTGCAGGCACGACCGACTATGTCCCTGTCTGGAGTGGGGAGGGGGGTGGAACACCCAGTGCTGTAGGGGCAGATAGGGGTTGGTTCCTGAGCGTAGGAAGGAGCCCATTGGTTGCTGGTCACCTGGGCTCATGGTCAGAGGGAGGTATAAAAGGTGGGCACCATCTTAGAACAGTGTTCAGTTCTGTGGAGAGGAGAAGACAGGGAGCAGCAGTTCAGGCTGAGTGCTGCTCCAGAGGCAGGCCTAGGGAAGAGGCCGGGGCCTGAGAGGAGAAGGAGAAGTGGGCCTAGAGAAGAGGCCGAGGAGGAGGTGAAGGGGAGCTGAGATTCTAGCTCATCTCAGCTCCAAGAGAAAGGAACAGGAGCAGAAAGGAACTGCAAAGAAGGAGAGACAGAGAAACAGAAGGGCTCAGGAACAAGAAGGTGGAAGGGACCCTAAGAACCCACGAGAATCCAGGGTGCAGGGTCAGGCAGATTAAGGGTACCGGATCCCAAGTTGGTGGAGGAGAAACAACCCTCAGCCAAAGACCGGTCGTCGTGATCATATATTGGTGCGACACCTCATCAAACCTGCTAGGAAGGCACCATATAGGACAGCGGAGGACGGGGCCCACGTTTAACCGCACAGGTCCGCGGCAGCTGGACAAAAGTGGGTCACTGGTGAGGCAGGCCAGGGAAAGGATAAAAGGGGGTCCTGTGCCATGCTCCTGAACTGCCTGGGAGTTGACCGAGCCCCACACCTGGTGGACGCAGCACGGCTTGGGCAGTCATTGCCAGCTGAAGTGACTTGGATATTAACCGTGAGTAAAGACGCTGGACTGCAGTACGTTGTCTGTGTGCTTTTTCGCTCCTCCGGGACTACCGGCACTGGGACTCTCACTACCATCACTCCCAGCATTCACTACACTGCCCTGGGGCTGCACTCTTCCCGTGGGGAGTCACATCACCTCAGCTGCACCCATCATCAGCCCCAGCGGACTGCCTTGCAGCGGCGGTTCCTAATAACCACAATCCACGGGTGGCGTAGTCGGACATTATCTAAAGCACGTAGCAGACTACCATTGGCCTGACCACCCTGAGCCGCGGGACCGGGCCGCCACCACTACTACCCCCAACGTCTCCCTATCGCCCGGTTCCGCGTGCCCCACGGCCCAGGGGGCGAGTCAGCTTTGGCGTAGTCGGCAGGATCGTGACCAACCCGCCACAAACGGGTATTGTGTGCCTGAAGAGAATTACACATGTACCTTAAAAAGAAGTTTCCCGCCGTCCGGAGTCGTTTCCCGCCATCCGGAGCCGATTCCCGCCATCAGACGCCATCTTGGACTGTTTCCCGCCATCTTCATCCGTCTTTCCCGCCCTGGCAGAGCGGACGCCATTATGGGCGCACCAAAAGACAGCATGAAGCCACCTCCCATCGTGGGCCAGGTCCCAGAATGGCGCCAAAGAAGAAGCCCGCCCCCACCAGCCATGAATGCAGCAGTGGAGATGTCCATCAACATGGGGGGGCTGCCCCTGAAAGTGATTGTCAGCAGAATGCCCCAGGACCATCCCCTCTGGGGGCAGAAAGAGAAGAAAACTGTGGGGCAGGGCGCGGTCTGGATCAGTCTGGCCAGGCCGCACCCGGAGATGGAGGGGGAAATCAGTGCCGGTACCCTGGTAAAGGGCCTGCTGCAAGTAACACCACCATGCAGCCTCACCGAGCTGTTAGCCCATCTCCCCAAGGAGGATCCCGAATACACACGGGCGGCGCTGGAAGAACTGGACCGGAGGATGGTCCGGGCGCAGCAAGAAGTGATCGCCGGATGGAAGGAGGAAGTGGCCCGGCGGGCTGTGATCCTGCAGCCGAAGTGCGAGCAACAAGCAGCGCACCAGTCAGTGAGGGCCGAGCGGCGGCCGAGGACGACGCCGCGGAGGAGGCCGCGACAGCAGAGGCAGGTAACGGAGACGCCCCTGCACCGAATCCTAGGGCCGCCGACCTGCCCCTGCACCCCGTCGCGGAGCCCCACGCACCGGGACCCGCTGTTGACACCGTGCCCTCCCCGCCATCGACCAGCCCCCAGGCCGTCGACGCTGCCAGCGAGCCCCGCCCCACGCCGTGCCCTCTGACCCCGGGCGTGCTCAGCCAACCGCCACCGCAGGCCCGGCCGCAAGGCCCTGCACTCCCGGGCGCCGCTGCCCTGACGGAATCTCCTGCACCAGCTGTGCCACCTGTGGGAGCGACAAGGAAACGACCAGCACGGGCCTGGTCGCAAGGTCACGTGCCCCCGGGCGCCGCCAACCCACTTGCGCCCCCTGCTGCTGCAATACCACCACTGGGCGCGGATCTCTTTGCCCAGCACACCACTCCGGAGGGGCTGCCTTTCATCTGGCCCCCCGAGTTTGTCAACCCCCGCTTCCGGAAGAGCCCGTCCGCGGAGATCGACGTACCCTCTGAGCCCCTCATACCTGCTCCAGCGCCTCAAGAAATTCCCCAGCTGCCATTAGAAGACGCCCAATTTGAATGGGACCCCACAGGGGAGGACCTGATGATGGGGTTCACGAAGGAAACGCGAGCGAGTGCAGCCGAGCGGCGAGAGGCCTGCCGCCAACAGCTGGAGATGTTTGAAAAGGAGCAGCGCGAGCGGCCGGTGAAGCAAGAAAAGCTGCAGGTCCAGAGCGCGGAGCAGAAAATGAAGGCGCGTCGAGATCCCTGAACTGCCCGCAGACCCCGAGTCACCGGGACTGTGGTGAAGTTCCAGATGAAGCGCGGCTGGGGTTTCATCCGAGACCCCGAGACCATCAGTGACGTGTTTGTGACAAGGAGAGATGTGGAGAGTCACCTACCGGAAGGCCATCGTGGGCGGGATCTCTTCCCAGGCGATGTGGTGTCTTACACCCAACACCAAGGCGTGAAGGGATGGTACGCCCTACACGTCCGCCGAGTAGTAGAGGAGGAGGAACAACACTACTCGGACGCCGAGTACCAGGAGGGCCCGGACGGGCCTGAAGATCCGTATGAGGAGGAAGAAGGAGCGTCACAAAGACACCGTTACCAGTGAACGGTCAAGTGGCATTGTAAGTAGTTACCCGTAAGGGTGCAAAGGAACTGTGTGGGACTGTTTCAAATTGCGTGTCGTCCCCGTTGGGACTGATATAGGACTGTGTGAACGTTATGCCCTATCCCCTAAGTAACCTGGCTGAGGACTGAGAGCAGCCATCCCTCTTCCCCTAACAGGCTGAGGACTGAGAGCAGCCATCCCTCTTCCCCTAACAGGCTGAGGACTGTGAGCAGCCATTCCCCTATCCCCACCGGCCGAGGACTGGGAACGGCCAATCCCTGGTATATAGTTGCGCTTCTTAAAGCGCCCCCTACTGGTTTTATAAAAGAACTGCAACGTCTACCTCTAGTCTACAAATTTGCTGGACTGTTGCACCTTTAAAAAGAAAGAGCACCTGATCGTGAGTTACACTGTAGTCAAGAATCCAAGAATGTGCTTTACTTAAAATTGTTTTATATGAAAAGGTTTTATATGCTGCTAAATAGTAATGTGAAAGTTTTCTATAATGTTTTCTAATAGTGTTTATAAGTCAAAAGAGTTCCAGAAGTATTAGTAAGCGTTTTATAATAGTGTGACAAGAAAAGAAAAGCGTTTCCCATAAAGGGAATTGAACCATGTTGCCTGTTTTCTGATGTGAAAAGTTTTAAAAAGTTTTGCATGTCCTGTAACCAACTGTTTTTGCTCTTTTCCAGCCCGAGGACGTGCTGTGATTTACCAGGGGGGAATGTAGCGCCCCGAGGGTTCGGCCGCTACAGGGGTATTGCACCTCTGCCAGAGGTGTGATATTCCACTCCCAGGTAAGGATGGAGTATGGACCAGGGCTCAGTTAGCTGCATACAGCACACACACCCCATTTCCGAGGGACAGCTCAACGGTGCTCCCACTAGACAGAAGTGCAGGCACGACCGACTATGTCCCTGTCTGGAGTGGGGAGGGGGGTGGAACACCCAGTGCTGTAGGGGCAGATAGGGGTTGGTTCCTGAGCGTAGGAAGGAGCCCATTGGTTGCTGGTCACCTGGGCTCATGGTCAGAGGGAGGTATAAAAGGTGGGCACCATCTTAGAACAGTGTTCAGTTCTGTGGAGAGGAGAAGACAGGGAGCAGCAGCTCAGGCTGAGTGCTGCTCCAGAGGAAGGCCTAGGGAAGAGGCCGGGGCCTGAGAGGAGAAGGAGAAGTGGGCCTAGAGAAGAGGCCGAGGAGGAGGTGAAGGGGAGCTGAGATTCTAGCTCATCTCAGCTCCAAGAGAAAGGAACAGGAGCAGAAAGGAACTGCAAAGAAGGAGAGACAGAGAAACAGAAGGGCTCAGGAACAAGAAGGTGGAAGGGACCCTAAGAACCCACGAGAATCCAGGGTGCAGGGTCAGGCAGATTAAGGGTACCGGATCCCAAGTTGGTGGAGGAGAAACAACCCTCAGCCAAAGACCGGTCGTCGTGATCATATATTGGTGCGACACCTCATCAAACCTGCTAGGAAGGCACCATATAGGACAGCGGAGGACGGGGCCCACGTTTAACCGCACAGGTCCGCGGCAGCTGGACAAAAGTGGGTCACTGGTGAGGCAGGCCAGGGAAAGGATAAAAGGGGGTCCTGTGCCATGCTCCTGAACTGCCTGGGAGTTGACCGAGCCCCACACCTGGTGGACGCAGCACGGCTCGGGCAGTCATTGCCAGCTGAAGTGACTTGGATATTAACCGTGAGTAAAGACGCTGGACTGCAGTACGTTGTCTGTGTGCTTTTTCGCTCCTCCGGGACTACCGGCACTGGGACTCTCACTACCATCACTCCCAGCATTCACTACACTGCCCTGGGGCTGCACTCTTCCCGTGGGGAGTCACATCACCTCAGCTGCACCCATCATCAGCCCCAGCGGACTGCCTTGCAGCGGCGGTTCCTAATAACCGCAATCCACGGGTGGCGTAGTTGGACATTATCTAAAGCACGTAGCAGACTACCATTGGCCTGACCACCCTGAGCCGCGGGACCGGGCCGCCACCACTACTACCCCCAACGTCTCCCTATCGCCCGGTTCCGCGTGCCCCACGGCCCAGGGGGCGAGTCAGATGCACTTGGTTTTCTCAAAAATATCTAGAAAGCTGTAGGCTAAACAATGGCCATAATTTCAGTAGTGATGTAGAAGAGCAAGGAAAATAGCTTTCGATAACAGCAATCTAATCTGTCCTACTTATGCCACCAGAGGGACTATGCGCCAACCAAACGAGTCCTAAGGGTCCAGCAGAAGATATCCCCATTTGGAGGTGACATTGGAGCCAATCAAGTTCTACCTCATCCTGGTATCTGTCCCCCCATCTTGGTATATGTCCCCATTCTGGTATATGTTCCCCCATCCTGGTATATGTTCCCCATACTGGTATATGTTCCCCCATCCTGGTATATGTTCCCCATACTGGTATATGTTCCCCCATCATGGTATATGTTCCCCCATCCTGGTATATGTTACCTCATCCTGGTATACGTTACCCCATCCCGGTATATGTTACCCCATCCCGGTATATGTTACCCCATCCTGGTATATGTTCCCCATCCTGGTATATGTTCCCCCATCCTGGTATATGTTCCCCATCCTGGTATATGTTCCTCCATCCTGGTATATATTCCCCATCCTGGTATATGTTCCCCATCCTGGTATATGTTGCCCCATCCTGGTACATGTTACCTCATCCCGGTATATGTTATCCCATCCCGGTATATGTTACCCCATCCCGGTATATGTTACCCCATCCTGGTATATGTTCCCCATCCGGTATATGTTACCCCATCCCGGTATATGTTACCCCATCCCGGTATATGTTACCCCATTCTGGTATATGTTTCCTCATCCTGGTATATGTTATCCCATCCCGGTATATGTTACCCCATCCCAGTATATGTTACCCCATCCTGGTATATGTTCCCCCATCCTGGTATATGTTACCTCATCCTAGTATATGTTACCCCATTCCGGTATATGTTACCCCATCCCGGTACATCTTACCCCATCCTGGTATATGTTCCCCATCCTGGTATATGTTCCCCATCCTGGTATATGTTCCCCCATCCTGGTATATGTTCCCCATCCTGGTATATGTTCCCCATCCTGGTATATGTTCCCCCTTCCTGGTATATGTTCCCATCCTGGTATATGTCCCTCATCCTGGTATATGTTCCACATCCTGGTATATGTTCCCTCATCCTGGTATATGTTCCCCCATCCTGATACATGTTCCCATCCTGATACATGTTCCCCATCCTGGTATATGTTCCCCATCCTGGTATATGTTCCCCCATCCTGGTATATGTTCCCCATCCTGGTATATGCTCCCCCATCCTGGTATATGTTCCCCCATCCTGGTATATATTCCCCATCCTGGTATATGTTCCCCCATCCTGGTATATGTTCCCCATCCTGGTATATGTTCCCCCATCCTGGTATATGTTCCCATCCTGGTATATGTCCCTCATCCTGGTATATGTTTCCCATCCTGGTATATGTTCCCTCATCCTGGTATATGTTCCCCCATCCTGGTATATGTTCCCATCCTGGTATATGTTCCCCATCCTGGTATATGTTCCCCCATCCTGGTATATGTTCCCATCCTGGTATATGTCCCTCATCCTGGTATATGTTTCCCATCCTGGTATATGTTCCCTCATCCTGGTATATGTTCCCCCATCCTGGTATATGTTCCCATCCTGGTATATGTCCCCCATCCTGGTATATGTTACCCCATTCTGGTATATGTTCCCCATCCTGGTATATGTTCACCCATCCTGGTATATGTTCCCATCCTGGTATATGTCCCCCATCCTGGTATATGTCCCCCATCCTGGTATATGTTCCCCCATCCTGGTATATGTTCCCATCCTGGTATATGTCCCCCATCCTAGTATATGTCCCCATCCTGGTATATGTTCCCCCATCCTGGTATATGTTCCCCCATCCTGGTATATGCTCCCACATCATGGTATATGTTCCCCCATCCTGGTATATGTTCCCATCCTGGTATTTGTCCCCCATCCTGGTATATGTTCCCCATCCTGGTATATGTTCCCCCATCCTGGTATTTGTCCCCATCCTGGTATATGCTCCCCCATCCTGGTATATGTTCCCCCATCCTGGTATATGTCCCCATCATGGTAAATGTTCCCCCATCCTGGTATATGTTCCCCCATCCTGGTATATGTCCCCATCATGGTATATGTTCCCCCATCCTGATATATGTTCCCCCATCCTGGTATATGTTCTCCATCCTGGAATATGTTCCCATCCTGGTATATGTTCCCCATCCTGGAATATGTTCCCATCCTGGTATATGTTCCCCCATCCTGGGATATGTCCCAATCCCCATCTATTTGTGTATATTTCTTATGAGATGATCACAAACGATTAGATCTGATCTTTGATTTGTCCTGTGTGGAGAATGATAATGTTTATCAGAGAATTAACATTATACAATGGTGGAGCGTCTTAGAAACATTTTTTGGGTGGCACAAGAGAACATACTTTGATTTTACATTTCCCCAAACAGCAACAATTGGTGAACAAGCAGCACGTGCAACTAGTGGTAGTCCAGTCTGCACAGAGGTCTGTGATCGTATGAACCTTTTCCTATATCAGCAGTTATTCTGACCAGTACTCATGCTTTACACTGCAGCTTTGCTTACTGAGATGAGTTGCTGTTTATACATACAAACCAAAGAATAACTCACCGGACAATGAATGCAAATTCAAATAATGTCCCTAAAAACAAAGAAAAATAACTAAAAACTACATTGCAAATAAGTCAGTAGCATAAAAAAAAATGTGAAACTTAGATACAACCAAGGTAAAATGAGCCTAAGTAAGGGGGAATCTGGAGTTCAACGTAAAGCAATTTCTATATATATATTTTTAAAGCATCGCAAGGTACAAGGTTCTCATAAGGAAAACTTTCAATGGAATTTATGGTATTTTAAGAAAAAATTCAATGAGGAAATTAAGAAATATCCCGTACTCACTACCTTTAAACACTTGCCACTCCGGTGGCTTCCTCCAGTCTCTGCGTACTTTCTGCAGGCTGAGACATGCTGTCTATAAAACTGTGACCAATGCCGTCAATCAATGGCTTCAGTAGTGATGCCAGAGCAAATAATTAGCTGCAGCAGTCACATGCACATTGATGGCATGCTTTACTGTAGGACGTAAAGAGAGACTAATAGGGACCAATGGAATTTTCTGAAAATATTGGAAAACCTCTTTAAGAATAAAATGGGTTTTCACACCTATATTTATACAGTTATGGATATTTTGATTTGATGTAAATAGACATTGACATTGAAATGAATGCTCCAGTGGCAGAATGCTTCACACCACTCCATCCGATGCTCGGCATCAGGGCCGGCTCCGTGTTTTCATGGGTCCCTGGCAAAAGAGTCTCAGTCCTCCATACAGAATAATGGACCCCATATAATGCTCCATGCAGAATAATGGACCCCATACAATGCTCTATACAGAATAATGGACCCCATATAATGCTCCATACAGAATAATGAGCTTCATATAATGCTTCATACAGAATAATGGTCCCCATATAGTGTTCTATACAGAATAATGGGGACCATATAATGCTCCATACAGAACAATGGGCCCCATATAATGTTCCATACAGAATAATGGACCCCATATAATGTTCCCTACAGACTAATGGACCCCATATATTGCTCCATACAGAATAATGGGCTCCATATAATGCTCCATACAGAATAATGAGCCCCATATGTTGCTCCATACAGTATGGGCCCCACATATTCAAATATTGCTCCATACAGTATGGGCCCCATATATTGCTCCATACAGTATGGACCCCATATGTTGCTCCATATAGTATGGGCCCCATATATTGCTCCATACAGTATGGACCCCATATAAAGCTCCATACAGTATGGGCCCCATATTTTGGTCCATACAGTATGGACCCCATATTTTGCTCTATACAGTATGGGCCCCATATAAAGCTCCATACAGTATGGGCCCCATATAAAGCTCCATACATTATGGGCCCCATAAATTGCTCCATACATTAAAAAAATTAAATACTCACCTCTCCTCGCTGGCTACAGCTCTAGACTCCACAGTGTCTCCCGGCTGTCCGCACTGTGACTGCTCAGCACAGAGGGCGCGCTGTAGTGATGTCATTGCGCTCTCTGCCATGAGACATCACTGAGTCAGAAGACGCAGAAGACGCCGAAGCTGGGGAGGAATGGGGAGAGGTAAATATTGCAAGTGCGGGGACCCTGTGCCAGCGGGGGGCCCACTCACGGGCGCTGACACTGGGCTCCCCTAACTCATGGGCTCCATAGCGTGCCAAAGTCCCCGACAGCAAGTAGGCCCCCTCCGCTTGCTCAGGGCCCCAGCACTTGCAATACTTTCCTCTCCCCATTCCTGTACAGCTCTACCGTCTCATTTCTGATGCCGGCCCTGCTCGGCATTGTGCTTGGTGATGTACAGCTGCATGCAGCTGCTTGGCCATGAAGCTTCTGGTGGGGGCATAGTGTTTGTGCTTGTGTTAATACCAGAGGAGGTCTGGACTCTGCAGTTATGGGGTCAGCAGAGCGTTGGTGACTTTTCTCCCCTCTGCTCCTCAGCACTCGGCCCCCCACTCTGTAACGTTACGGGGTTTCCACTTTGTGTCTTGAGTTTCTGCGTTTCCTTCCACTTCTCAATAATATCACTTACAGGTGATGGGGAAAATTCAGGAGGAAGAAATGTCATGGACGGACTTGTTACCCCGGTGGCTCCTATTACAGGATGCGCTGGTATCAGTGAGCTTCGCACAACCAACTGTTGTGTCACATGTTAGTAAAGGCAGTCGGCATGGCGGGGACTGGAGGTTACACACCGGGGGGCAAAGTGCCCGAGGTTATATACTGGGGCCGGGGGGCTGGATGTCATACTCCCGGGGACTGGATATTATAGATCAGTGGATGAGGAGCCAGATGTTATACACTGGGAAGTAGGCGGATGGATGTTATACACCCGGGGTAATAGGATCGTATAAAAAACCCAAATTCAATGATTATGACATGTGTCCAATACTTTTGTCCATACACTGTAGTTTATGATAGTAGGTGATTGCAGGGAATCCAGGTCATGGACCCCTTTCTTCACAGCCAGCTCTATTCTGAAGAACCTACAGTGTAAAAAGTTGGTTGTACAAACTGGACAAACCCATTAAAAAACTTGTTAGATATTTCTGCGCGAGGGTCTGTACCTACGACGAGATACAGAAAAGTCACAGCAATATTTCATTGCTTGTAAAGTTGTTTAATTAGATCTTGGCCGTATTTTTAGTAAATTGCATTTGTGCTCGCAGCTCAGGAGTTGTAAGGCAGTAAAATAACTTCCTAAGAGTTAAAGAGACAGCTGTGACAAATTCTGCCGTAGCGTTCCTCTCGTGACACTTTTTATATAAAAATAAATCTCCATGTGTTATTCATTGCTTGACTGAATACACGTACAGGCCAGTTCAATGAACTGTGTATCTCCACATCAGGAACCGTAAATGCAGGAGATATATCTGTATTAGGAGCAGGGAGATCACGTCTGATCTGTCCTGAAAAACTGAGATTGAAGGAAATATCATCAGCGATCTATTAAATTGAGTAAATCCACGAGTTTCGTCACTTGCCTAGGATGAAAGACGTCATCTCGTGTGCGCTCTCTCGAGATAGATATTGTATAGACTGAAATAGCAGGAGGTAGAATAAAGCCACTGAGGTATGAGGCACGTAATGGCTGAACACTCATCTCATATTCTAGGTCCATAGAACAGGTGCAACTAGGAGGGGTCCAGAGAATTAACTATGGGAGCAACATGGACACCTCTATAGCGCATCTGCTGCTCCCATATCTTCAAAAAACATTCTAAAATTGTTCCTCTCTGGATGTTAATGAACACCAAGCACTTTGAAGAGTGTCCAGGCTTAGTGCCCCCTTTGTGCCCTTCCACCTCTAATTGATGTTAAAGAAGCCTTTTAAATCTAGCGCCTGAAATTAAGAGGAGCAGCGCATGCTTGATTCGCACTGCATGCAAAGTGATCCTCTGCTCGTGACTCCTCTTTGCACAGTAATAGTGCCCCTTTTGTGCCAATGTAGCACCCCGAGGACTCGGCTGCTACAGGGGTATTGCACCTCGAACCAGAGGTGTGGTATTCCACTCCCGGGTAAGGATGGAGTGTGGAACTGGGCTCAGTAGGCTGCATACACTACACTCACCCCATTTCCGGGGGACAGACCAACGGTACTCCCACCAGATAGATGTGCAGGTACGACAGCTTCTGTCCCCGGCTGGAGTGGGGGGGGGGGAGGAACATCCCAGTGGTGTAGGAGCAGAGAGGGGAGGGACTCTGGGCATAGGTAGGAGCCCATTGGGTGCTAGTCACCTGGGCTCGGGTGTCAGAGGGGAGTATATAAGATGGGCACCATCTTGGATCAGGAGTCAGTCAGTCAGTCAGTCTAGAGAGGAGCTCAGCCAGAGAGGGCTGACAGGGAGCTGTGGCTCAGTCTGGGCCCAGCTCCAGAGTCAGGCCTGGAGTGGAGGCCTGACGCAGAGAGACAGAGGAAGGAGAAAGAACAGAAACGCCAGGAGAGGCCCAGAGACGCAAGAGAAGAGGGAACCCTGAGATCCCACGAGCTAACGGGTGAAGGGTTGGCAGAACAGGGTACCGGATCCCAAACTGGTGGAGGCCAAATATCCTCAGCCAGGAACCGGAGGTCGTGGATAAGTTTTGGCGCGACCCCTCGCTATATCCACCAGGAAGGCAAACCACGCATAGGGTCAGGGAAGCCGGGAAAGGTTTCACCACCAGAAGGCCCGAGGGAGCCGGACAAAGGTGGATCCCTGGTGGGGACGGCCAGTAGAAAGGAAGAGAGGGGAGCTCAGGACCACGCTCTGGAACTGCCTGGGAGTTGGCCGAGTCCCGCACCTGGTGGACGCAGCACGGCTCGGGTGGTCCTAGCTGTACACAAGGGACCTGATAAAGAACTGAACTGTGAGTAAAGCTGTGAAAACTGCAATTGCACGTCTCTGAGCTTCCTTGTCACACCACTACTACCACTATCATCTTTTCCTGCTTCATCAGCTGCCCTGAGGCTATACCCCTCCCGTTGGGGGTTATACCATCCACGCTGCACATTCGTACCACCGGCCTCAGCGGACTGCCCTGCAGCGGCGGCTTCATAGCCGCATTCAACGGGTGGCGTAGTCGAACAACATCACATCTGCCACTAAAAACATCGCCACTTAGTTTGACACCCTGGGCACGGACCGGGTCACCGCCACGAGGACTACTATCCCCTACAGATCCGGCTCCGGGTATTCCCCCGCATGCGCGACGCTGCACAACATGGCCCAGGGGGCGAGTCACCTACATACAGTAATAGTGCCCCCTCCATATCTCCACACAGTTGTGTCCCCAATTAATGCCCCAGCCAGTAATCTCCCTCATGTGTGTCCCCAAGCAATAATTTCCTCTTTTTGTGCCCCCTTCCCCCCATTTTCACCCATGCTTCATTTGTGCCAACAACAAAAATAAACTACAACTAACCTGACCCTATTGCCACAATGATCAGTAATCTCCCTTGTCTTCCTCCTCCCTCTAAACTGTGGTCCAATGTCGGTAGCAGGGTTAGGCGACGTAATCATGTATTTGACACACTCCAATGCTCTGGATAAGATGAAGACCTAATGCATCATGCGACCTACCAGAACAAGTGGTGGAGCTGAGAGACGAGCTGGCTCCCTGCTCCACCATCATTTTTAACAGTATTTGCATATTGAGAATGTGAATAGAGTTGAAAATGTCCAGTTTTGCCTATTCTTTGTCTGTGAGATCTTCCCTATTTTTGAGAGGCTCCGAGAGCATTAGCAAGTATGGAAAAATCAAAAACCATTTAGGGGTGGACAACCCCTTTGAGGCACTATGCACATATCAGTCACGTGTCGGAACGCTCCCAATGAATATGACGAACGTTTCCATGGACCTTGTGCACTTAGTGAATGGGTGATGTATGCCCTGTGACATACTTTGAAGCCTTCCTTGTGTGAAAAGTAATCTCTACAGATCAGGACCATCAAAAATTAAAAAAAAAAAAATAATTGATTATTTTCAAATGCATTTTATTAATGGGTACAATGGCTACCCTACATAATGAGACCTCTGTGTCTCTTTACCTAGGAGCATATTTCAATAAGATTACAGGTATTTTTTCTCGAACTGAACTGACAGTCGTTTTTGTCGCTGTCATCACATTGACAACATGGGTGAAAAGATCTGTCCCTGAATGATCTGCTTTCATGGCTTTTATGCAACACACGCCTTTGAGCCGACACATTCACAGGGTTTTTACATTTTTCACTTTGCCAATGTCACAGTAATCGCAAACGCTACTTAACCCGCATGCGGACCTGGATGAGGAGCAGAAGTCATAGAAAGTGTCCCATCTTGTACATTTATGGCCTATCCACAAGATACCCCATAAATACATTCTTCAATATTAAAATTGCAACACCTAGAAGGAAAAGTGGTGGGATTATAGAAATCACAGGATGGATAGACTTGTTAATGACATGCAAATAATGAAAAAATAGAAACAAAATATTCAAAAAATCTCAATGTATTAAGCAAAAAGTATGAGCACTATGTGCAGAAATCCCTGCAGGTTTGGCTGCTATCAGTGAAGCTATTAATGGCCATCTGAGCAATGTTCTGCTACTGAATTCAGGTGGGAAAATCATAAAGATCAGCTGCTGGCAGCTCCCTATGCAATTGTTGACCAATGACTTCCCAGTTGTGATCGATGGGAGACAAGCCCGAAGAAGCTGCAGGTTATGGTAGCACGTTTAAACCACACAGGCTGCTCACAATAGCACGAGCAACATGCGGCCTGATGATGTTGTGTTGAAAAACGGTTCCTGGGACACTTTGGAGAAATGGCCGCAACACTAGTTCCACGACCAAATCAATGTAATGCTGAGTTGTTAGTGTAACTGGAATGAACACTAGAGAGGTCCGACTACCATACATTGTGCCACTTCACACCATAACTCTGGGAATTGGACCTGTGTGACATTCCCTTGTGAAGTCCTCTTCATGGTGTTGCCCTCATGGTGTCTGGACCAGCCTCCAGCTATCATTGGATCTAAGACAGGGAAGTCAAACTCAAACACACAAAGGGTCAAAATTAAAAACTTGGACAAAGTCACAGGCCAATCAGTATACAGAATAATGGGCCCCACATAGTCCTCCATACAGAATAATGGCCCCACATAGTCCTCCACACAGTATAATGGCCCCACATAGTCCTCCATACAGAATAATGGCCCAACATAGGGGTGGTGGTTCTGGTGTCGTGGGCCAAATAAAACCACCCTGCGGTCCAGATTTGGCCCACGGGCCAGAGTTTCACATGTATGATCTAAGGCAAAAGCAGGGTTCATCGTTGAAAAGGATAGACCATCATTTCAGCCTCCATTACCGTCTCACTTTGCACCATGATAACTTTTGGGAGCACTAACGTGAGGTCAATAGACACCTGTAGGTGGATGACTGGATTGTAGCCCAGTGTCGTTCAAACACCTTCTGATGGTTCGTGTAGATATTATATGACGCCGTAGAGATGGTATGTGACATCCAATTTCACTTGCAATTCAAAATGGATCAGTTGTGGAACCAATGGTACGGCCATTTCTCCAAAGCGTCCCAGTAACTGTTTTTCAACACTACAATTCCAAGTTGCTTTTGCTGCTGTAAGCAGCAGGTATGGCCTAAACCACGGCCAAAAACATGATGTGCTTCAGCTGCGAAGTCATTATTTCGTGGGTGATGCAGTCTAGTCTGGTGGAACGCAAGGAAAGTGCCTATACTGAGGTGATCTATATCAGCAGAAAACTTGAATAATAAGTATAAAAAGGGTGAAAGCAGTAAGGGGAAGTCGAATGACTACCCATCTAGCAACCTACAGAACTCACCCATGTTAAAGATAGGGACTTGGTGCCGCGCTGAAGCCCACTTTCCTTGCGTTCCACTTGTGTTCCATTTAGATAGAATTAGAGAAATTAAAGCCCATTGAGACTCAACCATTTATGTGCCTGCCACTTGCATTGCTTGAATCATGTAACAAGTTCATAGATAACCCCATGTGGACCTAATGTGTTACCGCTCCGATTTTGTGTATTCCCCTCCATTTGACTTGCTATTTTTAACATTTTGTCATGTTTTTTATCATGCATGTACGATAAAATTGATGTTTTAGATGCACTCAATTTGTCATCGTCTGTGACTTCTTTTTGGGTACTATACTCCGTTCCTTTGTAGGTTGCATAAATGTTGGGAGTACCCACATTTACCAATTACCAATTATGGTCAAAATTTTTTGCCATGTTGTCCGGCTCAACTGTTTGCTAGAATCCAAAGATGTTTGCATGCCGGCAGATGCCAAAGATGACCTAGTTAGGCCTGAACTGAAAAATACAACTGGACCACAGTGGTCTGGAAGTTGGAAAAGGGGAGGGCCGAGTGAGTATAATCTTTTTATTTTTACTATGTTTTTATGCTCTGGGGTCTCAGACCACAATATTGAACAAATACGATGCAAGTCATATTTCCTAGATAAATTTGAGCAAAACCGTGAATTTGAAATTGTTTTTCAGATTTGCTGATCTCTACTATTGGAGCTACTGTTTAAGGGTAGACATTAGTGTCGATCGAGCACTGAAATGCTTGAGTGCTCAGTACTCGAATCGAGCATGTCGGACGCTCGGACATGCTGAACTTGAGTAGCAAGCATAATGGAAGTGAATGTGAAGCTCAAACATTTTTCCAGAGGGCAGACTGTCTCTCTGTAATATCCCTGGCGGCATGCTGGCATGGCTTACCACCTCCCACCATGCAAGGCCGCCAACTTACCTACCAGTCCAGACTGCGCACTATGCTCCTCTACTTGCTGTGTGCATGTGTCTTGTCTGCTGGCTTAGAGCAGCGGGCGCTGGAACTTCCTGATTCTTAAAGGAACAGTGCGCACATTCCTAATGTGTCCCCAGCCTATTGCTGTGAGTCACTGGATACTTAATGCACCTGTGACGCCTCGGTCTCCCGCTCGCTAGCCCTACCCTGAGAGATGGGGTTACTCGGAACCGGGCCTCCTGGTGGAGGGTGGATGCAGTCGTGGCCTAGGCCCGGCCCGTGCCCAGGGTCGTCACAGTAAAAATAAGGGGCTAGGAGGGACGGTGGTAATCGAGTGGATATAATGACTACGCCACCTGTGGTTTTCTGGTGATCCTCCACCAGCGCTGCGGCAGTCCTCTGAGGCGGGATGTCGTGGCAGCAGAAGATGGTACTACTCCCCACAGGTGGAGCAGGTCCTCAGGGCACAGAAGACAGAATCACGGGAGTAGTAGTGGGTGGCGTGGTGAGGTGTGGTGCCGCGCTGAAATAAGGAACCGGAGGCAATGGATGCAGTCTTCCAAACTTTACTCACGTTGTTAGGTGTCAGCAGCAAGGCTTCTCCTTGCTCCTCACGGCGTGCTGCAGCCACCAGGAAGGTGTTCAGCACAATCCGGGTAGTTCGGATGCATCAATGAGGACCCCCGCACCAGAGTGTTTCTAGAATTTCTCACTAGGTCCTCTCCTGTCCCTATGTGGTGCGTGTTACAAGGCTGGGTCTCCCTCTGGCTATACACAGAACAAGGGTACGGGTGGCGACTCCGCTCCGTTACCCGGTGGGATCCTCTAAGCCTCCGGGCTTTTCTGACTGAGACTTAAAGTAGCAAAGCCAGATATCGGGGGCCGGTACCCCTCTTGCAGCGGGAGTCCCTCTGGCCTGGCCAGAATGAGGGTAGCAGGTGGCGTACGCCGCTCCGTCCGCGTTCCCTGGGATCCTTTTGCCTGTGGAGCTTTTCTCCTCCGCTCCCCTCCAGGCCTTCTTAGGTAGGGACCTTGACCGGGTAGAGACAGCAGTTAACTCTAACCCGCCCCTCGTCTCAAGGCCAGAGAACAAGGACTGTGTATCCTCCAAAAGGCTGCAGGTTCTTAGCAGAAAGCCACATTCAGCGATGAAGACCACAATCAAAAGACCTTGAACCTAAGATGGCCGTTAGTAAATATGAATTAGTAAGTGTAACCTAAAGGTGCATCCTCCACCCTCACCCACTACGTGGTTCCCCCTTTCTTTTGGTTCCCCCCATCTCCTCTATCCCGGCTGGGGCAGCACTATGGTGCCTTAAAGCCCCCCTCAGGACAGGAGTGATGTAGTGTTGAATGGATGTCTGAGTCCTGAGAGGTGCTCCATCCTTACCTCAGAGAGGAGATATCACACCTCGGTCTGAGGTGCAGTACCTCTGTGGCGACTGAAACCTCAGGGGTGCCACACACCTCCACCCAGTGGGAGGTGCCTGAGCAACACCTTCTCTCAGTGTGTTCTGTGCAACTGTGGGTTGCCAGGTCCTGTCCTGCATCTTGCCTGTTTCTGCCACTCTGGGGGCTGAGTACCCAGGCCTGTACCTGTGTCCTGTATCTTTCCTATTATGCCACCCTGGGGGCTGAGTACCCAGGCCTGTTACCTGTTCCTGTGACTTCTAGTCTATTTCTCCCACCCTGGGGGCTGAATTCCCAGGCTCGTACCTGTATCTCGTTCCTGTGTCAGTTCCTGTTTGAATTGTGTCCTAGTCCGTTACCTGTTTGTCTCTATGTCCGATCCTTCCCTTTGCCTGCAGTGTCTGTACCAGAACCTATCTCCTACCTGTTGTTTCTGTACTCCAGCTTGAGAGTGTGTCCACTCGCTACTTCATAGCAAGTACCTTGTGTGTATCTGGCTCTGCACCATTCCCGCCTGGCCGCGCTTTGCCTGGCTTTGCCCTGCCCTGTCCTGCTCTGCTTCCCATCCACACCTGTGGCTCTGCTCTGCCTCCCATCCGCACCTGCCGCGTGGCTCTGCCCTGCCCTGCTCTTCTCCGCTTCCCATCCTCACCTGCGGCTCTACTCTGCCCAGCCCTGCTCTGCTCCACTTCCCGTCCGCACCTGCGGCTCTGCTCTGCCCTGCTGTGCCCTGCTCTGCTCCGCTTCCCGTCCGCACCTGCGGCTCTGCTCTGCTCCGCTTCCCGTCCGCACCTGCGGCTTTGCTTTCCCCTGCTCTGCTCCACTTCCCGCCTGCACCTGTGACTCTGCTCCTGTATCCCAGTCTGTACTGGCCCCTATCCAGCCTGCCTGTCTGTATATCAGCCATACCTGCCTGCCTGTATATCTGCCGTGCCCGCTAGTACCTGCCTGACTATCTACACACCAGCCGAACCTGCCCGTTCCTGCATACCCCAATGTGGGTCAACAACTGTGTGACCGAGGTTTGCCCTGGAGTAGTGTGGCACCCCAGGGGTCTGGTTTCCACAGTAACGGCAATGTTATGTCTGAGAGCAGGTGGGAGGTCTCTTGGTCAGGGATCCTATGCATGCCACACCTCCTGCCCAGTCCTGGGAGGGGAAGAACTTCCCCTATATAAACCTAGGGCTGAGGCAGGGTTAGTGAGTAGAGAAGAAGTAGAGACAGAGAAGAGCAGCAGATATAGGAGAAGAACATCAGGAGCTCTGTGGGAGCAGTGCTATAAAGAGTCAGGGGCTGGCAGCTGCAGAGCTCGCCCTGACTGAGAAGCTATCACGGGACCCGGAGTCCGAGGCTGTGGGGACTAATCTTTACCCAGCAGCAGAAACCGCCCGGCAGGGGATTTCAGGTCCTCTGGCCAAGAAACCCGAAGGCACGGTCACACGCGTGGGACCAGCACCGCCGTCGTGGAGCGGACGCCACTAGAAGGCCCCGAGTCACCGGCCATACGGGTGAGCACCACACGGTACACTCAGGGACGTGGGCTACTTATACCCGCCTCTAGCAAGGTAGCCAGAAGAGTACAGTCAGTTTGGGAGGCCTACAACTCCGCCTGGCCAGGGGAGATCCCATCTGCTCAAGGACTGACCAGGCCCCGATCGCTAGCCAGTACTCCGGGAGGGTCTATCTTTATCACCAGTAAAGACCCTGAACTACACCGCATCGTCTCTGAGTGATTCCTGCTACCCCCATCATCCACGTCGGCTGCCCTGAGGCCATACCCCTCCCGTTGGGGGTGATACTACCACGCTGCACAATCCTACCACCGGCCTCAGCGGTCTGCCCTGCAGCGGCAGCTCCTTCGCTGCATTCAACGGGTGGCGTAGTCGTCCAACATCTACCGCTAATACAACGCCACTTAGTCTGACTCCCTGGGCACGGACCGGGTCACCGCCACGAGACTACAACCCTCAACAGATCCGGCTCCGGGTAAGCTCCTGCATGCGCAACGCTGTGCGACACAGGCCCAGGGGTGCGTCAACTTTTGGCGTAGTCGGCAGGATTTCGTGCCCGCAACCACCGGGTACTGCGTGCCTGAAAAAGACTGTTCAAACTTACCAGTGGTGAAGATTCCCGCCATCCGTGGAGGTTTCCCGCCATCCGGCGCCATCTTCTACCTTCTTCCCGCCATCCGCGAAGTTTTCCCGCCATCCGGCGCCATCTTCTGCCTTCTTCCCGCCATCCGTGGAGTTTTCCCGCCGTTGGACGCCATCTTGAAGACGCCGCGCGGGAAGAAGAGGGGCGTGGACTCCGAAAGCGCGCGAGACGTTGCGTAAGGACCTGGAAGGAGCGCAGCAGACGCCGACGTCACAGGAGCGCGACGGAAGGTCCTCAACCCTGACGATCCACTGCGGAGCCGCGGCCTACGGAAGAGGATCATCGCAAGGTAGGCCACGGTCCACTAGGGGGGAGGAAGATGTCGGATACGGAGGAGAGCTTCACTGCCTCAACCCCCGCCAGCGCCACCGCTGCTGCAGTCATGCCTTTCACCATGCCCTATATCCCGGGAGCGGCCTGGCTACCCCAGTACTCAGGGGAGTCACATACCCTGCATGACTTTAGAGAAAAGCTGGATAGCCTCTTCCAGGTGTATCCCCTCACAGAAGAGCAAAAAGTGAGCATCCTGGTGGCCCAATTAACCGGGGCAGCCCAAAGGGAGGTAAAGTCCTGGCCACCTGGGGGGAGGACTGTTGCAGGGATACTAACCCGGCTGAGGGACACCTTTGATACCCGCACCTCAGCCGAGATCAAGCTTAGATTCTACAGGTGCAAGCAGCGAGCACACGAGAGTATAAGGGACTATGCCCTGAACCTACAAGAGGCCCTGAGAGCCATTAAGCAGACCGACCCTGACGGCGTGGGAGACGAGGACAGGCTGTTGACTGAACAATTTATAGAGGGTTTATATTGCAATGCCCACCGAACCCAGTTGCGGGCAATGGCCTTACAGGACCCTCATCTGGGATTTGCACAGTTCAAGGACAGAGCCATCCGGGTGCTCCGAGAACCGGCACCAGGTGGCGTTGTGACCCACAGACGCCCCACTACCACTTACCACCAGGAGGCGGCGCCCTTGTCGGCAGGGCCTGTGGGAGCTGATGCGCAGGCTTTGAACAATGACCCGACTCCAGACCTGCACCATCAGGTCCAAGAGCTAGCTAAAAGCGTTGCCGCGCTAACCCGAACGGTGCAGTCTTTACAGGTTTCCACTCCAGGGAAGATCCAGCTGGCATCCGGACCGGAGGACATCCCGTGGTGTCGACCAAGGAGGACCCCACCGGCCAGAGGAAGACCCAGCGACCGATACAACGAGGACGGACAACCCATCTGCCGCCGCTGCAATCAACCCGGACATATGGCAAGGTACTGTCCTTTAAACTGGCACAACCTGGGGTAGAAGGCCAAACCCCAGGAAAAAGATCATCAGGCCCATCGAACTGGCGCGACAAATATGTGGGAGGACGTCCAGTCTTGCCTGTGGTACTGGATGGCATCCCTATGAGTGCCCTACTGGACACCGGGTCGCAGGTTACCACTATCCCGTACGTGCTCTTCAAGCAGTACTGGAATGACTCGGATATCACCCGCTACCCTGACGACGATTTGAGTATCATCGCCAGCAATGGTCAGCCCGTGCCACAGATTGGATTTAAAGAGGTGACCATTAAAATCGGTAGAGTTGAACTGGCGGCACAGGGACTGATCATTGTAGACATTGACAAGCACGAGAGTCACCCAAAGATAACTCTAGGAACTAATGTAATTGAAAATTGTCTTGCAGAGGTGATTTTCCTTTTACAGCAGGTTGCCAAGAACGCCAGCTCCGGCCAGCAGCGAGTGCTCCAGAAAGAGATCCGGGCACTGGTGCGACGGCAACAGATAGAACTCTCCGGTGGTGAGATTGGTAGCGTAAGAATGTGTGACCCTTTCCCTATTGCCATGCCCCCAAAAAGTGAAATGATGATTTGGTGCCGGGCAGCTATTGGTCTGAGAGGTAGAGATTACCAGGCAATGGTAGAACCAGTTTACTCAGACAGTAGGCCCACCATTTTGACAGCACGGGGGGTGGTCAATGTACGCCATGGGAGGGTGCCCGTTCGCATAATAAATATCGGGAAGAGGGAAGTGTACCTGCCCCGGTATGCCACGCTAGCCAAATTGTATACCATCAATCAAAATTCCATACAGTCCGTAGAACCCTTGCCTCCATCTTCCCCGGAGGAAAGTAACGGCTCTAAGGAAACAATGGAGGACTGGTGTCAGCAACTACATTTGGGTACTGACTCCACTCCCTCACACCAGAGACAGGGAGTCTATCGGGTGGTTCAAGAGTACGAGAGAGTGTTTAGTAAACACCCGTTAGACTTCGGGCGAGTCAAGGGGGTAGAACACCACATCCCCACGGGAGACCATCTTCCCATAAAAGAAAGGTATCGACCCGTACCCCCTGCACACTACCAACACGCCAAGGGGATGCTTAGGGACATGAAGGAGGCTGGGGTGATCAGGGATAGCTGTAGCCCCTGGGCAGCTCCACTAGTCTTAGTCAAAAAGAAAGACAACACCATGAGGATGTGTGTAGATTACCGGAAAATCAACCGTATCACACACAAGGATGCGTACCCCTTACCAAGGATAGAGGAGTCTTTGGCTGCTTTAAGATCTGCTAACTTCTTCTCTACCTTGGATCTCACTAGCGGGTACTGGCAGGTTCCTGTAGCAGAGGCGGACCGGGAGAAGACCGCATTCACCACCCCGATGGGACTTAGCGAGTTTACCTGCATGCCGTTCGGACTCTGTAACGCACCAGGAACCTTTCAACGATTAATGGAGTGCTGTCTGGGCCACAGAAACTTCGAGACGGTCCTGTTGTACCTGGACGATGTCATCGTATATTCCAAGACTTATGAGGACCACCTGAAACACCTGGCGGAAGTGTTCGAAGCTCTGGCAAACTACGGCCTAAAGGTAAAACCCTCCAAGTGTCACCTCCTAAAACCAAAGGTGCAGTACCTGGGACACGTGGTGAGCGCTGACGGAGTGGCTCCCGACCCTGATAAGATCACCGCAATTAAGGAATGGCCAAGTCCCTCCAGTGTAAAGGAAGTGCGGCAGTTCCTCGGGTTGGTAGGCTATTACCGCAAATTCATCCCCGGTTTCACCAAAAAGGCAGCTCCTATGCAGGACCTCCTGATAGGCCAGTCCCGGAAGGCCAAGAACCAGAAGCCGCCCTTCAAATGGGAGAAGTTAGAAGAAGAGTCCTTCCGCCAGCTGAAGATGGCCCTCACGGGGGATGAAATCCTGGCGTACCCTGATTACAGCCAGCCCTTTATCCTCTACACCGACGCAAGTAACATCGGGCTTGGAGCCGTACTGTCCCAGATCCAGCAGGGGAAAGAACGAGTAATCGCTTACGCCAGTCGAAAACTGCGACCCACCGAAAGAAACCCTGAGAATTACAGCTCATTTAAGCAAGAGTTCCTGGCAGTGGTGTGGGCAGTCACCGAACGCTTTAAGCACTACCTCGCTTCTTCCCGGTTCACCGTGTACACGGATAACAACCCGTTGACACACCTGGACACGGCAAGACTCGGTGCCCTAGAGCAGAGATGGATGGCCCGTCTGTCCAACTACGAGTTCACAATCAAATACCGGGCAGGACGCTCCAATACCAACGCGGACGCCCTGTCCAGGATGCCAAACCTACCGGACGTAGGAGAAGATCCAGAGGGACTGGAAGAAGTCGAACTCCCCGCGTTCCACCGTCATGGGACTATCCAGTATTCCCATCGGGTAAGGAGTAAGCAAGCCGCTACGTTTAACCCCTTGCCTCACTACAACTGGGAGGAAACGCAAGACAGTGACCCTGCCGTCCGACTGGTGAAGGAGATGCTGACTCGGCCAGAGGCTCGCCTTGACCCACACGCTCCAGAGGAAGCCAAACAACTGTGGGCTGAGAAGAGTCGACTGTTCCTTTACAAGGGGAAGTTGTGCCGCAGAATGGTTAACTCCCGGACGCATGAACTAATCTGGCAAGTAGTGGTGCCACGGAGAGACGCAGCCATGGTGATGGAGGCATACCACGACGGGGCTGGACACTTCGGATGGAAGAAGCTGGAGTTCCTGCTGCGCGGGCGGTTCCACTGGGTAGGCATGAGGGGAACCATCGAGAGGTGGTGCAGAGACTGTGGCCCGTGCAACCTAAGAAGGAAGCACCGTGCCAGCCAGAAGACCCCCCTTCAGTCCATCGTCACCAAGCAGCCGTTGGAACTGGTAGCCTTGGATCATGTAAAACTGACCCCAAGCAGAAGTGGCTACGTCTACGCGTTAACCATTGTGGATCATTACTCCCGGTTCTTGGTTGTCGTCCCCGTTAAGGACTTAACAGCTCAAACGGCAGCTAGAGCCTTCCAGCAGCATTTCTGCCGTCCACACGGGTACCCGGACCAAGTGCTGACGGATCAGGGACCTGCTTTTGAAGCGGAGGTCTTCCAGGAATTCTGCAATCTGTATGGCTGCCGGAAGATAAGGACGACACCCTATCATCCGCAAACTAATGGACTTTGTGAGAAAATGAACCAGGTGGTAATGGATCTTCTGAAAACGTTGCCCCTGGAAGAACGCAGTCTGTGACCTGAGAAGCTGCCCGACCTGGTGGACCTATACAACTACATCCCTGTAGGTTCCACCAACTGTACCCCGGCTTACCTAATGAGGGCAAGGCCTGGTAAGCTACCTGTTGACCTGGAGATGGGAGTCCTGACACCCGAGGACACTTCACCGGAAGCAGACTGGGACACAGAGAGGCAGCAGCAGTACCGGAAAGTACAGGAGAGCGTGGAGCGAAGTCTCTGTCTCGCTAGGGAAAGACAAGAGAAAACTTACAACCAGTATGCTCCCGCTGTTCCCCTGGTACCCGGAGAGCAGGTCTTGAAGAGGAAGAGACGGCTCCACAAGTTGGACGACCAGTGGGAGAAGGACCCGTACACCGTACTGCCCTCAAGCCACGACAACCCGAAGGTTTGTACCATCAGCAAAGACGGAGGGGAAACCACAGCCATTGTATCCCGGGATCATCTGAAGAAGTGTCCCGAACAGCTACGGAACCCAGAAGGAGAGCAAGAAGACCCTCGACCCGTAGAGGAAAGGGAAGATATGGTTAGTACTGTGCTCGGAGACTTCCCTCGGTCCTGGACTCAAGTCAATGGTGCAGTTGTGGTACCCGTCCTCACGTTCCTCCAACCAGCATCCCAAGTGCCTACGGAGCAACAGGTAGAGCTGGAAGAGCAGCCGGTCCAGGAGGCAGCAGACTCCACACAAGCAGAACAGGAGGATCAACCCTCTGCTCATAGTGAGCCTGCCGTACCCCTAGTGAGCCAAAGAGCCCGTAAACAGCTGCCCAGTTTACCCTTGACAGCTCCTACACCCTGTAGTTCAGGGCCAGACAGTCAGCTCCGGAGGTCCACTAGGGCCACTAGAGGCCAGTTACCCGCACGTTGGAGGATTTGAAGTGTTTAAATTGTTTTATTTGTGGTCACCTGTCTGTTACTTGTAAATAATTATGTGTTTCTAGTTATTTTTAGGAGTCCTTGGTGGGTTTACCGGGAATCCTTGTACAATTGGTTGGAGCGTAACCTAGGAATGGACTAGAGACTGTTAAGGACTCGGGGCAGGACAGACCCCTACCTGGTTACGTCTCCCTGTTTTTGGTGAAATGGACACCTTGTTTTTCTTCAAAACTGCACCCGGTTGCGGACACGCCGTAACCATCTTTATGTGTTTTTCTTATTGTATTATTATTGTTTATACCTTGTTATGTTTTTCTAAAAATATGTTTAGTCCCGGAGTACTAAATTTCACTAGGGGGGAATGTGGCACCCCAGGGGTCTGGTTTCCACAGTAACGGCAATGTTATGTCTGAGAGCAGGTGGGAGGTCTCTTGGTCAGGGATCCTATGCATGCCACACCTCCTGCCCAGTCCTGGGAGGGGAAGAACTTCCCCTATATAAACCTAGGGCTGAGGCAGGGTTAGTGAGTAGAGAAGAAGTAGAGACAGAGAAGAGCAGCAGATATAGGAGAAGAACATCAGGAGCTCTGTGGGAGCAGTGCTATAAAGAGTCAGGGGCTGGCAGCTGCAGAGCTCGCCCTGACTGAGAAGCTATCACCGGACCCGGAGTCCGAGGCTGTGGGGACTAATCTTTACCCAGCAGCAGAAACCGCCCGGCAGGGGATTTCAGGTCCTCTGGCCAAGAAACCCGAAGGCACGGTCACACGCGTGGGACCAGCACCGCCGTCGTGCAGCGGACGCCACTAGAAGGCCCCGAGTCACCGGCCATACGGGTGAGCACCACACGGTACACTCAGGGACGTGGGCTACTTATACCCGCCTCTAGCAAGGTAGCCAGAAGAGTACAGTCAGTTTGGGAGGCCTACAACTCCGCCTGGCCAGGAGAGATCCCATCTGCTCAAGGACTGACCAGGCCCCGATCGCTAGCCAGTACTCCGGGAGGGTCTATCTTTATCACCAGTAAAGACCCTGAACTACACCGCATCGTCTCTGAGTGATTCCTGCTACCCCCATCATCCACGTCGGCTGCCCTGAGGCCATACCCCTCCCGTTGGGGGTGATACTACCACGCTGCACAATCCTACCACCGGCCTCAGCGGTCTGCCCTGCAGCGGCAGCTCCTTCGCTGCATTCAACGGGTGGCGTAGTCGTCCAACATCTACCGCTAATACAACGCCACTTAGTCTGACTCCCTGGGCACGGACCGGGTCACCGCCACGAGACTACAACCCTCAACAGATCCGGCTCCGGGTAAGCTCCTGCATGCGCAACGCTGTGCGACACAGGCCCAGGGGTGCGTCAGTAGCACCTGGGCCACCTCCTTTGTTTCTCCTTGGACCATGGAGTCGATTAAGACGTCGTGCGTCCGTGTTCGGATCTGGTGAGATCTGCCACAAGATCCAGGCGTGAGCGTAACACTCTCTCTCATTAAGTCCCCGGAGTTCTATGTCCCCAGAGTTCTATGTCCCCGGAGTTCTGGCTGACAGAGGAGTCCCTACGCTTCCTGCGCAGTGCGTGGCTCAGATGATTCAAATGAGCTTCTTATGGAGACCCGAGCACTCGAGCACCACGTGATACTCAGCACTGCTTGATACTCGATAGAGCACCAAGATACTGGATCGAGTATCGAGCAGTGCCGAGCACGCTCGCCCATCACTAGTAGACATTCAATATTGCCTGTGCTTCTAGTGGAGATAAAACATGGTAGTGCAGACAGTCTTGCTGATGGAAGGAAACAAATACAAATTCCTGGAAGGATTGACATCGCTTGCCTGTAATTAAATTGATCACACGGATGACTGACATTGGTTTGATTCTTGTGTTATCCAATGTAAAGACGCCATAGGTCCAAATGAATATATAAATCTTTAAGGGAATTGGATTTGCAGTGCGTTGGAGTAAATGTCTTCTTACCTTTCCATGATTAGTTCATCTAAATGTTAGCGTGACATGCTCCAGCGACCTCCCAAAACATTTTTCAGCAGCAAATCAATATATCCAGTGTCTTTATCACCTGCGTCATATGAATATCTGCGCTCATAAATCCAGTCAGGTGTACTAATCACAGTCTAAATCAATATCAATGAGATGAGGTGACGCTAAATAACACGCACAGCCCGGGCCAAGAGTCATTTCTCAAATCTTCAGTGCTTTTTTTGTGCATATATTATTCAACGTAAGTGTTTCATCTGTCAAGTATATTCCAGGGCAAGAAACATACAGTGCACCGACTATATTTAGATCCAATGCAAAGATAGATAGATAGATAGATAGATAGATAGATAGATAGATAGATAGATAGATGATAGATAGATAGATAGATAGATAGATAGATAGATAGATAGATAGATAGATAGATAGATAGATAGATAGATAGATAGATAGATAGAGGGATAGATAATAGATAGATAATAGATAGATAGATAGATAAGTGGGTGGGCGGACGGCCGGACAGACAGATAATAAGATAGATAATGAGAAAGATAGATAATGAGATAGATAGATAGATAGATAGATATGAGATGATAGATAGATAGATAGATATGGGATAGATAGATAGATAGATAGATAGATAGATATATGATAGATAGATAGATAGATAGAGGGATAGATAGATAGATAGAGGGATAGATACATAGATAATAGATAGATAGATAGATAGATAGAGGGATAGATAGAGGGATATATAGATAGATAGATAATAGATAGATAATAGATAGATTATAGATAGATACAGTTATATGAAAAAGTTTGGGCACCCCTATTAATCTTAAGCTTATTGTTTTATAAAAATTGGTGTTTTTGCAACAGCTATTTCAGTTTGATTTATGTAATAACTGTTGGACACAGTAATGTTTCTGCCTTGAAATGAGGTTTATTGTACTAACAGAAAATGTGCAATCTGCATTCAAACAAAATTTGACAGGTGCATAAGTATGGGCACCTCACCAGAAAAGTGACATTAATATTTAGTAGATCCTCCTTTTGCAAAAATATCAGCCTCTAGTCGCTTCCTGTAGCTTTTAATGAGTTCCTGGATCCTGGATGAAGGTATTTTTGACCATTCCTCTTTACAAAACAATTCCAGTTCAGTTAAGTTTGATGGTCGCCGAGCATGGACAGCCCTCTTCAAATGATCCCACAGATGTTCAATGATATTCAGGTCTGGGGACTGGGATGGCCATTCCAGAACATTGTAATTGTTCCTCTGCATGAATGCCTGAGTAGATTTGGAGCGGTGTTTTGGATCATTGTCTTGCTGAAAGATCCATCCCCTGCGTAACTTCAACTTTATCACTGATTCTTGAACATTATTGTCAAGAATCTGCTGATACTGAGTGGAATCCATGCGTCCTTCAACTTTAACAAGATCCCCGGTGCCGGCATTGGCCACACAGCCCCAAAGCATGATGGAACCTCCACCAAATTTTACTGTGGGTAGCAAGTGTTTTTCTTGGAATGCTGTGTTTTTTTGCCGCCATGCATAACGCCTTTTTGTATGACCAAACAACTCAATCTTGGTTTTATCAGTCCACAGGACCTTCTTCCAAAAAGAAATTGGCTTCTCCAAATGTGCTTTTGCATACCTCAGCCGACTCTGTTTGTGGCGTGCTTGCAGAAACGGCTTCTTTCGCATCACTCTCCCATACAGCTTCTCCTTGTGCAAAGTGCGTTGTATAGTTGACCAATGCACAGTGACATCATCTGCAGCAAGTTGATGCTGCAGCTCTCTGGAGGTGGTCTGAGGATTGTCCTTGACTGATCTCACCATTCCTCTTCTCTGCCTTTCTGATGTTTTTCTTGGCCTGCCACTTCTGGCCTTAACAAGAATTGACCCTGTGTTCTTCCATTTCCTTACTATGTTCCTCACAGTGGAAACTGACAGGTTAAATCTCTGAGCCAGCTTTTTGTATCCTTCCCCTGAACAACTATGTTGAATAATCTTTGTTTTCAGATCATTTGACAGTTGTTTTGAGGAGCCCATGATGCCACTCTTCAGAGGAGATTCAAACAGGAGAACAACTTGCAAGTGGCCACTTTAAGTAGCTTTTCTCATGATTGCATACACCTGGCTATGAAGTTCAAAGCTCAATGAGGTTACAAAACCAAAAAAAGTTCTTTAGTAAGTCAGTAAAAAGTAGGTAGGAGTATTTAAAACAAGAAAATGATAAGGGTGCCCATACTTATGCACCTGTCAAATTTTGCTTGAATGCAGATTGCACATTTTCTGTTAGTACAATAAACCTCATTTCAAGGCAGAAACATTACTGTGTCCAACAGTTATTACATATATCAAACTGAATTAGCTGTTGCAAAAACACAAATTTTTATAAAACATTAAGCTTAAGATTAATAGGGGTGCCCAAACTTTTTCATATAACTGTAGATTATAGATAGATCTCTACTGCATTCTAATAACTTTTATAACCATTTTTTTTTCATTTAATCTACGCAGCAAGACCTAAAAATGTAATTATTGCAAACATGTCTGAGCAGGTAATGTCGTACTGTGCAAATGCACTCATAGGGCTGTTAATGTTATTATGTCCTGAAATCATATTATCACTGGCAAGACACTCAGGCAAATGCTAAGCTGAATGTCTGACTATCCCCAGCTCTCTCTAGCAGGACGGACATTCTATCCCAGTAACCAGACCAAATGAAAAAACAAATGCACTGTGACTGACATAAAAGTGCTGCAGCGGCCTCCTTATTAAAAAGGTAGAAATAACTTACATAAGAAAAAAATCTGTATAACTGACTAATACCACAGTTTATAGATGTACACACTAATGGAAAATAGATGGGGGTCAGCAGCACCTCTCCATCCACAGCAACATCACACCATGTTGACTTAAGGAAGGGCACCTGTCTAATATTTCTCTAGAACTGTACCTCCTTCAATGACGCAGTTATTGACTATCAGTAATAAAGTGTATCCTAAAAGAAAAAAGGGCAAAACAAAGAATTAAGTATCTCCAAGAAAGGTGGGTAGGTACCCCTCTTATCCCTCTCTTATAACCTCTACTCCTCCTTGGTCAGACCTCATCTGGAATACTGCGTCCAGTTCTGGGCACATTTTAAAAAAGACATTGACAAACTGGAGCAAGTTCAGAGAAGAGCGACCAGGATGGTGAGCGGACTGCAAACTATGTCCTATGAGGAACGGTTACAGGATTTGGGAATGTTTAGCTTGCAAAAAAGAAGACTGAGAGGAGACTTAATAGCTGTCTACAAATATCTGAAGGGCTGTCACATTGTAGAGGGATCATCCTTATTCTCATTTGCAGATGGAAACACGAGAAGCAATGGAAGGAAACTGAAAGGGAGAAGATACAGATTAGATATTAGAAAAAAATTTTTAACAGTGAGGGTGATCAATGAGTGGAACAGGCGGCCATGAGAGGTGGTGAATTCTCCTTCAATGGAAGTCTTCAGAGGCTGGACAGACATCTGTCTGAGATGGTTTAGTGAATCCTGCATTGAGCAGGGGGTTGGACATGATGACCCTGGAGGTCCCTTCCAGCTCTAACGTTCTGTGATTCTACAATCCTACTGGTCTGATTAAACTAATGTTCTCCTATACACTATGCCCCATAACCCCTGTTAGCTATAATGTTTAACCCCTAAACCCCCCATTTTTCGCTCTATCCTGACCTTAGCATCCATTCTTTGTTATGTGACTCTCTCCTAAGCTTTGCTCTATTCCACGACTAGCCTCTAACATCATAGAATCAGAAATTTTAAACAAAGTCATCATGACAGGTATGACTGATCCTAACAAATCCTGATGGATCCCATTCACTTACAGTGTCGTCTGTCAGGTTACTAATGGATTTCCAACATCTCAGATGGCAAGCTTAACCCTGTGTTGGGTGGTTGTGCTGCTCATCTGGACTCCACATCATGTTATCCAGTTATTACTTAGAATACCAAGAAATTCCTCTATATATTTAACAGGGGATCTCCCAAACGACAATATTAAACCATAAAAATAGATGGAAGTAACGCCCAAATAGACAATACAAATTAAATTATTTATTAAATACAATTCGTACAATTAGTTAACATAGACAAAACATATCACATTTTGTGAGAAAAAATTTAGGACAAGTAAAGGGAACAAGTATATGGTGGCCTGTATGGGCCAGTACAGAGACAGATTGGTGTGAGGATAAATGGTCTATATCAATGAAATTTTGTTAAAGTGTTAAATAAGTGGTGTCATAGACCTTAATATGTTACGATGTATATATAATAAGGCAGTGTAGTAAGCACAATCTATAGAATCAAAGTATATTAATAGTCATTATTGTGTCCTGGTTTGATCCTGCGTGTTCTCCAGAATCAGGTGTTAGGAAATATAAATCAGGCTATCACTAAATGAGGACCTGTGGACATGGTAGGTGTATTGTTGCCTAACGGGGACCCTCGATGCGAGTTTCTATGTACAAGGCAACTTTGTCAGGAAGTACGTGGCACGGGGCAGTAGCCGTGGGCGAGGTACTCAGTATGTTACATGAAGGTGGGGGTCCTGGCTGGGTATGTGGACTTGTGCTATGGAGGCGCTACGCCCTTGCAGGCCTCATGATGCTGGTGACTTTGGCAGCCAGGACCAGTTGTTGTAAAGTTCAATTAGGGAGACCACCAATCAACAATAAACTGTCTTTTACTAAAAAGCAACTTGGTGGGAACTATGTACAGTAAATAACGGGTGCAATACTTCACAAATGTTTCCTTTAACAAATGGAGCATCTTCAACATCTTCACATACATTCTACCTGTCCTTCTCAGAATGACTCGGTTCTGCCTCACTCAGTCCTATATCTTCCCCACTACCCAACACAGTACTATAGTCCAGTTAGTGAGAGTCCTATTCTCAACCTTCTTCGCTCTTAAGGGAACTAGTTTGCCAATATGGCCAATACTTAGCTTCTCTACTTTTGACGCCTTGGAACTCCCACCTGGGTCAATCTCTTCATCTTACATTCTCTGTCCCTACCTGGCCCTTTACATCTCTGAGTTATAAACTTGGGGCCGTACTGCTAAGCATCCTGTCCCAGGACCCATCTCCATTGCATCGTCCTATGGTCACTGGTCACTTCTCTTTTTTTCTCTTTCTCTTTACTCTGGGTCACGCTTTCCACTGCCTCTCCACTCACGTCAAGGACACCCACATCACACAGCTCTGCTCACTAGTCAGACCATATCTCTTTACTCTGGGTCACGCTTTCCACTGCCTCTCCACTCACGTCAAGGACACCCACATCACACAGCTCTGCTCACTAGTCAGACCATAGGTCTGCTTTCACTGCATGCTGGGCCCTATCTGACATCCTTACAGGAATCTGACTCTATCCTTTCACCTTAGTCCCTCCCACTTTGGGCTAGTCCCAACTATTAACGGCAAGTCTCCCTACTGTTGAGAAGAACACAACACCAACACTAGTAACACATATTACAATCCACATTATACAATATAGCAATACGCATGTTCTTCAAGGGGGGACGTGGGAAGTATATCCATCTTCTTACATACTTACCTGTCATAACATTTTGTTTTGTATTAACATGTCTTTATGCATAGCCAGTTCTGCTGCTCTGCGTCCACGTACTCAGCTGAGCTCTATCAAGTGACTTGACTGCATATTCGACTCCTCTGTTCCACACTGTTCCACGTGACTTCCACCATTTCGATCTCCACTGTTCCTTGTGTCGACCAGTATATCCAGCTCCGCTGTTTCATGCCACTCCAGGTTCCTTTGTACTAATCCAACTCCGCTGTATCTCACTGCACCAAAGTCTCCGATCCAAGCTGTTCATCCAGACGGCTTAGCAAATGCAAATCAGCTGGTGGAGCAAAACACCAGTTTTATATATTACTGTGGAATATTTATTTTTTGGAGGACCCAAGTTGAGTTTTGGCAGTGGAGGATAATTGGACACTCATTAAAAAGATTGAGAGCTGTCATTGATTTAGTTGTTTGGATGTCCGAGAAATGGAGGATTTTATATTAAGTGCTGGAATCATTAATTACCCCTGAGCATACTCGTGTTTCATAGATCAGAAAAACTACTATAAATACTGGCAAGCACCTTGATTTGAACTTCGAAGATGGGACTTTAATTTGAGTGGACATCTCCTTTACCTTAGATTCTCCTAAAGGACTTTTAAATGAAGGCTATAGAGAGTGTTTAAAGCTTTGCTAAAACATAAGAAATACTTTAATCTTTTCTTTTAAATCATGTCAGATGCCAAAATCCAAAGTACCCATCAGTTTCCGAGATGAGTAATTCTACATTTGTGGAGCTTCAATAACATGGAAAGTCCTCACAAGCTCGCAACCACCATCATTTGTAAACTCAAGGACGTACAGAAATCTGAGCAGCTTCAATTATTCTAAATCACCGAGACCAGTGTATAGAAAGATTTAGAATTCTTGTAGTGATTTACATTTTTAGAGTACTTTCCACTTGGAATTGAGTCAAGCAACATCAGAGAGTCTCTGTCAGAGAAATATTGAGTAAATCTGAAGATGGTGCAGTGGCCCAAACTTAAGGCCCCGTCACACTTAGCGACGCTGCAACGATCCAGACAACGATATGACCTGTCAGGGATCGTTGCTGCGTCGCTATGTGGTCGCTGGTGAGCTGTCAAACAGGCAGGCTCACCAACGATCAAGGGAGCAGCGATATCGTGGAAAGAATCTTTCCACGATGTCCTGCTCCGGTTACCAGCCTGCTGAAGCAGGAGCAGGCTGGTAACCATGATAAACATCGGGTTACTAGGGGCACACGCGCACCTAGTAACCCGATGTTTACCATGGTTACAACTCTGCTACAGTGAGCGGGACGTTACCGCTCACTTTAGCAGGCTCGTAACCATGATAAACAACGGGTTACTAGGGGCGCGTGTGCCCCTAGTAACCCGATGTTTATCATAGTTACCAGCCTGATCGCTGCTCCCGTTGGTCACACACAGCGATGTGTGCTGACCAGCGGGAGGGCAACGACCAAAAAATGGTCCAGGACACTTTGCAGCGATCAGCGACCCCACAGCAGGGGTCTGATCGCTGCAAAGTGTCACACATAGCGACATCGCTGGTGAGGTCGCTGTTGCGTCACCAAAACCGTGACACAGCAGCGATCTCGCTATGTGAGACGGGGGCTTTAAACCAAAACCTGAAGTGGGTCATTACTTCTGCAAAGGACTTTTGTGTAGATTTGGTCTTTCAATTCCCAAAAATGTGAAATTCAACAAAGTAGTTTTTAAAGGGTTTGTCCTTTTTAGATGATTTCTTTCCCTTTAAAGGGTCACCAAAAAATACCTTTATTATAGGATGTTTTAGTGGCACAATTCCCAACAATTAACTGTAATCTTAAGGAAAACTGGCATCACCTTTTTAATTTTTCTAGAGCACTCCTACAGGTGAAAGAAAGTATTGCACTTTGTCCATTAAGACCAATGAAGTGCTTTTTGTAGTGGATAGCTACTCCAGAAAAAGGATGAATAGTTTGAAATGTACTAATATTTTTTCATTATCTCATAGGATAGAAAAATATCTGTACTTTATGCTACATTATGGGGGCTGGTCTACTACGTCAGGCTGTCCGCCTCCAGTAGGCATACATGCTCGAAAATTATGCACAGCAGAGCACACATTTACTCTGCTGGCACCATTATAGTCTATGGCCCCATCGGCGCATATGTCCAAATCCTGTTTTGCGGAGGGTTCAGACGTAAGCCCTGACAGGGCCACCGAAAGGGTGCAGGAACGCATTGTGAAAGTACCCTAAGAGTGTTACTGCCATAGTCCAGGGGCTGCTCAACCCAACAATCAGTTGATTATTTGGGTCTTCTGATGTGATCCCAAGCAGTCAGTTATTTTATCTACTAGGGGAGGACACACCTTATATGCAGCTTGTGCAGATACATAAAGGCCCAGTCGGTAGGGGGTTCAAAATTACCTAAAAGCAGCTTTTTAATATCTATGAGATTAAATGTAAGGGGCTGAGCTAGTTAGTTTCAAGGCTGGCACATTGTTGCGATATGTTAACAGTACCACACCGCCCACATCACACATCAGCATAGTAGATGTGCCATAATGTTCCTGTCACGTAAGGTGTGGAACCCAAAGGGAAGAGGGGGGGGAATCCCAAACACTAGGGAAAGGGGAGTGGAGACCCCTAAGCAGATCTAATATCACCCTGCTTACCCTTCCGTCCCTATATAGGTTCCACACCTATCACCGAGCAGAACCCTAAACCCTATATGTCCCTAGAGCTTAGCCCTAGATAGGGAGGGGGAGGGGTGAGCACTGGTCAGGCCCCACTTCAAACTAAAGACAACAAGGTAGACAAACAAAAAGGATAAACTTAGCTTGAGCAGACACCAAAGGGGAAATGCCAACTGTCCTCCAAGGCACCAGGGAAGAAGTCAGCCAACAGCTAGTGCTCCAAGCATGCACAAAGGTACATAGAAGTATCACCAGCAATTTCCTGAAGCAAACTGAGAGTGTTTAACTCCCATGCAAGGGTGTGTCAAACAGCAGCAGGAGGTAGGTTGCCGCTGAGTCTTAAAGGAAGAAGGATTAAGAAGGTGTCTGCAATGCCAAGCGCAGTGACCTTCTACAGCCAGATCCAGAGCGACTGTCTATTACACCTGACACACCTGTGACAGTTCCGCAGTTGCTACATTTGTACATGGTGCTTTAGACTGAGTTTTTTTTTAAAGCTAAGGGCTCATACAATTTTTTCTACCCCTGCTCCTCACCATATATAATTTTTCTTTAATAGGGAGATACATATTTCATTGCACTTTTTAAAGTAAATCAATATCCCTTTAATATACAGATGCATCAGGTTTACTCCATAGATCTGATTATTGATATCGACTGGAATTGCCTTTGAAACAGATCAGTGAATGAAATCTAATATACGTGTAATCTTTCTAGAACAACATAAAAACGCCAATTCCTCTTTCCTTACAGATGTGCATTAATGGCCGAGACACTTCTATTCCATTTCCCATTTATTTGCCCAATTAGAGCATTTTACTGATTTTGTTTTAGTGAATCGCGGTTTTAAAATTTCACTTACAGGTTTATTTCTGTGCACGGCACAGATGATCTCATAAATTATTAGCAAGGGTATTAAGAGAAAATGTGTCTGTGTACAAGCTGAGCAAAATCTCTCTGTACTTTGTGCAATATTATTGACTGCCCTGCTCTGCAATTTTATTTATTCCTCATTTTTAGCCACATAGTGATGGTTGGGATTTGATCCTTATTTGTAGGCTGAGAGGGCTGACCTTCAATAGGGTGCACTGACTGCTCCTGCTGGACTGGGGTGCCCTAAGCTTCTGCAGCCTAAGACCACCACAGAGTTTAATACCAATGGGATAGCAATGCCATGCAGATGTTGCATAGTATTCGTGTTGTATTATTTTATATACAAAGCTTTTGCTTGATCACTGTATGCTAGTATTATTTGATCACTGTACGGTAGTTTTTAGGCAGTATATTGCACTGTTAATTAGCCCTGTATAATATATTATTTAGTAGTGCCTGGTGATGATAGCAGACATACTGTTTCATGGTTGAGAATTGTTCTGGATTTCCCTGGACTCGTGATGGGTTTACCGGATGGGTAGGGTGGGCGTGTTACTGGGAATGGTGAGTTTTTCCCTTTAGGGGACATGACTTAAACATCCTCAGAAATGTTGGCAACTATGACTGGTGCCTAAAATTCCACATTACATGATGGTACACCATATAGGGTTGAGGAAAAAAACATAAGACACCGCACAGGACCAGTACTAACTTGATAACTCGGGTCCAACCATTGGAACCCCCAGTGATCCTGATCCTAACTGGTGCCTGGTCTCCACTCCATTCATTGATTAGGAGTCTGCCAAGCACTGCACTTGGTTATTTCCAGTAATCCCATAGAAAATGAATGATGCAGAAGCCATGGAAGTGCACCTCCACTCCATTCAGGATTGAGATGTGGATCCCCGTAATCAGTGTTTCAGAGCCCCAATCTCAGGGTCCCAGCGGTGGTACAATCAGAAAGCTATCCCATATCGTATGGTTAATGGATGAAACTGTAGGTCCAGGTCACCTCACACAAATTATTTCCTATAATGTTCAAATTTGAACTTGCAATATACACAAGACATTTAATTTTTTTCTTCTCAGACACCTCTGCCTACGCGTGTTCACTTCTGCTATCCGCTACCATTTTGGGGCTGGTCTCATCATTAATGACAGCAGTTTCATTCTTTTTCTAACATATTACTAATAATTACACATCATAATATGCATTGTGATCGTGACCATGACCTTGCTCCGGATTTCACTCTCGCCCTGTCCTTTGTCTGCCTAGCACCTGTTGGATGACTCCTGGTCTTGGTCCTTTGCTACATAACTGACTATGTTCTTGTTTTATCCTCTGGTCGGTCACATCTGACTCCTACCCCAGAGACAACTGTTGGCTCCTTTTCTATACCATGCTATTACTGCTTCAAATCTTCCACCATCAATTCATGATTAGTTTGAGGAGCATGATCTAGGGATCCACCTGCAAAAAAAGGGTGTTCAAGATGGAAGTCAGAGAATTCCATAGATTCCATACACCAAATGGATTTTGCTTAGATAATCCACTTCTCTTGCATGAGACCATATCGATGTGAAGTGTCTATTAGATCACAATCATTACAATGGGTTCCTAACCTCCAAACATCAACATCAGGAAATATGTCACTGAGCCACTGGCTACCAAAGACCATGGCAATGAACCCCTGGGCATTAGTAAATGTACAGAGACATATCTTAAAGCTACTGGACCCTAATGGCTTAGGGTCCTAAAATATGAAATATGCCCTCAGTCCTCCATGTGTCACCCAGAGTACTGTTGTCTTCTTACTTTATGTTACTTGAAGGCTTTTTGATCCACGCAGACACCTGGGCTGGGCTACAACTTCTGTCTTTGCCTAACAATTAACTACACCCCTGTATCATCCAAGGATTGAGGTAATAAACTACTGGACACATGAATTATGAGACAAATGTATTAAACACTATGGACTGGCACACAAAACCACCATGACATATTAATGGGCTACTTAAGGGCTGGACATCACAATCAGGGTCCAGAGTCAGACTGACCTGTAAGAATATGAAGAAATTCATTGATCGGCCCGGACTGCATCTCTGTTCCATTAGAAGACAACCTCAATTGGATGTGACTTTGACAACAATAAAGGCCTCCATACAGATTAGACTAAAATCATCCGAACCTTCTCATATCAACCAGATTGGAAGTCTGTCTAATATGTATGAGGGACTTCCAGCTCTTCTCAAACACATGATATTGGGGGATAGAAGACTTGGATCATTGGAATTTCAATAGTTGATCCTTTGCTTCTCCTTCGAGATAGTCCAATGCCAGAGCAGTCAGACCAAGCGTTCGTGCATATGGGGGAGTCAGGAGAGATAATAGATTGTTTGGCGGATGTCTAATGTTCATCAGATGCTTTACTTGCCATTAGGGTCTATTGCTTTTGGGATGATTCACAAATATACCACTAGGCTATAAATGATGGGAACCCCAGTCCGATACTGGCTGAAATATAGAACGTGACTATGGACTTGATGTCAAGAACTGGTGGCACTGGAAGATCATAGAATGTTAGAGTTGGAAGTGACCTCCAAGGTCATCTTGTCCAACCCCCGGCTCAATGCAGGATTCACTAAATCATCTCGGACAGATGTGAAAGTCAGAATACTTATGGGATACAAATGGATCTCATGAGAGTCAGTGTTCTTGTACGGTAAAAGTGCCTGTTGCCAGATTTTCTATGTAAACTAAAAACATATGCGGCCCACAAATATAGATTTTAGAAACGTTTTCTAAACAAAATGAGGTTTTCAGTCTTGTCTTGTCAGTAAATTTATGATCACCCTCTTTACAAATAATCACATCGGCACCAAAACTATGCGCCTATTCTTAGACACAGCCAATTTAAGATATTTCTGTAATAATTAGCTCCACATTATTGGATCATGTTTCTCCTCTAAAATCATTAAAACTTAAATTAAGTGTTCTGGTAACATGCTATCCTCTTCGTGTTGGTCTTGGTCGCTCTTGACTTTGCGGAATCCTATATAAAGTGCTTTATTTTGCTCAACCAGGAGACAGTCGCGAGCGAGTTGAACTGAAGGGCAGTCCTAAAGCAGTTAAGTAATTAAGAGAAAGTCAGTGACAGCTATAGCAAAGCCTGGACAGAGACTGGCTCCATTGAGCTGGATTAATGACAGCGGCCATCCACTACTGCCATTAGCATGTGATCATTAATTATAATACTCTGTCAATAAGATCTGCGACCTTCTTATGATCACGGGCATTTGTCTAAATTACATGCAAAATGTGCCACAATGTCATCTCTCCACCGTGCACAAGGCTTCCATTTATTCGTTCTAATGAAGGCGTCAAAGTATACCATCAGCGATGGACGAGCTGAAGTATAAAATTGGCTTCTTCATTAGTCAAAAATCACTAAACAGTTAATAAAGAAACATCTTTCTTAGATCATGTTAGCGGTTACCCTTTATGTGATTTACATGTTACGATATTTAATCCCTTCTAGACAATTTTTAGATTTAACTTGTACATTATTTCCTCTCTTTCTTCCAAGAACCATAACTGATGTACCAATACATAAAATGTGGGGAAGGGTTTAAAGAGAACCTGTCCCCTTTCCTTACTGGTTTGAGCATTGGAGGTCTGACTATTAGAACCTGTCAAGCATGCAGGTGGCACATGTGGATCGTCAACCCACTGTGCCAGGGGGCCGGGCTTACCTAGGAGGGGCGTAGGTAAGCGGTTACCTGTTTTTCACTGGAGTTCTTGATGGTAGAGTTGGACTTGAGCTGCTGGTAGGCGACAGGTGCCACTCCCAGGCAGTCCAAAATACTGCAGCTGCTAACCCCAGGGGTCAACTCGCAGACATATTCTGGCAAGACAGGACACAGACTCTGTTCAGACAGCACAAGTTCTGGATTTTTGGGCAGAATGGATACTGACACGGAGTCAGAGATAGGGCTGGATTCGGATTCTGGAACAGCCTTCGACAGTACGGACTCTGGAACACTAACCAGGAATGACACAGGTGCAGGTTCTAGTACTGACTGAACGGTTACAGAGTTAAGGTACAGCCAGTATGGCTTCAGGGTTCAGGTACTGCTGGTGCGGCTTCCTTCAGGGTTCAGGTACCGCTGGTGCGGCTTCAGGGTTCAGGTACTGCTGGTGTAGCTTCCTTCAGGGTTCAGGTACCATTGGTGCAGCTTCAGGGTTCAGGTACTGCCAGTGCAGCTTCCTTCAAGGTTCAGGTGTCGCCAATGCAGCTTCAGGGTTCAGGTACCGCTGGTGCGGTTTCAGGGTTCAGGTACTGCTGGTGCGGTTTCCTTCAGGGTTCAGGTACCACTGGTGCAGCTTCAGGGTTCAGGTACTGCCAGTGCAGCTTCCTTCAAGGTTCAGGTGTCGCCAATGCAGCTTCAGGGTTCAGGTACCGTCGATGTAGCTTCAGGGTTTCGGTACCGCCAGTGTGGCTTCAGGGTTCGGGTACTGCCGGTGCAATTTCAGGGTTCAGGTTCTGGCCACACAAGAATCAGAGAATCAGGTTCATTTTCAACTTGATAGTTCACTATAACTAGCATAGCAATAAAGCAGGGTTTCCATCTCCACAACAGAATTGGGTTTGTCATAGAGTCCAAAGCAGAGCTGATCAGCATTATAGCAGAGTTATCCAGCAGTATAGTGGAGCTGGATTTGTCACGTCGGTCAAAGACTGGAGCAGTTCATAATGGCATAATAGACTGAAACAGTATATAGTAACATAGTTGCATAAATATCAACTACCTGAATACTCAGGCAGTGCTCCGCCTGAGCAGCTTGAGAGGGTGACATGACTGAAGTGCATTGACTTGTCATGGAGAGCTGATAGTTAGGTGATGTTAGGTGAGATGATGATGAAAATTAAACATGTTATACGAGTGAGATGGGACTCTCGGACTTAACTCTTGCTGAAAATTAGGAGGTCAAAGTCTTCAATTATAGACTTATGGACACATTAATAGACACTCTGCATAGATAAAAATGTTTAATTTCCTCCTAATCCTGTAAATGTTCGTTTTACTAATGGTATGACATGTGCTGTTCCTCTGTTATCCCTCCTAGAAATGTAAATATATGAATTAGTTGACTGCTGGAGTTAACCAGCTGGGGAATGTCTAATGAGTGCTGACAGTGTAACACCTTGTAGGTAATAGTAATGTCCGGTTGGCAAGTTATTCATAAGTATTCAGGAAGAAAAACAGGAGCAGAGCTACAAGGAGAACCTCTCCAGAATTGTTATTACATGTGGAATACAAGTATTTACTAAAACAGACATAGAGTATCAGGAGGGGGGAAACATTCTCTTTTGTGTGGCTAAGTTTATGGTGTCTGCCTGGTACTGCGGCTGATGTATCAGTCAATGGCTTTCTCATAAAGAACACTGGAGCAGGGCATCCGGATAGGCGTGCTACTGCCTACATATGGGAAAGTCGGCTGAATCAGTATAGAAGAAAACAGGAAATTAGCATTCATCCAATCCTTTGGTGGACAAGGGCCATTTCACGTCTAGCCGACGCTTCAACGGGTCCAATCTCAGCATGGGAAATTGGTACCTAGTTATTATTTTTCTACGTGGGAAAGTCGGCTGGGATGGCTGTCGGCCGAACGATCAATGGAAGCATCGTTCACCCAACAGCCATCTAAGTGTATGGCCAGCTTTACAGGCAGCGAATTAAAAGTCTGTCAAATTTGATCTTGATCTCCTGTGCTCTAAACCCCTCTCTTACTAGTTACAAGCCAGCTATAACCATATAATATAATCCTAGCCTGTAGATGCTCCTCTCAACTCTATAAAAAGAAACCAGTGGATGCCTGTGAATCCATTCTGATAGTTGCCAAGGCATTTCCAAACACTCAAAGGGTTGGGAAAGATCTGTCAGATTCCGGGGATATAAGGAGGTATGTAGGAGGTTCTAAATCAGGAAAAGCTGAAAAAATGGAGGAGGCTGTAATGAACTTGACCTATTTTTATCACCTATCTGTTCAACCTATTTTAAGGGAAGTCGAAGAGACTACCTTATTATTATTAATACTGCTCTATCTATAAGACAAGATATTGTGACCTGGATATTTTATTTTACCTTACTTAAAGGAGTTATACCAAGTTTGAAAGTTATCCTCTATCTGTACTTACCTTACTTAAAGGAGTTATACCAAGTTTTAAAGTTATCCTCTATCTGTACTTACCTTACTTAAAGGAGTTATACCAAGTTTGAAAGTTATCCTCTATCTGTAGAGGAAGTCTGAAGAGCACAGTGTGAACGGAATGGTGGTCGATCATGTGCACCTCCGCTCCATTCATTCCTAATTGGATCAGGCAAATAAATGGAATGGAGGTGTGCATGGTCCTCCACCACTCCTTTCACACCGGGAACCCTGGTTCTCAGGATTGGTAGGGGTCCCAGTAGTTGGATTCCTCAATGATTGTGAAGTTATCCCCTATCCCATCGATAGGTGATAACTTTTTAACTTGGTACAACCCCTTTAACCTTAGTAATATGGTTTAAAAACCCAAGACTTGACTAGGAAACACTATTAGTTCTGAAACTATTACCTCATTAGGAACCTTAGGGTCAAAGCAACAGGTCAAAACAGCATCAATACTTGTATTCCATAAATATCATCCCTTGAAGACTCATATCATCTCTTGAAGAATCTCTTGGAGACAGTTTTGAGCTTCATGTCCCAGTAGAATATTTTTGTTTTTTTCTTCCCTTTTCTGGTCATTGTAACTTTTACTCTTATATCACTGTATGAGGCTTTGTTTTTTTTGTGGGGAAATACTAAAACTGAGAATTTAGCCCTGCACCATCATGGCCACTTTCAGAAGAAAATTAGGTCACAATTTCAAAAGCCTTACGTACTTCAGTTTTTTTTTTTGTTTTTTTTTTAACTTTTCCTCTTACTACCATTTTTCATCATACAAATAAAAAGATTTGGGCCCCTTGGCCCCCTGTACCCCTGGGCTTCTGAGTCCCATAGAGACTGCTATATCTTCTACACTGGTAGTTACACCCACATTATTGGAAATAAACACAGTAGAAAACTAAATAACCCCCCCAAAAAAATAAAAACCTAATAGCCCCTATAACTTATTGAAAAACGGTATACTATTATTTATAGTTATCTGATATTTACCAACTCTTCTGTAATGTCCGGGAGGATCAGAGAAAATCAAGAGTTGGCTACTCTCCCGGGTGACCCCGAACCATGAAGGAAAGCTGCTCTTTTAGAAAGTCATTATTCAGGGGCAGGTAATAGAGCATGGAATAACCATGAATGGTAGGTGACCCCAAAATAAGGGCGTGATCATGAAAATGCATTCATCAGAACCCTCCCGAAGATCGATCCCTGAAAGTCGGTAAGTATAAGTTATCTACAGTTGACCCATGTGTTGCAGTTATGGACAACATGCAGGCTATTGCTCAGCCGCGGGAGACCCATAAAAAAGTTTGAACCCAACTTTTGGTTTAAATCAGAGAAATTTGGTTTGTGAAAATATATTGAGTCTTTTTGGAAGTTGACTGTCGGTCTGGGACCCTAGTGGTAGGTTCCAAGGGGGCCAGATAAAAGCTACTCCGACTATGCCATGGCTAGAGAATTTAGATCCCAAAATTGATCAGCTAAAGTACAAAAAAAAAAAAACACCAAAAAATATACAAAAAAAATAATTGATAAATTTTTTTGTTATTTTTAAATTTTCGAAAATTGGGTGCAGATTTATTTCTTTTCTCGGCATGAAGTATAATCTGAGAGAAGCATCAGGTAAACATGTTTTAATTGTTCATTTCAGATCTTGCAAGATGTCAAATAATAATAATATTGTTGTACCGGAGTTCCCTTCCAGACTTCCTAATTACTAATTACCTTACAGAATGCTTGGAGTAGGACTAATTACACCAATGCGGTTCATGACCATCCATACAGTATAGCAGTACACACTATGTAAATTCTGTCTCACCTACGGTTTAATGACAGGAGGTCAGTTCTACCCACGTTTCTTCCAAACGTTGCGTTTAATTATGTAATAAGGGAAAGGTTGTAGAAAGCTGTTAACTGTTACCTCAAATGTGTTTTTTTTTTTTTTTTTTAGCTTTGGCGCCAGGAGAGAAATAGTCTGCAGCTTCCCTTTTTCTGTCTTGCAAAATCTGAGAGTTGAACAGGTGTGTGTAATCGTGAACCGCAGCCACGAGTCAAACTGTTGCCGCTCTAAAAATTCCATCAGCCATTGTACGTGGGTCTAGAAATTGCACAAGTTTTTTTTTTTTTACTTTCTTCCACAGTCCTCTTTTATGACTCATGTTACTTTAGGTGATTTCTATTATGGTGCAATAACAAAAGCATTTCCTCTAACTTGCTGACCTGGACTTATTTTGTGTATTGCATTTATAGCTATAAAAGAAGTCATTTATTTTTCAATGTGTTTTTACTCCGCACCTTCAAAAAATGACTGTTCTTCCATGACATATATCATCTACTAGGGTACATCTTTATTGGAAATGAATACTACTGATATGCTACTTTACATGCACATATGGACCTGGATCTGTGTCACCCCCCATCAGTCCTTTGGAAAGAGGGATACGAAAAAGAATACTCCCATATTTGCAAAGTTTGATCAGAGTTTGAACAGAGTGTGATCATAATGAGATTCCATTCTCTCTCAATGGAAAAAATAGCTTCCATCTTCTCCATTCTGTGAGTGGGCGGAAATCAGACTGCACTCAGATGTCATCCGAGTGCAGTCCGATGTTTTCCACGCACTCATTAACTTGCATGGCTGAGTGCGATCTGAATATTGGATCATGCATCGAACATGTGCACGGCCTCATAGCATAATATCGGTCTGGGTACGATCCGATGTTTTGTTGTTTCGCACTTGGGATGAAAATATGGTCGTCTGCACCTGCCCTTATTGTGAAATACAGATAAATCTAATCTAATGCCCACCTCACACTGCCATACAGGGTCTACATAAAAATATATCAAGCTATGTGCACGCACTGTGTTTTTGATGTGTTCTTGTTGATTTTTCTACGCACAGATTTGGTGCAGAAAATCCGCAGTTTTACAGTACCAGCAAAGTGAATGAGATTCCTGAAGTCTCATGCACACGTTGCTTATTTTTTCCTTGCAGATTTGCAGCAGATCCAAATCTTCAGCATGTCAATTGTTGCAGCGTATTTCATTCATACTAATAAGGGGAGAAAATTACACATGTCAAAAAAGCGGCAAAACGCAAGTATTTTACACAACGTTTTTCCTGCCAACGCATCAGGATTTGCAGCAGAATTTTCTGTTGTATAATCCTGAATGTGTGCACATAGCCTCATAGTTACTGCATTACAATATCTTAATAAGAGTGCTATACAGTGCCCAAATAACACTACCATACGTCATAGAACCATATAGTGACCACACAGGGCCGGCGTCAGCACCCGGCGTACCCGGGCAAGTGCCGGGGCCCTGGAAAATCAGAGGGGCCCACCGCTCACTCACTGTCGGGGCCCACCGCCCACTCACTGTCGGGGCCCTGGCCGCTTCCTCGGCACCTGTTCAGTGATGCAGGCGCTGCTTGATTGCCAGCACTCCCCCAGTCCCAGACATGGCCGCGTGCTGTCCGGCTGTGTCTGCTAGTAATGACACGGAAGGGTCGACGGCACTGCACCTTTAATTGTGCTTGTGTGTCGCCCCTGCCGCGTCATTACTAGCAGACACAACCGCACAGCGCGCGGCCATGTCTGGGGGAGTGCCCGCAATCAAGCACCGTCGGAGGTCCTGCACAGATGGGGGGGGAGCGGCCCGGACCCGACCGCAAGTGGGCCCCTCTGATGGTCCAGGGCCATGATGTCTGTGACACGCCGGGGGCCCTGAACTGCCCCATACCCGAGGAGCTGCTGGACAGGACACTGGACCGGAGACAGGTGAGTGAGGCTTCCCCAATCGCCATACTAAAAATATTAGTAATGGGTCTGTGTGAGTGCATGTATGTGAATGTCAGTGTGTATGACTGTGTATATATATTTGTCTGTTTTATATATGTTTTTAAGAATTTGTGTAAAAATGTGTGTATGTCTGTATGTGTACACGTGTGTGCGTGCATATGTCTGCGTACCGTGTGTGCGTGCATATGTCTGCGTACCGTGTGTGCGTGCGTGTGTCTGCGTACCGTGTGTGCGTGCATATGTCTGCGTACCGTGTGTGTGCGTGCATATGTCTGCTTACCGTGTGTGTGCGTGCATATGTCTGCATACTGTGTGTGTGCGTGCATATGTCTGCGTACCATGTGTGTGCGTGCATATGTCTGCGTACCGTGTGTGTGCGCATGTCTGCATATGTGAAGGATGAGGTGGCAGGCTGGGCCCTGTGTACTATATATATATTTCTCCGCCGTATCTGTGCATCATGAATCGTGTATGTGTTAAAAGGGGCCCACAGAGACTCTTTCGCCCGGGGCCCAGAAAAACCTGGAGCCGGCCCTGTGACCACATACCGGTACAAAATACTCAGTACTATATAGAGCCTGAATAATGCCCATGTATAGCACCACCGCTAACATCACAATCTATGTTTCTGATCAGTCTACATAAAAGTCATGCACAACCATGAATAGTTTGGTGGAGGCTACGGGACAATTTTTCCCCAAGACAATAATGCCAAAATCATCAGGTAACCTAATACGTTTTTTTTGTTGATGCCACCAGGTGCAACAATCATGAATACCTTTATAGGGCTTTAAAGGGTTTTTTCCACAGCAAATTACATTTTTCACCTATCCACAGGACTGTTGATAAAGGTATGATCACAGGGGGTCTGACCACTGGAACTTCTCCATATCACAAAAACAAGGAGGCCAAAGTTGCCAAAGTTTCCTGTTTGAATGGAGCAATAATGCCTGACCAACCACTACTCCTTTCACTATCTATTAGAACTTTGGTTGCACGTGTGCAGTATCGATCCCGTAGACCCATTATAAGAAATGGACTGTATTACTGCTCCATTCAAACAGGGACTTAGCCCCTGATTCATGTAAATGGCAGAGGACTCTCTACAAGTCATGTATATTTTTTTCCCCTAAAAACCTTCTTAAAATTAATCTTGTAATTATTTTGACTGCCCTGGTAGGTGTAAAAGTAGACTTTGTTCTCTCCCCGATTAAAGGGTTATTTCATGAGTGGTCTTGAGGAGTGCAGCCTGGCTTCCTGCTTACCAAGGGTGGGTTTGCTCCTGAATGATTGACAGTTGAGACCATGGTCAGATCTGTGTGCTCTTCGACACTGCAAGTAAAGGCAGCTATGCCTCTTCAGCATCGGAGGAGCACAGGGCCACCGAAGATGGCCGGATCCACTGGCTGATCCACCGGATCCACTGGCTGCTTACATTTCTCCTTTCCTAGAAAACCACCACTATGGAATTAAAAATTCCTCTATTCTTTCAAAGTGGGAGAATTTTTAATAGTAAGAAAACTGTAAAGTTAATTGTTTTTACAAGCACTTTGCAATTTTACCCACTTCGTGTTATGAGAATGACCCTTTATAAATAAATGACCCTTAGGTTTATATTCTACCTTCTTCTAGATCCAAAATCTTATTTTGAGTGAGGTTGCACCTATAGAACTTTTTTCTGTTTCCATTCTACACTATTAAGTAACTATGTTGGGTCATAATTCATTTTGAGTCAACTAATTGCTACACGTCATTAAGATTACCTATGGGAATGGACGCACTGGAGACTGGTAGTCTGAATTATTTTACTTTTACCTTTATTTTTTCCTTTTTATGCTTTTACTGACACATTAATAATGTGTAACATATTTTGTAGATTATACGAGTGCTTGGAAATTAGTATATTTTCCGTACGCCCCCACAGAGCCGCCAATAATCCTCCCACTGAATTCAAACTCCTTTACGAACTCACCTACTTAGACCAATGTTTTTTCTGGATGACTGAACCTTGTAGAGCTGGAATATTATCTCATACACTGTCTTATAAATACTCAATATTCACAAATGTTATTTCTTTGCATGGCAACGCTTGGTAAATAGTGTTTGTCTATATCTATCTATCTATCTATCTATCTATCTTTCTATATATATATATATTCTACAAGTCCTTTATATTTAACCCACTTTTTCATCTGCAAAAATTTTGCAAACAGTTGAAACAGGAGGGGCATAGATAAAGGATTGATATTAGAACCTCTGAGTTGTAGTAAATATTTCTATGGCGGCCAACTCCCTCCCAATTGGATGCAACTGAGAAAATAGAGCAAATTGCTACAACAAGAATAGATTTACTTAAAATTAGCCAGAGATTTTGAGCAGTTTTTTCAATTTGGAGTACAGGTGTTACTTACCTATCTCGAATCCAAAGTCGGGCTCTACTGCCTTCAACTCTTTCTGCTGCCCTTTGAGTAATGAGTTAGTGTTGTTTTCAGTGGCTATTCCTTCAGTGTTTGCCATGACCGTGTACGGCCAACCCGGGTTCCACCGTTTAACCCATTCCTCCCATTTTCCAGCACTCAGCTTTTCCCACAAATAAAAAACACTGCACATGTATTTCTTTTGGATAAATTTGGCCACAGCGGCCATTTTATTAACAAACAACATTAACATATTAACAGTGCTATAAAATAAATAAGAAGGGAGGGTTCTTGGAGTTCAAATTAGATCTGGCATAAATTAAACCGAACTTGAACCACCATGTTACCCTCAGCCGTCCATCACCAGCTCAAGGGCACCAACAGCTCCCAGGGTAAATGTGTCACCCCAGGCCTGGATGCCACAGGTAATAAAGGCTGTGTCTGAGAGCAGGAGGGAGGTTCCTTGGTCAGCACCTCCTGTCCCAGGCCAGTCGGGGGGAGCAGGCTGCCCCTATAAAAGCTGGAACTGGGGCAGGGTTAGAGAGACCAGAACCCACTTCTGAAGTGTCCAGAAGGGTTCTCAGAGAAAAGGGACAGGTCAGCAGCAGCTGAGGAGTCCGGGAGGCAGAGGAGGAACAGCAAGCCAGGGACAGAAGCGACGAGAGCCGGTCCTGGCTGAAAGAGAACTACACAACCGGACACTGGGGTCCGAGGCTGTCAGGGTTGCAAGCCCGGCAGCAGAGAACCAACCCGCGAGGGATTTCAGGTCCCTTGGCCTAAGAAGCCTGGAGGCTCCGCCACACAGAGGGACCAGTACAGCATGGAGAAGCAACAGGTACCTAAGGCCCGAATCACAAGCCATACAGGCGAAGTACACGGCCAGCTCAGGGACGTGGGCTATTACACCACGAAAAGGGGGATAGTCAGCAAGGGCAGAGAGAGAACGGTCTGCCTTCACACTCACCCTGACCAGTGGGGCTCGCCCCCATTGTTCTCAGACACCCAGGCCCATTCTTACCCGGTACTCCTGTTGGGTCATTAGTACTACCTACAATAAAGACCCTGAACTGCTTGAAGCGGACTCTGAACTCTTATTATTGCGGCCTGCACTATCACCCCCAGCATTCACATACGCTACCCTGAGGCTACACTCTTCCCATGGGGAGTTATTCTATCCTTGTGCTGCATATCAACATCAGCCTCAGCGGTCTGCCTTGCAACGGCGGTCACCCCTGACCGCAATCCACGGGTGGCGTAGTCGGACATTCATAACTCTACAAATAGACTGCCACAGCATTTGGTCTGACCACCCTGAGCTATGGGATCGGGTTGCCACTACTACCCCCATCATCACACTGAAGCCCGGTTCCGGGTGCCCCAAGGCCCAGGGGGTGAGTCAGCTTTGGCGTAGTCGGCAGCATTGTGACCAACCCGCCACAAACGGGTATTGCGTGCCTGAAAAAGACTGTATACGTACCTTAAAAGGAAGTTTCCCGCCATTCGGAGCCGTTTCCCGCCATCTTCAGCCGTTTTCCCGCCATCGAACGCCATCTTCGGGACGCCGCACGGGAAGAAGAGGGGTGTGGACGTCAAAAAAGCGCGAGACTTGAAGCTCCGCCCTATGCTGAGATGCTGCACAAGGTCCTGGAAGGAGAGAGAGCGACGCTGACGTCACCAGGACGCGACGCAAGGTCCTCGCCCCGAGCAGCGCGAGCGGAGCCGCGGCCTACAGAAGAGGATCGTCGGAAGGTTGGCCACGGTTAACTAGGGGGGAGGAAGATGTCGGACGCAGAGGGATCCTCTACCACCAGCATAGTCGCTGCAGCTGTGATGCCGTTTTCCATGCCCTATATCCCCGGAGCGGCCTGGCTGCCACAGTATGCTGGCGAGTCGCATACCTTGGGCGACTTTAAAGAAAGACTGTATAGCTTATTCAAAGTTTATCCCCTGACAGAAGAACAGAAAGTAAGCATACTGATAGGGCAGTTAACTGGTGCGGCCCAGCGGGAGGTAAAGTCTTGGACAGCTGAGGAGAAAAGGACTGTAAAGGGGGTTCTGACCCGTCTGCGGGACACCTTTGACACCCGTACCTCAGCAGAAATCAAAATGCGGTTCTATGGCTTTAAGCAGCGAGCCCAAGATAGTATCAGAGACTATGCCTTAAACCTGCAAGAAGCCCTGGGAGCAATCAAGCAAGCTGACCCTGGCACCTTGCAGGACACCGATAAACTGTTGACTGACCAGTTCATAGAAGGTCTGCTGTCCAGAGCCCACAGAACTCAGCTGCGCCTCATGGCCCTACTGAACCCCGATTTGACTTTTGCACAGTTCAAAGATAGGGCAATCCGGGTGCTCCGAGAACCCGCACCAGGTGGCGCTGTAGCTTCCCGGCGCCCTGCCATCACTTACCACCAGGGGGCGGTGCCCTACCCCGCAGACCTTGTGGGGGCTGATGCGCAGGCCCTAAATCCATCCCAGCCTGCAAACCTGCACCATCAGGTCCAAGAACTAACAAAGAGTGTGGCTGCATTGACCAGGACCGTACAGTCATTGCAGATGGAACTGTCAAGACCAATCAAGCTGGCTTCCAGTCCGGAGGATGTCCCGTGGCGTCGACAGAGGAGGATCCCGTCGTTCAGAGGGAGGCCCGCCGACCGTTACACTGAGGATGGACAGCCGATTTGCCGCCGTTGCAGCCAGCCAGGACACATAGCCAGGTTCTGTACTTTAAATGGGTCCGACCTGGGGCAGAGGGCCAGCCCCCAGGCATAAGGTCACCAGGCCCGTCTAATTGGCGCGATAAGTACGTGGGGGGACGCCCGGTTCTCCCCGTGGTGCTGGACGGTATCCCCATGAGTGCACTGCTGGACACCAGGTCTCAAGTGACTACCATCCCCTACGTACTTTTCAAGCGGTACTGGAGTGACGCTGACATAACCCGCTATCCAGATGATGACTTAAGCATCATCGCCAGCAATGGCCAACCCGTGTTGCAGGTGGGGTTCAGAGAGATGACCATCAAGATTGGTAAGGTTGAACTGCCGGCACAGAGAGTGATCATTGTGGACATTGAACGTCGTGAAAGTCACCCTAAAATAACCTTGGGTACTAATGTGATTGCAAACTGTCTTTCAGAAGTAATTGTGATTTTGCAGCAGGTGGCGATGAATGCGAACTCCAGCCAACAGAGGGTCCTCCAGAAAGAGATAAGAGCCCTGATGAGACGGCAACAGGTAGAACTGTCTGGTGATGAGATCGGTAGCGTGAGGATGAGTGACCCGTTCACCATTGCCATGCCTCCCAAAAGCGAAATGATGATCTGGTGTCGGACTGCAATCGGGTTAAGAGGGAGAGACTACCAAGCCATGGTAGAACCCGTGTACTCAGACAGCAGGCCCACCATTTTGACAGCCCGGGGGGTTGTTGATGTCCGCCATGGAAGGGTGCCTGTCCGGATCTTAAACATCTGGGAAAGGGAAGTACACTTGCCCCGGTACGCTACACTGGCCAAATTGTTTGCCATCGAACACAATGCTATCAGGGTCGTGGAACTCTTGCCTCCATCTCCCACGGTGGAGGGTAATGGCTCCCAGAAACACAAGGAGGACTGGTGCCAGAAACTCCATCTGGGTGCTGACTCTACTCCCCTGCACCAAAAACAAGGAGTCTACCGGGTGGTTCAGGAGTACGAGAGAATCTTTAGTAAGCACCCGCTAGACTTCGGCCGAGTAAAGAGAGTGGAACATCATATCCCCACGGGGAGCCACCTACCAATAAAAGAAAGACACAGACCTGTACCTCCTGCACATTATCAGAACACAAAGGGCATGCTGAGAGAAATGAAAGAAGCTGGGGTCATTAGAGATAGCTGTAGCCCCTGGGCAGCTCCCTAAGTTTTGGTAAAAAAAAAAGACGGTACCATGAGAATGTGCGTGGACTATAGAAAGGTCAATCGTATCACCCATAAAGACACATACCCGTTACCTAGAATAGAGGAGTCTTTAGCAGCCCTAAAATCAGCTAATTTCTTCTCTACTTTGGACCTTACTAGCGGGTACTGGCAGGTTCCTGTGGCAGAGGCTGACAAGGAGAAGACCGCCTTCACCACCCCGATGGGATTGAGCGAATTCAACTGTATGCCATTCGGGCTCTGCAATGCACCCGGGACCTTCCAGAGGCTGATGGAATGCTGCCTAGGGCACCGAAACTTCGAGACGGTCTTACTCTACCTGGACGATGTTATTGTCTATTTGAAGACTTACGAGGACCATCTAAAGCACCTGGCCGAAGTGTTCGAAGCCCTGGCAGGCTATGGCCTGAAGGTGAAACCCTCAAAGTGTCACCTGTTGAAACCGAAGGTCCAGTACCTAGGACACGTGGTGAGTGCAGAGGGAGTAGCCCCCGACCCCGACAAAGTTACAGCCATCAAGAGCTGGCCAAGCCCCTCTAACATCAAAGAAGTGAGGCAATTCCTCGGGTTGGTAGGCTACTACCGAAGGTTCATCCCCGGGTTCACTAAGATGGCAGCTCCTATGCAGGACCTCCTGATACGACAATCTAAGACCAGAAGCCAAAAGCCACCCTTCAAGTGGGACAAGCCGGAAGAGGAGTCCTTCTGCCAGTTGAAGATGGCCCTCACAGGGGATGAGATCCTGGCCTACCCCGATTATGGCCAGCCTTTTATCCTCCACACAGACGCCAGTAATGTGGGGCTGGGAGCCGTACTTTCGCTGAACCAAAAGGGCAGAAAAAGGGTGATCGCGTACGCGAGCCGGAAGTTGAGGCCCACTGAAAGAAACCCGGAGAATTACAGCTCCTTCAAGCTAGAATTCTTGGCAGTGGTGTGGGCCATCACAGAACGGTTTAAGCATTGCCTGGCCTCTGCAAAGTTCACTGTGTACACGGACAACAACCCGCTGACACACCTGGACAATGCAAGACTAGGTGCCCTACAACAGCGGTGGATGGCCCGGCTATCCAATTATGACTTCACAATCAAATACCGGGCAGGCAGAACCAATGCCAATGCAGACGCCCTATCAAGAATGCCCCACCTACCTGAAGGAGAAGACGACTCGGAAGAGCTGGAGGAAGTAGAGCTCCTTGCGTTCCACCGGTATGGGGCCACTCAGTACTCTCACCGGGTAAGAGACAAAGACCTAACCACCGTCATGTTCAACCCCTTACTCCACCACGGCTGGGCCGAAACGCAAGATAGTGACCCTGCAATTCGCCTGGTGAAAGACCTGTTAACCCAGGCAGATGCTAGCCCTGGCCCGGACGCTCCAGAGGAAGCCAAGCAGATATGGAAGGAGAAAAGCAGGCTATTCCTCTACGAGGGTAAGCTGTGCAGAAGGCTTGTCAACCACCGGACGCACAAGCTGACCTGGCAGGTAGTGGTCCCAAGGCGAGATGCAGCAATGGTCCTGGAGGCCTGCCATGACAGAGCGGGACACTTCGGGTGGAAGAAACTGGAGTTCCTACTGAGAGAGCGGTTCTACTGGGTCGGTATGAGAAGGGCCATAGAGAAGTGGAGCAGGGACTGCGGCCCATGTCACCTCAGAAGGAAGGACCGTACCAGCCAGAAGACACCCTTGAGGCCCATCGTCACTAGGCAGCCTCTTGAGTTAGTAGCTCTGGACCATGTGAAGTTGGCTCCAAGCCGCTCCGGCTACATCTATGCCCTCACGATTGTGGACCATTACTCCCGGTTCCTGGTGGAGGTTCCTGTTAAAGACCTGACAGCCCAAACAGCGGCCAGAGCCTTCCAGCAACACTTCTGCCGTCCACACGGGTATCCGGAACAGGTCTTGACAGATCAAGGTCCAGCGTTTGAGGCTGAAGTGTTCCAGGAGTTCTGCAACCTCTACGGCTGTAGGAAGATTCGGACAACGCCTTACCACCTGCAAACCAACGGGCTGTGTGAGAAAATGAACAATATCGTCATTGATCTCCTCAAGACTTTGCCCCTGGAAGAACGCAGCCTGTGGCCAGAGAAGCTGCCAGATCGACTTGTACAACCATATCCCGGTGAATGCTACAAATTGCATGCGGCTTACCTGATGCGAGAAAGACCAGGTAAGCTGCCTATAGACCTGGAGATGGGAGTCCTGACACCCGAGGACACCTCCCCAGACGCAGACTGGGATACGGAACGGCGGCTACAGTACAAGAAGGTACATGAGAGTGTGGAGAGGAGTCTGGCTCAAGCAAGAGAAAAGCAAGAGAGGCTCTTCAACCAACACGCCCCTGCTGGTACTCTGGAACCTGGTGAGCAGGTCCTGAAGCGGAAGAGAAGGCTTCACAAGCTGGACGACCAGTGGGAGAGAGACCCGTACACAGTACTGCAGTCCGACCACAACAACTCAAGGTATGTGTGATTACCAAGGATGGAGGAGAAACCACTAGCACCGTCTCCAGAGACCACCTAAAAAGGTGCCCCGAGCAACTACAGAGTGCAGGAGAAGATCAAGATGACCTTGAGCCCGCAGAGGACAAGGAAGAAATGGTCAGCACCGTTCTCGGAGAGTTCCCCCGGACCTGGACTCGGATAAATGACGCGATAGTGGTACCTACACTTCCTTCAACCTACCCAGCAGGAGCCTACAGGAGAGCAGGAAGAACAAGAGGAACAAGCAGCCCCGGAGGCAGAAGAACCCACGACAGCAGCCCAGGAGAGTCAACCCTCTGCTGACAGTGAGCCTGCCATGCCTGCAGTAAGCCAAAGGACCCGCAGACAGCTGCCTGTCCTGCCTGTGAACCCAGCTAGTAGCTGTACCCTAAATGATAGTGAGGAAAGCCAGGGTAGACGACCACCAGACAGTGGGTTACGGAGGTCAACCCGGAGCACTAGGGGTCAAATACCAGCTCGTTGGAAGATCTAAATGCACAGTGTATATATTTAATGTTTTATGTTTGTACCCTGGTTATTAATAATGTTTTTCCCAGTTTTTCTAGATACAATGGACTGACAGGTTATGGACAGTGAATAACCGGAACTGAGTTGTAGATAGTTGCACTTGGTGCCCTATTGTAAAGACGGCCACAGAAGAAAAACCTGTCCGGCGTGGCTCCCTTGTGGCCCAAAGTAGGTAGTTCAGCCTTGTCGCCACGCCCAAGGCCAGGAACTTGGGGTTTATGGAGACAGGTCCCCACATCGCTCAAAAAATACACCTAGTTGGGTGATATGGACACCCGGTCACGGAAGCGCCGTGGCCTTAAGGACAAAATATACTTGTACATATGTTATGTTATTGTATATGCCCTGTATTTGTGTTTCCTGTTTAGTCCCAGAGTACTAAACTTTACTAGGGGGGAATGTGTCACCCCAGGCCTGGATGCCACAGGTAATAAAGGCTGTGTCTGAGAGCAGGAGGTAGGTTCCCTGGTCAGGGACAATTAGCATGCAGCACCTCCTGTCCCAGGCCAGTAGGGGGAGCAGGCTGCCCCTATAAAAGCTGGAACTGGGGCAGGGTTAGAGAGACCAGAACCCACTTCTGAAGTGTCCAGAAGGGTTCTCAGAGAAGAAGGACAGGTCAGCAGCAGCTGAGGAGTCCGTGAGGCAGAGGAGGAACAGCAAGCCAGGGACAGAGGCGACGAGAGCCGGTCCTGGCTGAGAGAACTACACTATCGGACATTGGGGTCCGAGGCTGTCAGGGTTGCAAGCCCGGCAGCAGAGAACCAACCAGCGAGGGATTTCAGGTCCCTTGGCCTGAGAAGCCTGGAGACTCCGCCACACAGAGGGACCAGTACAGCACGGAGAAGCAACAGGTACCTAAGGCCCGAGTCGCAAGCCATACAGGCGAAGTACACGGCCAGCTCAGGGACGTGGGCTATTACACCACGAAAGGGGGATAGTCAGCAATGGCAGAGAGAGAACGGTAGGCCTTCACACTCACCCTGACCAGTGGGGCTCGCCCGAATGCTCTCAGACACGCAGGCCCATTCCTACCCGGTACTACTGTTGGGTCATTAGTACTACCTACAATAAAGACCCTGGACTGTTTGAAGCGGACTCTGAACTCTTATTATTGCGGCCTGCACTATCACCCCCAGCATTCACATACGCTGCCCTGAGGCTACACTCTTCCCGTGGGGAGTTATCCTATCCCTGTGCTGCACACCAACATCAACTTTCTCCTATAACTCCCCTGCTGGACTGACTATTTCCCGCACTTTTCCCTCTTATAATCACCACCCCTCCACCACCAACTGCCCGCCCCTATGCTCCAATACCCAATCCTGATCCTTTATTTCAAAAAACTCCACCCTCCTGGCCCATCCCGGTCATGTGGGGCCTCCATCTAGCTTCCCTTGCTTCCAGCCCCTTTCTTGACCGTGTACGGCCAACCCGGGTTCCACCGTTTAACCCGTTCCTCCCATTTTCCAGCACTCACCTTTTCCCACAAATAAAAAACACTGCACATTTATATCTTTTGGATAAATTTGGCCACAGCGGCCATTTTATTAACAAACAACATTAACATATTAACAGTGTTATAAAATAAATAAGAAGGGAGGGTTCTTGGAGTTAAAATTAGATCTGGCATAAATTAAACCGAACTCGAACCACCATGTTACCCTCAGCCGTCCATCACTAGCTCAAGGGCACCAAAAGCTCCCAGGGTAAAACCCCGTCCAGAGCCCAAAAACCAAATGCCAGATCACCCCGCTCAATTAACCAACTGCCTGTAATTTTAACCAAATTCTTAACACTGACACTTCTGTGCCAACACCACGAACCCCACCCCCCGCCACAAACGAACAGCCCTGACCACCTCAGGCTCGTGAGTGCCCCAAAACTGCCAAAGCCCTCTCAATCCCCCCCTGTATAGCCAATGCCCACAAATCGGTACCAATGTCATTCAATTGCACACCATCCTTTGCCCAAAAATTTCCAACCCCCGCCTCGAGTTCAAAGTGTCGAACGCTTACTCCACCGTTCCTGTACACAAAAGCTGCTATGGCTCTGTTCAACTTCACTCGCGCCCTATTAATCCCTTTCAATGGTCTAGCCTCCCTCCACTTTTTCCTTGGCACAATGTCAGACCAGACCGTCAACACCTCAGGAAAGGATGTCCATAACCTTAAAAAATCACATCGAATGTCCCTCATCAATTCCCTGACTGGGCGAGCCCCCAAGTCATTCCCCCCCCATATGCACCACCAAAATATCCGGCGTCCGGTCCAAAAGGGCTGCCTTATGAAATTCAGGCGGCACCCTTCTCCATACCATGCCTCTGAAGCCGAGCCACCGCATCACAACTTGTTCTCTACTAAAACTCAACTGCCTACCGTCTGGCCTCACGTCCGCTCGCAGTGCCCCCCAGTGGACGAAGGAATGTCCTAGAATCCACACTAACAACGGGACGCCATCTGAAACAAACAACCACAAGTTATTCCATACTAACAAAATGAAAACAACCTAAGCCCCCCCATACCTAATGCCGTACATAGGACAAATAACGATCAGAACTCCACCTCCCGATCCGCTTTATCACGTCCTTGTCTAAACCCAAGCCATCGGCTTCTGACGCCGCGCCAATTCTAAAAGAATGTGAGCCGTACACCTCCGGGCGAAGACCCAACTCCCGAACCCCTTTTTAAATACTGCTATGAATTGAAAACGTGACAAAAACTCCCCATTTTCATGACATAATAAGGGACCCACTCACCCCGACCAAAACTGCCAGTACGCCAATAAACATTTCTTAGCGCACATGAAAGCTCCATTAACCTCACCCAATACTACTTGCTTACCTCTGCCCAATTGATCAGTCTTCCCATGCCTGATCCAAAATTCAATGCCCCTATCCCGACAGCTCACATCCTCTGCAAACAAACCCCCAACCCTATCCCTGCTTGGTGCCACCAATTCACCCAATCTCAGCGCACCACAAAGCGCCAACGAAAAAGCTAACCTAAACAATGTAGCCTCAAAAACTGAACAACAAATTTCATCTAACACTAAACCCAACCTTTCCAAGATGCTAAAAGTCACCGGTCTTCTTTTATCCAGCACCTTACCTCCTCTCCTAAAGCCCTTGAGTGCTTGCTTCACTAAAAAGGACTTTGTAACATCTCTTAACCCCTGCAACTTAAAACCAAACGCAAGTCCTGCAACGGACTTTCCTACTTTTGAAACAGACCATCCGGTCTCCGCCGCCCTACCTACAAGAAACAACACCGCCATCTCCCTATCACCGTCACTCTCCACCAAATCCAACTTTGCCATACTCGCCACGATGCCTCGTACGATGACCAGGTCTGCCTCGTAATGGACTCCCGTATTAACCGTCCCACTCTTCCATAACCAGCTGCCACAGATGCGAAGGGCATTCCTGACCCACGTCCTCTGCCTCTGGTGCCAGGGCCCGAAAACAATCCCACTGAAAACGAGACAAGGCATCTGCGATGGAATTTTGCACACCTGGAACATGTACTGCCGTAATCCACACGTTCAAATTAAGGCAACAAAGAACTAGTTCCCTCAGCAGCCTAATCACCGGAGGAGACGAGGCCGACAAGCTGTTGATAACCGACACTACTCCCATGTTATCGCAATGAAAAACTTATCCTCCTGTTCGCAAAACACTCCCCCCAAACTGAAACTGCCACTACAATAGGAAACAATTCCAAAAACACCAGGTTCCTCGTAAGCCCCTTCTCCTTCCACCTACTTGGCCATACTCCAACACTCCAACGCCCCTTCCAATAATTTTCCAAAAACATTTTCCAAACCTTTAAATCCTCCTTGTGATCCTTATTTAAACTAATTAAATGATGGGGCGCACGTACTCCTGCTGTCGCCCCTGACAACCTCCGACAAAATATCCTGCCCATTGGCATAATCCTACATGCAAAATTCAAACGACCTAACAGGGATTGTAGCTCCTTCAGCGTCACCTTACGCAACCTCCTGACTCTATCGACCTCCTGCTTGAGCAAACTCAGTTTATCATCAGGTAACCGACACTCCATCCTTTCCGTATCAATTAGAATGCCCAAAAAACTTAACAAGGTGCAAGGTCCCTCTGTTTTTTCCTCCGCCAAAGGAACGCCAAAATGCTCCGCTACCCACACCATAGTTCCTAACAAATTCCTACACAACAACGATTGCGGAGGGCCTATAAACAAAAAGTCATCCAAATAATGAATGACCGACTGAACTGATGCCAGGTCCCTCACCACCCATTCCAAAAAGGTACTAAACATTTCAAACAGGGAACACGAAATTGCACAGCCCATTGGCAAACACCTGCCCACGTAGTATTCCCCTTTCCAAAAACAACGTAACAATGGAATGCTATCCGGGTGAACTGGCAGCAACCTAAAAGCCAACTCGATATCAGTCTTAGCTAGCAAAGATCCTGACCCATATTTCCGTACCCATCCAACCGCCGTATCGAATGATGTATACTCCACCGAACACAATTCCTGAGCAATGCCATCATTCACCGAAAACCCCCTAGGGTACGACAAATGCTGAATCAAACGAAACTTATTAACCTCTTTTTTGGGCATAACCCCCAACGGCGAAACAATCACCTTGCTCCTAGGTAAATCTTGAAACGGACCGGCCATCCTGCCCAATTCGACCTCCTTTGCCAGTTTCAAGCTAACCACTTCCGGATGAAGGGAAGCCGACATCAAATTTTTAACAGAAAAAGGGACCTCATGATCAGGATGAGGAATTCTAAAACCTTCCAAAAAAACATCTAAAATGACTTTAGCCTTCAACTGATCTGGATACCTATTTAGAAAGGGGGCCATCTCGTGAACCCTGACCGGAGTCACCCCCTTGACCGGTACCCATTGGCATATTTCCCTTACCCCTTCTTAAAGCAGATGCTTCATGTGAACCTCCGTTGCAATGGCAGCACACATGTTTAAATTTGCAGGAGTTCCCGTACTTACACTGGCCATCATTAAATTGCCAGCAAGTTCCCGCTTCCTTCTTAGTGCTTTGTGCCCCCTGCCTTCTTCCCCAGTGTCCTGCCGATTGGTTCCCACTACCACTGCTCCTGTGAAAGGACTGCCCATATCTCACCGGAGCCATAACCTTCAACCACAGCCCTATATCCTTCTGATCCCATCTAATCTCCGGGCGGACTGCCTTCCTCTGCCGAAATTGCTCGTCGTAACGTAACCATATCTGGCCCCCATAAGTACGATGAGCCTCCCCTATAGCATCTAGGTAGAAAAATAAACCTGAGCAATTATTCGGAGCTTTTTCCCCAATGACACTAGCCATTATTGCAAAAGCTTGCAACCAATTAACAAATGTCTGAGGAATCAACCTTCACCTGCGCTTCTCTTCCTCCTCTTTTTTACTGTCGTCCTTTTTTCCCTTGTCCAAATTGAACTTTTCAAGAGGAAGTAGGGAAAAAATTTCAACATATTCATCCCGCCAAATTTTTTCTTTCACCTCTTTCTTTAAATGGGCCCCCAGCTGCCCCTCAAAGCACACGTATACCTCCCCTCTAGCCCTATCGTCCAGTTTTACGGCATCCACTTTATCCTTTTCTGCCTGTACAGAAACCGACACCCCCGAAGGTGCCCCCTCTGCCTGCACCTCCGCCCTTGCCGCTTCACTCCCCACCTGCGGCGCCACAGGCCGACCGGGTAACCAAGCCCCCATCGGAGATAACCCTGCTTCACTGGCTCCACCGGCGTCTATCCGAGCCAGGATTTGTGACATGCTTGCCAAAATATCCCTGAGCCCCACGACATCTAACCCATGCCTCCCCCTAACATTTTCACCACAGGGCCCTGCTAACTGCCTATCCCCTACCCCATCCGCTACCGACCCCGCGGGTGACAAACCATACATAGACGCATTCTCACCGAGCTGCGCAGGTGCTGTGTCCCGCCCAGCCGTACGTCCCGAATCCTGTCGATTCCTTGGGCCATCCCGATCCTCTCTGGATTCCGATCCTCCCTCTCGCTGCTGCTCAAGGCCCGCGCCCTTGGCCTCCTCGTCATCAGGGGGGACCTGAGCACGTGCCGATGCCCCCGCAGCTCGTCCGCTGCCCGCCTCTGCGCCGATCCTTCCCGCTGTCCATGGCCCAGCACGACCTCTGGACCCGGGCTCCCCAGCCCAGTCCGTGCTGGTCTGTGGAAGGCTGCCAGGCAGCTCCATGTTGCTGCCCGCTGCTCTGCTGCCTTGACTCTGGTGACTGGGGCCAGGCAACAGGTCTTCAAACTGCTGCTGCCTGCCCGTGAAACATCCATACTGCCCTCCGCTGTTGATGTGGCTGGCAGGCACCCCGACTGGTACATTGGCAGGTGTGCCTGCCGTGCTGCTGCTCCTCCGGGACCCTTCCTTAACGGCCGTCCGCCGCCAGGAAACGCTGCTGGCCCTAGTTGCGGGGGCCAGCGTTACAGCTGCATCCGCAACTTCCTGTCCGGCCCGGTCACGTGCCGCAGGCACAGGAAGTGATGCGGGCCGAACTTCTGGCGAAGCCACGCCCCCCGACTGGTGACGTGGCTCCAGTGCGGGCCTTGCTTCTGGCGCGGCCCGGGCTCTATTACTGCGGCGCGCCACCGGACCAGGCCGCACTTCCGGTTGGGCCCTCGCTCCGGACCCAGATTGCGATCCGCTGATGGCAGCGCCCACAGGCCGGTTGGGTGGATTCCTGCAGCGGTGGGCGTGGTGACGGGGGATGCCGCCGCCGAGCTCACCTGACTCAGGGTCCCCTGAGGGGCTCAGCAGCCTGCGCCTGCGGCACGTGGAAATATCAGATGAAAGCCTCTGGGGGGGCCGCGTTCTCCTTGCCCTCCTTCCTGACCCCGCCGGAGATTCCTCGGATAAGCCAGACAGCAACCCTTCAAGCTGTGCCTCCAGCCACCCTCCACGCCTGGATCGAGCTGCATCCCGCAGTCTGCTAAATAGGGATTCCACCGTCTCCATTACGCCTGGTCAGTGTCCAGAATCAATAGGTGAGCGGTTATTAATTAACTTTTTTTTTTATCAGTTTCTGTGAACTTTCTCCTATAACTCCCCTGCTGGACAGACTATTTCCCGCACTTTTCCCTCTTATAATCATCCCCCCACCACCAACTGTCCGCCCCTCTGCTCCAATACCCAATCCTGATCCTTTATTTCAAAAGATTCCACCCTCCTGGCCCATCCCAGTCATGTGGGGCCTCCATTTAGCTTCCCTTGCTTCCAGACCCTTTCTTTATCAATTGTCTTCAGCTACAATCACCTTTTCAAACTCCTGTGATTTCTGCAACTTGCATCTACTATTTCTCAGGCCTGCTGGTTAACCCATCATTTATTGTAAGCATTGTGAACTATTATTTAGAGACTATTCATATTACTTTGCAATGATCTCTACATTTTCCTGTGTTTTTTTGCAATCTGTGTCTACTGATAATTGCTGTTTAACCCCTTAACAACATTTGCCGTACTAATACGCGTCTGTGCCCTGGGACTTAAGAGCCAGACCCGTATTAGTACGTCATGGCGATCGCGCACGCACACAGGCTGTGCGGGCGCGATCGCCGCCGGGTGTCAGCTGATTGTCACAGCTGACACCCGGTACTATGTGCAGGGAGCGGTCCTGCACCGCTCCCAGCACATTAACCCCCGCGATGCTGCGATCGAAGTCGATCGGGGCATTGCGGGGGCAAGGGGAGGTGATCGCCGACACTCACCTCCTCTTCCGGCTTCCAGCGCAGTCTGCAAAGGCTTCCCGGGTGTTGCCATGACGACCCGATGTCGTCATGACAACATCCGGGTCACCAGACAGCAGGAAGATTGCTTGGACATGCGCAGTGCATCTCCAAGCAATCTTCACACTGTGCATTTCTGACAGCTTGCATGGCATAGGGATGGTGCTGCATTCCTGTGCCATGCAGGCGATCAGAGAAAAAAAAGTGAAAGTCCCAGAGTGGGACAAAGTAATAAAGTGTATAAACTGCGTGAAAGTGGAAAAAAAAATAAAAAAAAAATTTGCAAAAATATTAAAAGAAAATAAAAAAAATAATCCACCAAAAATAAAAATATAATGTACCCATCAATAAATATTATTATAAAAAAAAAAAAAAAAAACAATAAAAGTACACATATTTGGTATCGTCGCGTCCGGAACAAACTTCCTATAAAACTGTCCCACTAGTTAACCCCTTCAGTGAACACGGTAAAAAAAAAAAAAAAAAACGAAGCAAAAAACAATGCTTTATCACCATACCGCCAAACAAAAAGTGGAATAACACGCGATCAAAAAGACGCATATAAATAAAAATGATACCGCTAAAAACTTCATCTCGTCCCGCAAAAAACAAGCTGCCATACAGCTCCATCAGCCGAAAAATAAAAAAGTTATAGCTCTCAGAATAAAGCGATGCTAAAAAATATTTTTTTCTATAAAATAGCTTTTATTGTGTATAAGCGCCAAAACATAGAAAAATGATACAAATGTGGTACCGCTGTAAACGTACTGACCCGAAGAATAAAGCTACCTCATCAATTTTACCACACGCGGAACAGAATTTAAAAAAAAAAAAAAACAATTCCTGAATTGTTGGTTTTTGTTTATTCTGCCTCCCAAAAATCGGAATAGAAAGCGATCAAAAAATGTCACGTGCCTGAAAATGGCACCAATAACAACGTCAAGTCATCCTGCAAAAAACGAGCCGTCACATGTCTGCCAAAATCTAGAAAAATTATAGCTCTCAAAATATGGCGATGCAAAAACTAGATTTTACAAAAAATGCGTCTTTTAGTGTGTGACAGCTGTCAGTCATAAAAACCCTATATGATTCTGGCATTGCTGTAATCACACCGACCCAAAGAATAAATCACTTATACCGCACAAGGAACAGCGTCAAAAATAAACTCTTGGGTTAGGATTGGGCTAGGGTTAGGGCTGGGTTTGGGGCTAGGGCTGTGCTGGGGCTAGGGTTGTGCTGGGGCTAGGATTGTGCTGGGGCTAGGGTTGTGCTAGGGCTAGGGTTGTGCTAGGGTTAGGGCTGGGGTTGGGATTTTTTCAAAAGTAAGAAAAAAAGATGACGATATGGCGACTAGTGTTGAGAGCAAGTGCTCGCTACTTGAGTTTGCATCGGGTGCTCTGGTATGCATTGAGTATCGTGGGTATTTGAGTGACATGCTCGAGTCTCTGCCCCATATGCTTCGCGGCCAAAAAACTTTACGGGGAATGCCTGCCATGCACGAGCGATCCCCGCATGGTTTTTTTTTGGGTGTCTAATAACTAGTGTTGAGCCACCCCCGTAGTGTTCGAGTTCGGTTCGGTTCGTCGAACACCCGTGTGTTCGCCGAACTGTTCGTCGAACTGTTCGTCGAACACCTTCGAACACCGTTAAAACCAATGGCAGGCAAACAAAAACACATAGAAACACATAGAAAACACCTTCAAAGGTGTCCAAAAGCTGACAAACTGCTCAGAAGACATAACTAACACATGGAAAAGTGACAAGTACATATAGTCATGCGAAAATAAAAGAGGTGGAGGAGTAAAAGGAGGGGGAGACACAGATATAGGCATGTCATGCCCTTCTAAAATCCAAAAAGTGAGAAGCCGACACGGCCAGTCCGCTCCTGCCCGTGCCACCTTCGTGTCGCCGGGTTTGTGCCAGAGCCGCGGTGAACCCTGATGGCCAGCCCCCCTCTCCCAATACTGGTGCCTGTCCGCTGGTGGGTCGAGCGAGCCCCCCTGTGGTGGAGGCAGCTCTAAGCTTTTTAATTTAAATTGTCTCTCTAATTTGAATGAATACACTTTAAATCCATTTACAAGGATCTATTGGAGAGCAAGTCTCATGCCAGCAGCCGCGTAATTCCAGCTCCAGTAGCGTCCACTAAAGCTGCTGCAGTTAAAAAGCTTTTATAAGGATCGAGCTCGGCTGTCCACCGCAAGGCATCCTACTGCCAGTCCCAGCCCCTATGCCTTGGGGTGCCTCCTGATGCTCTTCACTGAGTATCCCATGGTCCCGAAGCATTTCCTTTGAAAAAATTAAGTGTCTAAACTACAGGTGGTGTAGCTTGCTTAAGAGCCGGGATAATCCGCTGACTAGCAGACACTGCTACTAGGCACAAAGTATTTCCTGGGCTAGATGCAGTTAAAAATTTGTAATTAGATACTCTCGTTGGATGCTGAGAAAGCATTCCATAGAGTCTCCTGGCACGCCATATATGATTCTCTTAAAAAGCTTGGGGTAGGGGTCTAGGGGACCCTTTTATAGCCAAAATCACGGCCCTGTATCGCAATACGTCACCTAGGCTGAAGATAAATGGAACTGTAGCACCCTGAGGGCTCGGTTGCTACAGACGTATTGCACCTCATCCAGAGGTGTGATATCTCACTCTCAGGTAAGGATGGAGTGTGGATCAGGACCCGACACCTGCATGCATTACACCACATTGCCGTGGGGCAGGGCGACCAATATGCCCCTGAGATGGGCACGACAGTCCCTGTCCCTGGCTGGAGTGGGGGGAGGGAACACTGAGGAAGGGGAACCCTGTAGTGCAGGAGCAGGGAGGAAGCAGTTCCTGGGTGCATTGAGAAGGGAGTATAAAAGGTGGGCACCATCTTAGTTCAGTGCAGAGAAGTCTGAGCAGAAGTGGCAGGGAGCAGGGGCTCTGCATGAGCTCTGCTCCGGAGGCGGGCCTAGTAACAGAGGCCCAGGCCTGGAAGAGGGAGAAGGAAGGAAGAGGAGCGGAGAAGGCTCCAGGAACGAGGAATGAAGGGATCCCAGGGGTGCGGACGGGCGAGTCGCCACCGCACGCCCGAATCCACCTGCGTGGAGGGGTCAGGCCAAAGGGGGAGACCGGTCCCCGAACTAGTGGAGGCAGGAAACGACCCTCAGCTAGAAACCGGAGGCTCTGACATTTTATGTGGCGCAGCCCCTCGCTACACCCGCTAGGAAGGCACCACATAGGGTCAGGGAAACTGGCGCCAAGTTTACCAAGAGGAGGCCCGAGGCAGCCGGACAGAAGTGTTGGTAAGAAAGGCCAGACAAAGGACACACAAAGGGGGTCCTGTGAAGTGCTCCAAAGTTATCTGGGAGTTGTCTGAGAACCTCACCTGGTGAGCACAGTACGACGTGGGCAGCCGTTACCTGCAGACGTGGTCTGGATAATAAGAACTGTGAGTAAAGGCCCTGGACTGCATCACTGACTCCGTGTCGTTACTGCTGCTGCCCTGCACCATCACCCCCATCCTCCGCATACACTGCCCTGAGGCTATACTCCTCCTGTGGGGAGTTATGCTACGCTCTGCTGCACCCACAACACCAGCCTCAGCGGTCTGCCCTGTAGCGGCGGTTCACTCTGACCGCAATCCACGGGTGGCGTAGTCGGACATTTAAACATCAAAACCACATAAATAGTTCCGCCACTGGTTTGACCGCCCTGAGCCACGGAACCGGGTCGCCGCCACGAAGACTACAACCACCAGCATCCACCAAAAAGGGTCCGGCTCCGGGTGTCCCAAGGCCCAGGGGGTGCGTCAGAACATTTTCATCACCTTTCACAATCACCAATGGGACAAGGCAGTGATGTCCTCTGTCCCCTCTCTTATACATCCTAGTGACGGAGCACCTGCTCTCATCAATTCGCCATAACCCCAATATTAGGTGGATTGAGGTGGGAGGCACCGAGTACAAGTGCTCTCTATTTGCTGATGATGTCCTAGTATATATCACTCAATCACATATATCCATCCATGCTGTTATGGCTGAAATAGATCACTTTGTTACATGGTAAAATTTTAAAATCAATGCAGCGAAGTCTGAGGCCCTCGATGTCTCCCTCCCCAAATCCATATAGGATTCCATCCAGTCCAACTTTCCCTTTGCCTGGCCCTCACAGGGTATCAAATACTTAGGAATTCCTATTCATAGAGACCTCTCCCATCTATGTTATCTTAATTTTGGGCCCTTTATTGAACAACTCCATACAGACCACGGTTGGCAAGTTAGAACTGTAAGATTCACTACGTGAACCGCTGGTGTTTTGTGGAAAAGCACATGTACACCGCGTTCCAAATTATTATGCAAAAAGTGTTTAGGAGTGATAAGGGAAGAATTTGTTTGTTTGTCAGTTAAACTCATTGATGGTGATGTGTGTCAGGGCTCTTTATATCACTGTAAGCAATTGCAGACACCTGTGCTAATTAGTTTGGCAGGTGTGTCCAATGAAAGGCAAGACTACTTAAGAAGGCTCTCTCACATTATTAAGCAGCCTACATTTTCTGCCAAAATGGGAAAGAAAAAGGATGTGTCGGCTGCTGAGAAGCAACAAATTGTGGAGTGTTTAGGTCAAGGCATGACTACAATCAACATTGTGCGATGATCAGGATGAAGTGTCTTGGCAATCAAGAAGTATGTAGCTGATTCACAGTACACACGTGTGCGTGCTGATAAGGGCAAATTGAGGACTCTTTCCTACAGGCAATTACGTCAGGTTGAAAGAGCAGCGGCAAAAAAGCCTTGTCATAGCAGCAGACAAGTTTTTGAAGCTGCTTGTGCCTCCAACGTCCCCCGAACAACAAGATGCAGGGTCCTTCAGAGGTTTGCAGCTGTGCATACGCCATCCTGTCGACCTCCTCTATCCACTTCACACAAGCAGAAACGGCTCCAGTGGGCCAAACATTACATGAAGACTGATTTCAAAACTGTTTTGTTCACGGATGAGTGCCGTGCAGCGCTCGATGGTCCAGATGGATGGAGTGGAGGATGGCTGGTTGATGGACACCCCACGCAAACACGGCTACAGCGCCAACAAGGAAGAGGTGGAGTAATGTTTTGGGCTGGAATCATGGGGAGAGAGATTGTCGGCCCCTTTAGGATCCCTGAAGGCGCTAAAGATGAACTCCATAATGTATGTGGATTTTCTCAAACAGCACTTCCTGCCATGGTTCAAGAAGAAGAACCGTGTATTTCACAGCAAGATCATTTTTCTGCATGATAATGCACCATCTCATGCTGCACATAAAACATCTGCATCTCTGGCTGATATGGGCATAAAAGGGGACAAACTTATGGTGTGACCCCCATGCTCCCCTGACCTCTACCCCATTCAGAACCTTTGGAGCATCATTAAAAGGAGTGTCTATGATGGCGGGAGGCAGTTCACATCTAAGCAACAGCTCTGGGAGGGTATTCTGTCCTCATGCAAAACAATTGAAGCAGAAACCATCCAAAACCTGACAAATTCAATGGACGAGAGAGTTCAGAAGCTCCTTTCGAACAAGGGGTCCTATGTGAAAATGTAACATCACCTAGAATAAAGTTTTGAGTTGAAAACTGTTTGATTTCAGTTTCTAACAACCTGCTAATGCTTATAATTTCAAAAATGACCATTTTTTTGGTCTTTATTAAAATGAAAAGGTTGATCGAAAAGTTTGGGGGATCTAAGAGTGTGGCAACCCAGTAGTCATGATTACTTCGAATTCTGACAATATGAGGGTCATGCTGCAGGTAGTGCAGCAAGAAGGCACTTATGTGTCTTGCGCATCTCGGAGCCCCAAAATTATTTTCCGGGCTAGATGCAGCTAAAAATTATTTTTAATTTTAAATCTGGTGGAGCTTATTATAGATGGCCTAATAGGATCAGTGCTGCACACTGCTACAAAGCCCAAATTATTTTCCAGTCAAGATACAGATAAACATGATTAGTAATTTGAAAGCTTAAAACATTTGGTAGGGTGATTTTAACCAATCATCAAGCTTTTACTCTCCCCAGGATGACACAGGGGTAGAAAAGTCGTTTCGGATCCATGATTTGTTCATCTTTATGAACGTGAGTCTGTCTACATTATCAGTGGAGAGCCGCGTGCGCTTATCTGTCAGCACACCACCAGCAGCGCTGAACACACGTTCAGACAGAACGCTGGCTGCGGGGCATGACAAGATCTCCAAGGCGTAAGTGGCTAGCTCCGGCCATTTATCCAGATTGGAAGCCCAAAAAGAGCAAGGGTCCAGTGACACAGTCGTGGCTTCAATGTTTACTTGGAGATACTCCTGTACCATCGTCTCTAGGCGTTGACTATGTGTCAGACTTCTTGTCTCCTGTGGCCTTGCAAAGGATGGGCTAAAAAAGTGGTGAAATGATTCCGCAAAATTGATGTTACCAGCAGATACTGTGGTTCTGTTACGGTTTGAGTGCTGAACACTTGACGGTCCCACGGTTGGCAAGTTGGAACTGTGAGATTCACTACGTGCACCACTGGTATTTTGTGGAAAAGCACATGTAAGATTCTGCAACAGTCTCTGCTGATACTCCTGCATGCGTGCATCCCTTTCTATGGCAGGAATAATTTCTGCAAATTTACTTTTGTACCGGGGATCTAACAGTGTGGCAACCCAGTAGTCAGGATTATTTCTAATTCTCACAATTCGAGGGTCATGTTGCAGGTAGTGCAGCAAGAAGGCACTCATGTGTGTTGCGCATCCAGGAGCACCAAGTCCCTGTTGTGTTGGTGGCGAGGTAACAATCATGCTTCCTTCCTCTGTCCTCTCCCCCCAACCTCGCACAACAGAAATGTGATCAAGGTCTCCCTCATCTGATGAGTCTTCCATCAGTTCGTCCTCCACTTCTTCCTGGGCTCCTGCACCTTCCTCACTAGTTTGGCTGCTACCATGCGCCCTGGTAAAACCATCTCCCCCACCCTCACATGCCTGCCGCCTTGGTGCTGCCGACCTTCTGGACCTTGCAGATGTTAGCCCTTCCGCATACAACTCCTCCCCCTCTACTTCCTCCACCTCCTCTTGTGCCACCACCTGACTCCGAATTCTGTTTAACATGTGCTCCAGCATGTAAATCACCGGAATAGTCATGCTGATAATGGCATCGTCAGCACTAAACATCTTCGTCGCCATTTCAAAACTGTGCAGAAGGGTGCATAGGTCCCTGATCTGAGACCACTCCTCCAGCGTGATTTGCCCCACCTCTGAATCTCGTTGGCCCAGGCTATACGTCAGAACGTATTGCACCAGGGCTTGTCGGTGCTGCCACAGTCGCTGCAACATGTGCAGAGTTGAATTCCACCGGGTAGGCACATCGCATTTTAGCCGGTGAAGTGGCAGGCCCAACGACTTCTGTAGAGATGTAAGTCGCTGAGCTGCGGGATGTGAACGGCGAAAGTGAGCACACAGCGACCGTGCCCTCTGCAGAAAGCCATCTAGTCTGGGATAGTGGGCTAAAAATTGCTGGACAGGTTCAACACGTGAGCCATACAAGGCACGTGTGTGACATTGCCCCGGCGAAGGGCCGCACCCAGGTTTGCAGCATTGTCGCACACGGCCTTCCCTGGTTTCAGGTCCAGTAGAGACAACCATTCATGAAATTGGTTCTCCAGAGCTGACCACAACTCCTCAGCTGTGTGACTCACATTTCCCAGACATTTCAATGTAAAAACCGCCTGATGACGTTGAGCCCTACTGCCAGCATAGTAAGGAGGTGTGCAGGATCCCTTCTGCGCAGTTAGAAAGCTTGTGGCATGACCAGACAGGCTTTGGGTGCAGGTGGAAGACCGAGAGGAGGTTGAGGAGGCAGAAGCAGTGGAGGAACTTTGACATAAAGAGGATTGACGCACAACTCGTGGGGACGGCAAGACTTGGACAGCAGCCCCTTGTCCTGCTGTCACCATAGTTACCCAGTGCCCAGTCAGCGACATGTAACGCCCCTGTCCATGCCTACTCGTCCAAGTGTCTGTGGTGAAATGCACCCTGTCACACACAGAGTTTCTCAAAGAAGCGGTGATGTTGTGTGCGACATGCTGGTGGAGCACAGGCACACCTTTCTTTGAGAAGTAGTGCCGACTGGGCATCTGGTACTGGGGCACTGCGACGGACATAAGGTCTCGAAAATCCTCTGTGTCCACCAGGCGGAAAGGCAGCATTTCTGTAGCCAAGAGCTTGCAGATGGTGAAATTCAACCTCTTAGCTTTCTCATGGCTAGGAGGAAATGGTCTTTTACTTGTCCACATCTGAGGGACCGAGGGCTGGCTATTGTGCTTAGACGGGGTTGATAAGGGTGTCCCCGGCAAACTGCCGGTCTGTGAGGAAGATGCAGGCGGACATGTTAGGTTGCCTTCATCCAAAGGTGGTGCTATCGATGTCGGACAGCGCTCAACACCAGCTGGTGTTACCACCTCCAAAGAAAATGATGACCTGCCAATCACGCTGGCTGTTGCGGGTAAAGAGGTGGCAGGTCTGCGCCCCAAAACAGGTGTGACTGCTGTCCCCCCAGTCACAGAGGATGAAGAGGCCGCGGATGCACAAGATATGGCAGACGGTGGTTGGCCCGGCCGGCTAGGCCGCATTGTAGCACACTGAGCTTCCCACTGCAACTTATGCTTCATGTCCATGTGCCGGTTCATGCATGAAGTACTCAAACTATGTATTTTTTGGCCTCTACTTAGCTTTTGCTGACAAATGTTACAGATAACACGAGTTGGGTCATCTTTATCGATCTGAAAAAATGCCCAGGCTATGCAAGGCTTAGCACCCATGCGACCTGAAGAGCCACCACGACTTGTGGTGAGAGGCAGAGTTGTGTTTGAGGATGCAGTTGTTGACGTGCTTCCAGTACTACGTCTCTGTCCAGGAAGGCGCAACCTGACCTCGTCGTCACTAGCATCTTCCTCCACCTCCTCTGCTGACCTCATCTCTTGGCTGACTGTGGGTTGACAGTAAGTGGGATCTCCGACCTCATCATCATCACCCTGTGCGTTATCACACCCGTCGTCCTCAGAGCCAACCTGTTCCTGCCCTGACAAAAAACTAAAGTTGTCGCTCCAATCAGGTATTTGAGTCTTATCATCGTCTTCCTCATTGTCTCCACCAACAGGAGTTACAGTTTGGGAATGAGGGTCTACATTATGGTCAGAACCTTCTGCGTCTGGTCCTGGATCCGACTCATAAAGATTCTGGGCATCAGTGCAGATCATTTCCTCGTCTGGATTCACAGAAGCGCTGGAGTCGACCTCTGATTCCCAGGCTATAGTATAAGTAAACAGCTCTGCAGACTCAACCATCTGTTCTACCTCATACTCAGACGGGCAGCTGGAGATTTGGGAGCTGTGAGGAAGCAAGTGCGATTTGGGTGACACCTTTGAGGACTGGAGTATTTGTGATGTTGAAGTTGATGTGGAGGAGAGCCCACTTAAAGGAGCACTTGATATCCGTTGAAGCACCTGCTGTTTTTGTGCCTCATCTGGAATTTGTAGCGATTGGCGTGGCCGTAAGAAAGGGATCTTATCACATTGTCCGCTAAAAGAAGTAGACATTTTAGTTTGGCTGGAAGATGGTCTTTCTTCTGCAGATGTTACTGTTGCTTTAACACCTACCCCACGGACACAACCTTTTTTCCCCTTCCCAACACGCCTATTCCCCTTTCCACCAGCAGCAGGCCTTTTTCCACTCATTTTGGTGGTTAACTAATTCACAACTCTGGAGTTGTTTGCACAAAAAAACAATGGATGGTAACCGAGCAGAGCTGAGTGGCCAAACTGTGGTATTAGGCCAAAACTATTGGCTGGGTTAGATGCAGAAAAAAAATATTTTGAATTTGCAACCTGATGGAGGTCAGTATAGATGGACTAATAGAGAAAGTCTGACACACTACTAGAAGGCCAAATATTTTTTCAGAGGTAGATGCAGAAAAAAATATATTCAGTTTGCAACCTGATGGAGGTCAGTATAGATGGACTAATACAACAAGTCCCACACACAGCTAGAAGCCCAAATATTTTTTCAGAGGTACTGTAGATGCAGATAAAAATTAGTTTTAATTTGCAACCTGATGGAGGTCAGTATAGATGGACTAATAGAGAAAGTCCGACACACTACTAGAAGGCCAAATATTTTTTCAGAGGTAGATGCAGAAAAAAATATATTCAGTTTGCAACCTGATGGAGGTCAGTATAGATGGATTAATAGAACAAGACCCACACACAGCTAGAAGCCCAATATTTTTTCAGAGGTAGATGCAGAAAAAAATATATTCAGTTTGCAACCTGATGGAGGTCAGTATAGATGGACTAATAGAACAAGTCCCACACACTGCTAGAAGCCCAAATATTTTTTCAGAGGTACTGTAGATGCAGATAAAAATTAGTTTTAATTTGCAACCTGATGGAGGTCAGTATAGATGGACTAATAGAATGATGCTATGCCCAAAAGATTTTACTTCACTAGGTGCAGTAAAAAAATTGGTATTCTATACACAGGTGGTATATCTTGCAACACAGATAGGCTACTCCACTGACTAACACACTCTGCAATAGGCCAAAAAGGATTAGCTTTGCTAGATTCAGCCAAATGCTGTGAAAAAAACTTGCACAGCACTGGCACAGACCTGCCTGGCAAAAACTGATAGGAACTCATGTAACCTAGTCCTGAAAAGGACTCCAATTACAATTAGTCTTTACTCCCACAACCTATGTATTTAAGAGCACAGACCTGCCTGATAAAAGTCGTAGGAAATGCTGTAACCTAGTCCTTAAAAGGACTGCAATCACAACTATTCCCTACTCCCAAGCTATCTGTATATTTGTGCGAAAATTGGCTTGAAATTAACAAGGTATAGCGCACACAGCAACAGCGGTGCCGTCTAACACGCAGCTGCAGCAGTGAGAAAATGGTGGCGACGGGGAAAATGGCTTGGTCTTATAGGGCAAGGACATGTGACATACACTGCCAATGACACATGCCCTTGCTTGTGTGAAAAAAAGCACTTCGCTCCGTGTGTGCGCTGCTGATAGGCTGACAGATTGCACCTCCCCACTGTAAATGCGGGAAAGAGAAAAAAAAATGGAGATCTTCATTGTTCCTGCAGAGATCCATCCCCTGCCCCTCCCCCCACCCCGCTGTACACTCAAACTGCGTATTAACATTAATTTTCATCATTACTGAGAAAAAATCCAGTTATGATTTTGGTGCACGAACAGTTATCGAACATAACCTCGAACAGCCGAATTTTTCTCAAATTGTTCGTGTTCGCCGAACGGCTCGAACACCGCCCAAAACAGCTCGAATTTGAGATTGGCGAACAGTTCGAGTAGAACAACGCTCATCTCTACTAATAACCGTGAAACATGCGGAGCAGGGACTCGAGCATGTCACTCGAGCACACGCTGTACATGGTGCATACCTGAGTACCCGATGCAAACTCAAGTAGCGAGCACTTGCGCTCAAGAATAATGACAACTTATTCAATATGATGACCTAATGAAAACAAATTCTGTGCCGTACCTCTGGGTTCAAAATGTTCACTATACACCTTAATAAAATCCTTGAGGGGTATAGTTTCCAAAATGGGGACACTTGTGGGGGAGCTCCACTGTTTAGGCACATCACGGGCTCTCCAAACGCGACATGGTGTCCGCTAACAAATTGAATGGAAAATCGGCTCAAATTGTTAGCGGACGCCATGTTGCGTTTTGAAAGCCCCTGTGTGCCCAAACTTTGGAGCACCCCCACAAGTGACCCCATTTTGGAAACTAGACCCCCCAAGGCACCTATCTAGATGCATAGTGAGCACTTGGAACCCCCAGGTGCTTCACAAATTGATTCGTAAAAATGAAAAAGTGAAAAAAAAAACATTTTTTAATTTTTATGAATCAATTTGTGAAGCACTTGGGGTTCCAAGTGCTCACTATGCATCTAGATAGGTGCCTTGGGGGGTCTAGTTTCCAAAATGGGGTCACTTGTGGGGGAGCTCCAATGTTTGGGCACACAGGGACTCTCCAAATGCAACATGATATCCGCTAACAAATTGAATGGAAAATCGGCTCAAATTGTTAGCGGACACCATGTTGCGTTTGGAGAGCCCCTCTGTGCCCAAACTTTGGAGCTCCCCCACAAGTGATCCCATTTTGGAAACTAGACCCCCCAAGGCACCTTTCTAGATGCATAGTGAGCACTTGGAACCCCCAGGTGCTTCACAAATTGATTCGTAAAAATGAAAAAGTGAAAAAAAACCACTTTTTCATTTTTATGAATCAATTTGGGAAGCACCTGGGGTTCCAAGTGCTCACTATGAATCTAGATAGGTGCCTTGGGGGGTCTAGTTTCCAAAATGGGGTCACTTGTGGGGGAGCTCCAATGTTTGGGCACACAGGGACTCTCCAAATGCAACATGATATCCGCTAACAAATTGTCGGCTCATTTTGTTAGCGGATATCATGTTGCATTTGGAGAGTCCCTGTGTGCCCAAACATTGGAGCTCCCCCACAATTGACCCCATTTTGGAAACTACACCCCCCAAAGCACCTATCTAGATTCATAGTGAGCACTTGGAACCCCAGGTGCTTCTCAAATTGATTCATAAAAATGAAAAAGTGTTTTTTTTTTCACTTTTTCATTTTTACGAATCAATTTGTGAAGCACATGGGGGTTCCAAGTGCTCACTATGCATCTAGAAAGGTGCCTTGGGGGGTCTAGTTTCCAAAATGGGGTCACTTGTGGGGGAGCTCCAAAGTTTGGGCACAGAGGGGCTCTTCAAACGCAATGTGGTGTCCCCTAACAATTTGAGCCGATTTTCCATTCAATTTGTTAGCGGATACCATGTTGCATTTAGAGAGTCCCTGTGTGCCCAAACATTGGAGCTCCCCCACAAGTGACCCCATTTTGGAAACTAGACCCCCCAAGGCACCTATCTAGATGCATAGTGAGCACTTGGAACCCCTAGGTGCTTCACAAATTGATTCGTAAAAATGAAAAAGTGTTTTTTTTTTCACTTTTTCATTTTTACGAATCAATTTGTGAAGCACCTGGGGGTTCCAAGTGCTCACTATGCATCTAGAAAGGTGCCTTGGGGGGTCTAGTTTCCAAAATTGGGTCACTTGTGGGGGAGCTCCAAAGTTTGGGCACAGAGGGGCTCTCCAAACGCAATGTGGTGGCCGCTAACAATTTGAGCCGATTTTCCATTCAATTTGTTAGCGGATACCATGTTGCATTTAGAGAGTCCCTGTGTGCCCAAACATTGGAGCTCCCCCACAAGTGACCCCATTTTGGAAACTAGACCCCCCAAGGCACCTATCTAGATGCATAGTGAGCACTTGGAACCCCTAGGTGCTTCACAAATTGATTCGTAAAAATGAAAAAGTGTTTTTTTTTTCACTTTTTCATTTTTACGAATCAATTTGTGAAGCACCTGGGGGTTCCAAGTGCTCACTATGCATCTATAATGGTGCCTTGGGGGGTCTAGTTTCCAAAATGGGGTCACTTGTGGGGGTGCTCCAAAGTTTGGGCACAGAGGGGCTCTCCAAACGCAATGTGGTGTCCGCTAACAATTTGAGCCGATTTTCCATTCAATTTGTTAGCGGATACCATGTTGCATTTAGAGAGTCCCTGTGTGCCCAAACATTGGAGCTCCCCCACAAGTGACCCCATTTTGGAAACTAGACCCCCCCAAGGCACCTATCTAGATGCATAGTGAGCACTTGGAACCCCTAGGTGCTTCACAAATTGATTCGTAAAAATGAAAAAGTGTTTTTTTTTTTCACTTTTTCATTTTTACGAATCAATTTGTGAAGCACCTGGGGGTTCCAAGTGCACACTATGCATCTAGAAAGGTGCCTTGGGGGGTCTAGTTTCCAAAATAGGGTCACTTGTGGGGGAGCTCCAAAGTTTGGGCACAGAGGGGCTCTCCAAACGCAATGTGGTGTCCGCTAACAATTTGAGCCGATTTTCCATTCAATTTGTTAGCGGATACCATGTTGCATTTAGAGAGTCCCTGTGTGCCCAAACATTGGAGCTCCCCCACAAGTGACCCCATTTTGGAAACTAGACCCCCCAAGGCACCTATCTAGATGCATAGTGAGCACTTGGAACCCCTAGGTGCTTCACAAATTGATTCGTAAAAATGAAAAAGTGTTTTTTTTTTCACTTTTTCATTTTTACGAATCAATTTGTGAAGCACCTGGGGGTTCCAAGTGCTCACTATGCATCTATAATGGTGCCTTGGGGGGTCTAGTTTCCAAAATGGGGTCACTTGTGGGGGAGCTCCAAAGTTTGGGCACACAGGGGCTCTCCAAACACAACATGGCGTCCGCTAATTATTCAAGCAAATTTTACAATCAAAAAGTCAAATGGCGCTCCTTCCCTTCCGAGCCCTGCCGTGCACCCAAACAGTGTTTTTTCCCCAAATATTGGGTATCTGCGTGCCCAGGGGAAATTGCACAACAAATTTTGGGGTCCATTTTTTCTTGTTACCCCTGTGAAAATAAAAAAAATTGGGTCTAAAGTAACATTTTTGTGAAAAAAGTTAAATGTTCATTTTTTCTTCCACATTCAAAAAATTCCTGTGAAGCACCTGAAGGGTTAATAAAGTTCTTGAATGTGGTTTTGAGCACCTTGAGGGGTGCAGTTTTTAGAATGGTGTCACTTTTGGGTATTTTCTGTCATAAAGACCTCTCCAAGTGACTTCAAATGTGATGTGGTCCCTAAAAAAATGGTTTTGTAAATTTTGTTGGAAAAATGAGAAATCGCTGGTCAACTTTTAACCCTTATAGCTCCCTAACAAAAAAAAATTTTGGTTCCAAAATTGTGCTGATGTAAAGTAGACATGTGGGAAATGTTATTTATTAACTCTTTTGTGTGACATATCGCTCTGATTTAAGGGCTTAAAAATTCAAATTTTGAAAATTGCTAAATTTTCAAAATTTTCACCAAATTTCCATTTTTTTCACAAATAAACGCAAGTGATATCGAAGAAATTTTTCCACAATCATGAAGTACAATATGTCACGAAAAAACAGTCTCAGAATCAGGGGGATCCGTTGAAGCGTTCCAGAGTAATTACCTCATAAAGTGACAGTGGTCAGAATTGTAAATATTGGCCCGGTCATTAACGTGCAAACCACCCGCGGGGCTTAAGGGGTTAATCTATCGTATGTTGTATGCATTACAAACTGCAATCTAGAGTCATAATCTGCAAAACTCCTGTAGTTTCGATAACCTTCATCTAGATCCTGGTTCAGACCTTCCGTTTAATCCTTCACCTGCTTTCCAGTGTTTGTCTATACTTCTGACTCTGTGGCTTCTGGTGCATCCTGCTCCACTTACCTGATTGCCATTCAACTTAGCCCGTGGTCATCCTGGTTTCTAAAAATAGCCAGAATAGAACAGATTAACTTTTTTGAGTGGGCTTGCTTTAAAAAAAAGTTACAAGAATCACCTAAAAATTGCTTTGAAGACTCTTCTAATTAATTTCAATATTAATCCTATCCTTTATTATCCATAGAGGTTTTTGAATTTTTTTCCACTCCAGAAAAAAAAAAGTACAAGTCACTTCTTTGAAACAGAACATGATGGAATCTGCTCTAAAATGTGCACTGTCCAATCAAAAGGCAGAAAAAAAGCATCAGGAGCAAAACTCTTGTCTGTGTTAAAATTGGATACATGGCCCAATCTTATTCAATAGGGCTGTTCAGAAGACAGTTTTTTCATTTGCACCGAGTGTCTAAGTGAAGAAAATTGCTGCATGCACTAGTCTCTTCTGTTTTTCTATTTTTGGATGAGACTTGCCCATTCAAGTATATGGGTACTTAAACAAAAAGGGATTCCACATGGATCATCCATATTGCATCTGATACATTGCAGTTATTAACATAGGAAACTGTATTTGGTCTTGTAAATATTTTAAAATATCGATCTTGTTATATGAATGTTATACAGATGTAAAAACGGACATACAAATGACACGCAGATGGCGTATGGATGGACTAAAGATGACAATAATCATCTGTTTATACAAATGAAAAACAGACAATTTTTCATATGCTGTTCTGAACTCTGAAGAGTCACATAAATCAAATTCATGTACACTTATAGTTGGCTGGAAAGGATAATTAAATGGCCATCCAAGATAGTGGAGGTCCCCGGTCACTTGCTTCCCTTGCCTTTTTCCAGTCCAATTCAACATACACATAAAACAAATCTATCGCCCACCTTCCAAAAAGGAATAAAACCTAAAAAATGCAATTACGCGTCCAAAATATCCCCTGAAGACTCCATTCTTTGTAAATCATTTGACTTTCCAGGCTTTTTTATTACACACCAGCTATAATTAAAATCCTCAATTTTACCTCCACGTTACAATTGAATTGTACAATTAGTATAAGTTCTGAGAGGCCGTTCTATCTCTCTGCATATTTATAGCTCAATCATTACACTTGGAGAGATTTGCAAATTGCACAACTCCTAAATAGCTTCCACCACGCAGCCATCCCGAATTTACTTTACTTAGCTGCAGACTACGGAAAATGAGTGTATTTAGTGACCATCTTGGGTGTTGTTGTTTAATTTCTTCATCAGGTGATAATTGTAACAACCGAGCCAAACAATTTGGCTTGGTTCATACATTACTTTGATATCACGGTTAAAACGTGCATTTCGTAGCTGGTGACCAGCTGTTTTATTAAAGATCGTATCATTTCGGGGTGTTAAGAGATATCCTGTAAAAATAGTCACATACGGTAGAAAAAGGGCTTTAAATTGCTACAGAACTGCAGAAGAAAGACACGTTCTTGGCTATAAGTGCCATTTTCAGTTTTTTTTAGATTTTTTTTTTTCTATTTTAATGGGGCATTAAAACTGAAAAGAAATTAAATACCAAATTATCAGTATGTAAGATTTTCTGCAAACCCCCAGAACACACAAAGAAAACTGTCTTTTTAGTTTGCTTTATCTTTTTGAGGAGAGGGACTTCACCAAAGCGAAGAGCACGAAGAGAAGGTTTCTGCTGTGTAAAGCTGCTTCAGGAGCTACGGCCGTTCATACACATTAGATGACTGTTGGCCGAAAGATCGTTCAGCTGACAGCCATTTCAGTCGACTCTCCCATACACAGGAGCGCTCGCTCAGCCTGTGTTCTCTATGAGAAAGCCGCCGATTGACAAGCCGGCTGGCGGCTTAACTCAGGGAGGACAATGCAAACAGCAGTTCAAAATTGGACATGCTTGATCGACATCACTACCAACCATCATTTGGCCAGCTTCCCATCCAGATTAGACCATCAATATTGGCAGGCTCAGCCAACATAAGTCGAATGTATATGGCCAGTTTGACTGTAATGTCTGTCTGAGACCATCACCTCAAAAAAGCAACCTTGGACAGCCTTAGCTCTAGCCACTCCACTTAGCAGGAGTAGCGTCAGCGTCTCTGCCTGCTGCGAGCCGCCTCCCAGGGAGTGCAGGCTAAACCTTTACTTTATCCTAAATGTCACATTTTACGAGCACTAGAGAAGAGGAAATGAAGATAAAATAATTACAAATGCAAATCCATTTACAAACTTTGCAAAATAATGTACAGTATATGCAAATTATATCCCTTCCATTACTATTTAAAAAACAAAGCAGGATGTAGAGAAGGAGGAGTATCATAAGAAGTGTTGCTATTATTATAATTATTGTTATTATTATTATTATTATTTAAAATCTTTGTCCACCTACATATAGTATTACATTGTGAGAACAGTGGAGAATCAATGTGTCTACAAAGACTTTCTGGTTTCATTTTTATTTTTTTCCTGCCTCGACCGCGACCACCACATGGGTTTATAGCAGCCAAGGAAAAATCAATTTGGCAGTCAACTAAAGAAACCTCGACAACAAACAACGGACGCTTATTTAGAGAATAGCACAAGCTGGTCGGCGTTCAAAGCCTTGAAAAAGGTGTTTTACGTTGGCGCCGAACGGCGAGCACATTAATTGATGTCATCTCACTCACTTTCATTTGCATTCGTGGTTATGATATTATATGACACCGAAAACATGAAATTAAATTGAAATTGTATAATCAGACATTCCTTCATAACAGGCCAAATATAATTACCTTTATAGATTCTGTCACCGGAATACTCTCCGGAATAGAATCTTTGCAAAATAAACTCAGAATAGTAACTGCCAAGCTCCGAAGACAAGAAATAAGGGCACTGTGAGTGGTCTGGCAGTGATAGATGTAGTATCTATGGAAGGGACAATCACTGAATGCAAGGATACAATGTATTTATATGTATTTAAAGTGGTAGTCCCCTCAAGACAATCATTGACCTTACACTGACTGGGGCTTGTGGTCAACACTGCTACAATGACTGAGATTGGAGATAACGCAGAACCTGGCCATTTAATCCCTCAGATGCCTCAGTCAATGGTGACCGAAGCATCTAAGAGGTTATCCAGAGGGAGAGGACTCCTCCGTCACCTCACTGACGCCCAGGAAAGCAGTCACAGGACGCTGAATAGTTTTTATGGTTGCAAAGGCGGCTTAATAAAGGTCACCAGGTCTGTCTCCTACTAATAGGCTACCTGTTCATTTTATGCCTAAAGGGATAATAAACTGCAATCCAAAAGTATGTTTTTGTTTTATTGAAGCAATGGTAAAGGGGTATTCCCATCTCCAAGATCCCAATTTGTAGTAGGTGTAATAATAATATTAGCAAATACCTCCAATTAGAAATGTAGTATAGTTCTTCTGATTCGCTATGTCGCTTACCCCTTGTGACGGGCATTGCAGTAGCTTAGGTATCCCATGGTTATGACCACTCATATAGTGACGGCTGGTTAGTTAGACAGCTCTTAGTGGTCGTAACCATAGATACTTAAGCTACTACAATGCCCTGCACATGGGGTAAGTGACAGAGCGAATCTGAAGAATTATACTACATTTCTATTTGGAGGTATTTACTGATATTATTATTATTACACCTACTACACATTGGGATAGGATCTGGGAGATGGGAATAAGCCTTTAAGTTCCTTAGTGGGACTAAATAAAAAGTGTAAAAAAAATGTTTAAAAGTATAAAAAAAAAGATAATATTTTTTTCCCCTTTGCAAAATGCTTTATTATGTAAAAAAAAATAAATAAAATCCCACATAATTAGAATGACTATCCCTTTAACCACCCAAATAGTAAAGCTAACGTGCTGCTTATCCCACACAGTAAATGGTAGAAAAAAATGACAAAATATATATTTTTTTATCATCCCCCCCCCTACCAAAAAAAATAGATAAAAGTTATTCAATAAGTTCTAAACTTATAAAAGGACTCATTGACTTGCATGGCCGTGAGAGGTCCAAAAATGGGATGTAAATCACGCATGCTGCGATTTATGTCTTCGGACAGACGCCGTCCAAATTACAAATCGAACTTGTGCACAGTCCCATAGAAAAACATTGGTCCGAGTGTGATCCGATGTTTTGTCGAATCACACTAGAACCGAAAATATGTTCGTCTGCATGAGACCTTTAAGGGGTTAATACTTCACTCTCATCTCCATATTAACTTTCGAAAGCCAAAAAGTCATCGCAAATGGTCTATTAGTTAAATAACCAATTTTTTTTTGGGGGGGGGTTCCTTACTGGCCAAGAGTGAGAGAATTGAAGAGAGCATTTCCTATCCTTTGGATTCCCATTGGGACCTCTTTTTATCCATAAATAGATTTTGCCCCCCAAACCCTTGCACTCGTGGTGCCTAAAGCAGACAATTAAATAGCGCATAGTACGTTGGGACCCGGTTACAAATTTGGCTTTGTCGAAAGCTATGCCTCTGCCTTCATGAAAAGTTGGCAGAACTCTCCAGTACTGGATGTAAAACTTTGCTGATCCAAGCCCCAAAAGTAGATTCCCTTCCATAACTTTGCTGTGGCTACTAACTCCCAACACATAATCTAGATTCAGGCTCCGACTTCCATAATAAATCCGTTCTGGGTGAACTTTGACAAGTGAGAACAATATACTATTATTGACACATGTTCTTCACTTTCATAAACCTGGTGATGGGTGATGAAAATGTCATAAAACCAGCAACTCCGGGGCTCCACAGATTTTACGACTGGTTGTAGAAGCTGATGCATACCCAATTCTTTTTTTAATATCTGTTTTACTGGAGGAAAATATGTTTAAAATGGAGTAATAACTTAAATCCAGTCACCTGATAAATACATACTCTATTCTCCAGTGCATGTGCACAAAAAAAATAGGACATTTATATGGCGAAGACGCTATTGAAAGCAGCAAATTACACTCATCTGTCACATTTCGTCAGTCGTTTTAATATGATACTTTCCGGAAACATTAAATGATTACTCCGGCTAAGTTTTCCTGTAGATCTCAAAGTTATGCTCCTTGTCACAGTAAATTCTATCAAATATCATAAAATGTGTCTATTTCTGAGTACAGCACAATATATAGCGCATTTTACGTCTAAGCTTCCAAAAAGGTTTAAAGGAGAAAAGAATAATCCCTGTGGCGTAAGTGGTTTTCAGAACGGAGCTCGGTTTCGTAACTATGGAAAAAAGTACGTTTTCAATCAGGGATGAAAGTTTCAATGACATGCAAAATATATACAGCTAGGTGAAGTCATGTAGCAGGTTCAGTAAACACTCCATAATGGAAAGCAGTCCCTTTCACGGCGATGGACGCTTTTCTATACGTGTAGATGTAGCAGAGCTGGATTGTCGCTGCGGTACAGAAGTAGAAGAGCCAAGCTCAAGTTCTTCTGTGCACTGTGATTAAAATCTAATTTCATTTTAAAGGGAATCTGTCAACTCTCTAGATATTTCTGTTTGTCTGAATTCTTGCATTCTCCATAAAATAACAATTCTAGAATATCTTTTCTTAAAACTCTGCCTTGTGCCGTTCCTCTGTTATTCCTCCTAGAAATTAACAAATAAATAACAACTGACTGTTACCATTTCCCTAATCAGAGAGGCGTGTCCTTATACAGTCTGACACTGCCACGACTGATTGGACACCAACTGACACTGTCATCACTGATTGGACAGTGTCAGACTGTGTAGGGACACGCCCCCAGTTGGTGACAACTAGTTGTCAATCCATTCATAAATTTGTAGTAAGAATAATAGAGGAACAGCACAAACTGGAATTAAAAGAAAAGATGTTCCAGGATTGTTATAGCAAGAGGAATACAATTTTTTACTAAAAAAGACATGTGAGAAGCAGTGACAGTTCCCCTTTAAAGGATGGTCTGAAGTCCATTCTAAATCCCTTTCTATTTAGTGCTATAATATAAACTATTTTGTAATATACTTGAAATAAAAATTACCTACCCTTCCCTAACTGCATTAACTTTTTTTCACTTCCTTTTTGATGACTCTTTGTTTGAGAATCCCAGTGCATGCTGGGATACTCAAACGATGCGTCATCAGGGGCAAAGGCTGCAGTCACTGCTGCAGCCCCTGCCCCCTCCCTGAAATGAACCGTCATCAGTGAAGCTTGTTTCAGGCGTTGGGCTAGTCCCTGCGCGCTATGCACTGTATGATGTGCACAATGACAGTGCACTCTCTGTTGCTGGCTCAGATCAGCAGTAATGTGCACAATGACAGTGCACTCTCTGTTGTCGGCTCAGATCAGAAGTAATGAACCTGCACAAGAGTGTGTTGCCAGAATACCTGGTGTGCAGAGTCAAGTGCTGGGACGGCGCTGGTCTCTGCACGCTGGGTATTCTGACAGTACGCTCTCTTGCTGACTCATTACTACTGATCTGAGCCGGCACAAAAAGTTGGGTAACTTGGCAAATATTTTACTATGCTGTTTGTGAATTGCTTTTGAGTTATTTAATGGAGTATTATATTTATGTAATGAATTGTTATTTGTTATACAAATTTTAAATATAGTGTCTATATCAATTCTTTATTATTTTCAAGATCTCTGCTTGCTTTCATTATACAAGAACATTCCCCGTTTAATTATTGGTAGAGGTGAGCTAATCTCCCAAAAATTGTTTGGAGCAGATTCGATTAGTTCAGACTTTTGCAAATTGATTCCCAAAAATTTAGGATTTGCCGGAATCTAATATTTTTTGGGGGAAATTCTTAAAATTCTCAACCAATTTGATTTGGTACAAATCGATTTGCTCATCTCCTAATATCCTTGACAAGTTCAGTTACCATTACTATATACACCATGGCCTGGATGAATGAAACTCTTTATAAACATAGACCACCAAATAGATGAGGCATCCCCCCTGGATGACTGAAGGTTATTTTTATTGATTATTGTACAAGATCACATGCAGTTGAAACCATATGAATGAAAAGTGTCCATTCTCTTCACTAATTGTAGACTAAGGCACATGACTTGGTCTTTATAGCCATTTCCCCCTCTTTGATCGGTACTAGGGAAAAACATACTTTCATGCTATTTAGTCATGAGGATGAGTGTCTAGAAAATTCAGAACTTCATCTCCATATCCTTTGTTTTCTCTTAAGTACTTTGATGGCCAAAAGCTGAAGATCCAACCAGTGAAGACAATATTTTGAAGTATTGGGTGAAGAACAGAGGGATCTTCTAGACTCCTTGATCGGATTTAGCAAGGACCAATCCAATTGTATCCAGGAGGATCCACATATCATGACCTTATACAAAGTTGTAATAAATCTAAAACCCGCAGAATTTAACACTTGGCGTAAAACATTGCTTTTTTGCTTTCCACTTTTTAGCACATTGAATTAAGCAAGGAACTTTGAATTGCAGATATTCACTCTTTTCTGGCATAACGTCCGACCATCTGAATGCATTCAGCATCTCCCAAATGGGTATCGTGCTCGCTCATGACATGGCTGAATCAAACATCTGCATTCTACCTTTGAACACATCACAGTAAATTAGAAAATCAAGGTCGTATTAGCTTCACTTTCAAGCAATTCCAATGTTTAGAAAACGTCTGGACCCGAACTGAAATGATGTGTGTTTGCAATTTACTGTGTTTTAGTGACAAAATGAGCTGGAAGCTTAAAACATTACGTCTGGCATTCATAGCGGGCCTCGCGTACCTTGCCTTGGTGTCCCTTGCTGTCCAGGTCACTAGTGAAATCATTCTGGAAGCATTTAGTAAATGAAAACACAAGAGGCGGAAAAGATTTAGGAAATGGGAGAAATGATGCCTGCATACAGTAGTGCGCAAACTAATGACATCACTAAACCATTCCATGCCAAAGTGACATCATTGGTCCTTGCCAAATTTAGAGGCAACATTCTCAAAGTTCTCTAAACTTTACTTTCTTTGGTAATTGCACTATATTTCTACCCAGGGGCAAAAACACAAAAAGTTAATTTGTCAACTGAAAAATCTCCACTCTTCTGGCGGAGGCTAGCTAGGGGTTCATCATTATTATTATTATTGTTAACAAACTTCAGCTCGATCTCGAGCCATGGTGACTTGATGGGTGTAGGATCTGTAAGAAGATCGATCTTGTGCAAGTCTAGATAGGCCACCAGGGTCTTCTACGTCGTTAGCTTGATTGTATCAAGCCATCGTGTTGCTGGTCTTCCTCTTCACTTTGTTCCTTTTATTCTTCCGACCATGATGTCCTTCTCCACTGATTGCTCTCTTCGTATGATGTGTCCAGAGTAGGCAAGTCGTAGCTTGGTGATCCTTGCTTTGAGTAACATGTCTGTCTTGATTTGTTCCAAAATTGATTTGTTTGTTCTTCTTGTCATCCATGGTATTGATAACATCCTTCTCCAGCACCACATTTCGAAGGCATTGATTCTTCTTCTGTCTTGTTTCCTTTAGTGCCTTACACTGTAATATTAACCCCTTCACCACCTTGGGATTTTCTGTATTTGTGTTTTCGTTTTTTCCTCCCATTCTTCCCAGAGCCATAACTTTTATTTTTCCATCAATATAGCCATGTTAGGGCTTGTTTTTGTGGGACAAGTTGTACTTTTGAAGGACACCAATGATTTTACCATATCGTGTACTGAAAAATGGGAAAAAATTCCAAGTGCAGTGAAATTGCAAAAATGTGCAATTCCACAATTGCTTTATGGTTTGTTTGTTTTTTACCATGTTCACTAAATGCTAAAACTGCCTGGTATTATGATTCAGTTGGTCATTATGAGTTCATAGATACCAAACATGTATAGGTTCTTATTTATTTAAGTGGTGAAAAAGAAATCCAAAATTCGTAAAAAAAAAAAAAAAAATGGAGCCATTTTCCGAGACCCGTAGTGTGTCCATTATTTTGGGTTCTGGGGCCAGGTGAGGGCTTATTTTTTGCGTGCTGAGCTAAAATTTTTATTGATACCATTTTGGGATAGATACAATGTTTTGATCGCCTGTTATTGCATTTTATTGCAATGTTGCGTTTTGATTTTTTTCTCCTTTTGCAGTTTATCGATTGGATTAATTCTTTTTATATTTTAATAGATCAGACAATTACAAATACAAATATGTGTATTTTTTATTGCTTTATTTTGAATGTGGCGATGGGGTGATTTGAACATTTTTTTTAACTTTTTTAACATGCTTCAATCGCTTGTGCTACTTTGGCGCCCCTGAGGGTTCAGTCGCCACAGAGGTACTGCACCTCACCCAGAGGTGTGGTATCTCCTTCTCTCAGGTAAGGAGGGAGTGCTGCATGGAACCCCAAACACCTACATCCAACACCACACTGCTCCAGGCCGGCAGGAGGGGCAAGACGCAATGTAGTTTTCTGCTGAGCTCTGACCCTGGCTGGAGTGGGGGGAACCAAAGTTAGGGGGAACCAATAGTGGGTGTGGGTGGAGGAAGAAGGTACAGGAAGCACTTATACAGTAGATATAAAAGGAAGACATCTTAGTTCAGATCAGGCTAGTAAGAGGTGGAGTGAGTGGAGTTTAGTGAGGGCTGTTCAGAGGAACAGTCCGGGAGCAAAGGCTCAGTCAGAGCTCTGCTCCACCAGTTAGGGCCCAGGATAGAGGCCCCGGAGGGGAGCAGGGAGTAGGCTCCGTTCTACAAGAGGATCCCAGGGGGTACGGCACGTGCAGGACAGCACCTGTACGCCACGCTCCTGCCAGGTGTCAGGAGGGATCGGTTGCTTCATTCTAATCTCCAGGGGGTCAGGTTGGTCTCGGATCCGACATACAGGAAGGACTTCAGCATACCCGAGCGGGATTGAGAGTGGGCAGCGTAGGGAAGCGGTGAGAAGGACCAAGTGTGAAGACGGTCAAAGTAGGAACACGAGAAAGTGGTGTTCCGCCAGGCATTCCTAAGCTGCTTGAGGAAGGACTGGACCCCTGCCTGGTGAACGCAGCGCGACGAGGGAGGCCTTCACCTGTAAAGTGCACTTGTGAATTGCCTAAGAACTGTAAGTAAAACCTTGGATGACTGCATCGAACAGCCTCCGACTGTTTCTTCACCGGCGCCATTAATCCTCACGACACTACAATGTCCAGCGCACCTTTCATCTAACTGTTGCAGCGCTGGTGATCCTCACCAGACACCACAGGTGGCGTCACGAACTCTTTGAACATTTGCTAATAATCGGTATCCCCTTTTGTGCACTGACAGTCCTGGGCCAGCCACCGTGATAACCCCAGTGATCTGCCGCGTCGGGGGCGAGTCACTACACATAGCGGGGCTTCAGCCCTGCTATATGTAGCAGAAATGCTCATCTGCAATAAATGCCAGCCACAAGGCAGCGCTCATAGCAGATATGCACTGACAACCACAGGGGTCTCCTGCAGTCCTCGGGTTATATGCCAACCCATCAGGGCCCCGCGATCATGTGACAGGGGCACCGATGGACAGGTCTTATGATGGACAGGTCTTATGATGCGCTTCCCGCAGGGAATGTTAAATGCCGCTGTAAGAGATTGATTAACAGCCGCGGGTGGATCACGATTCCACTCATGGCTCTTTGAGGCACATGACAGCTGTACAGATAAGCTGTCATCTGCCTGAAAAGTTTCGGGCTCAGTGCCTGAGCCTGCACCAAAGAGGGGGAGGCAACCTATGACATACTGTACCTATATATCATAGGTCATAAAGGGGTTAACCAATTTTGAGCCTCCATACAATGCAATAATGCTTCCTAGAAAACATCATTGCCCCTGCATACACCTTTGAAAGTGATAGTTCCCTTAAAGTCGCCTTAACAAGTATTAATGCCAGGAGGGAATCTGTCAGCAAGTTTTTGTTATCTGAAATCAGCGTGATGTAGGGGCGGAGACCCTGATTCTAGCGATGTATCACTTGGTGGCCTGCATGCTGTCATTTTGATACATACAATCACAGTTTTCTCTGCTGTAGCTCTAGCAGAGCTCGGAATGCTGAGCTTTGTATAACTCCGCCCACACCACTGATTGGCTGTATTCTGTGCACACTGTATATTGACAGAAAGCTGCTAATCACTGGTCAGGGCGTGGTTGGACCTGGAGTCACAAGGCACCTAATCCTGTAGTGATAATCTCCAGCTGATAAAACACTGATTTTATTGAAACAGCAAAGCACAGCCTAGTAAGTGACACATTACTGGAATCAGGCTCTCTGTCCCTACATCATGCCGCTTTCCGATTACATAGCAAAAACCTGGTGATAGATTCCCTTTAGCAAGCAATAATGTCCTGAGTTCCCCCAAAAACGTAATAAGACTCAGAAGCAACCCCATAATAATTAAAAATGTCTTCTAAAAAGTAATATTGTCCCCTAGTGTCTCCAAGAAAGTATCCAGGCCCCATGAGTTTCCAGAAGTCATAATTGCCTCTTGTGTCTGTTTAAAAGTAATATTGCTCAAGAAAAAAAATATAAGTACACCCCTGATAATGAGAGTCTCTTTCTACAGCCAGTAGAGCTATGGTAAATATTCTGAAATGTGCCTGGTAGAGTAAGGACCTGCGTTCCTTTCCAGTCCACCATCACCTTATATCTGTCCAATATGATGTCTGTCTTCTACTCCTGAATGGGGTTTGGTCAACTATGGGCAGGTTTCTGGTGAACTATCACCGTACGTGGCCAAAGTTTGGAGAAAGTCAATCTGATTTTGGCATCTGGAAATTGACTAAAATTAAAAAAAAAGGTAATGTTTTCTTCTCATCCATAGATTACATTAGGTATTGCAGCTCGGCTTTGTTGAAATGAAGTTGAGTGAGTTGCAATACCAAACACAACCTGTAGCCACCTGTGGCGCTGTTTACTAGAAGACAGGCATGTTTTTCTAATTAAGTACCACCCATGAAGACTTAACTGTCACCAAATTTTACAATGCAAACTGTATAAATAAACAGACCTGATGAGGCCGGGGTACTTGCTGTCAAAATTCATGTCAGAATGGCTGTGTAATACTTTTAGAAAGTTTTCTCATCTGATGTTAAAAGGAGCTAATTTTAATATTTGGTTGAAAGGATTATACATCTATACTAATATGGATTTTCAAAGTAAACAATCCAGTCTCATCAGGTCTATATAAATAGACCTGATGAGGCCAAGGTACTTGCTCTCAAAATCCATGTCAGAATGGCTGTGTAATACTTTTAGAAAGTTTTCTCATCTGATGTTAAAAGGAGCTAATTTTAATATTTGGTTGAAAGGATTATACATCTATACTAATATGGATTTTCAAAGTAAACAATCCAGTCTCATCAGGTCTATATAAATAGACCTGATGAGGCCAAGGTACTTGCTCTCAAAATCCATGTCAGAATGGCTGTGTAATACTTTTAGAAAGTTTTCTCATCTGATATTAAAAGGAGCTAATTTTAATATTTGGTTGAAAGGATTATATATCTATACTAAAATGGATTTTCAAAGTAAGCAAACCAGTCTCATCAGGTCTATGAGTTCTATTTATTCATGTATTTTATTTTTTTTTTAATCTGGTGACAAATCCACTTTCTTATGGAGTAATTCCAGGTCAGAGATAAACAGACCTCTAGTTTCTCCCATGATCTATTCTCTTGGATGGATGTGGACGCTGATTGTTTCCAGGCATAATTCAGTTTTTCGTGGCACTACTCTTTAAGTCATTGGTTCCAGCGCTGTGAAAAAAAGTCTTATTTTCCAAGCATGATTTTTTTTTTTTCAGTGAAGTAGGTCAGACCTTGTAAACGGAAAATGCCCAAGTTCAAACACAATAAATCATAATGAGCGCGGACAGGATCTTGTCAATCCGAAAAGGAAAATGCTAAAATAGTAATGTGTGTTTGTACTAAGCGAAGTCCGCTGCTTTTACAATATGTAATTTGTCACTGAAAACAAAGAAGCTCGAACATCACTAGAAGTCTCAACGCGTTTCATCTTTCATGTTTTTAGACTGTCACGAAGTTTGAGAGAAGATTTTATGAGACATGTGTGTTACATTAGCGCAGGTTACATCAGGTCAGGCCATGTGATAAAACACATTTCAATGCAATTCAGCTTCCCCGCAACGTACTACGCGTTTCATTCCATGGAAAAGTGTTGGACGCATTAAAGAAGAACGTCAAACTGACAAAGCAAATGATCTTGTAATCTTTATTAATAACAAATGTGTCTTAATGTATTCCACCGTCTCACTCTCGGTAATGTCTAAACAGATTAAGTTGCGTAATAGAGGAAAATGTAAAAAAAATAATTGAAACAATGTTAATATTATTTAGCATTTATGTACAATTATCACAACTATTCCTGAGCTTTTACGTACAACATATAAAACTTTATTCTGAACGATTAAATAGACGGCAAAGACATATTTGAAACTCATGTTTCCGCTTCTTTCACGGGAACATTTTGGGATCAATTCATCATTTACTGTTATTTCAAAGTCATTTTTCTATTTTTGTCTTGCGGTATTAGTTCAGTTTTATTGCACCAAATTCTTCTAAATTACACACATGGTGCACGAATTTAGCACAAAATCAAAAATGCTTTGGCCTCGATTCATCAATTTCCTCGCCGGTCTTGATGAAGGGGTTCGTTGGAGTCAGTCGCACCTGATTAAGAGACGCACACCTCTTAATGAATCAGGGGCATCCGTGTGACACACCGGAAATCTATGATTTCTGGGGTGAGGAATGCCATAGGTCATCATGAATTTGTCGAACTGCAACATCATGTCCCTGTCGTACTACCCCCAGAGCCAATCATTTTGGCAAAGCTGGGAAAAACTGTAGTGAAAACACCAAAAATTGGCACAAAAGTTTTGTGATTTTTCAAAGCAATTTACAACAGAATTAGGGCAAAATTCCTGTTGATGAATCAGGGGGGTCCTTCTCTTCTAATTTTTTTTTGGCGCCTTTTACACCAAAGAGTAGCATGCTCCACTAAAATGTAGCAAAATTCGCACAAAAATTTGCTAATACATAAAATCACTCTGAGATAAGGGGGGAAGAACTGGAATATATGTGCGGAAAAAAATTGCAACTTTTTAAAAAGTTGCAATTGATGAATTAGCCACAAATATCTAGAAAATAAAAAGCGCTCCCGCAATGGCAAACATAAAAGAAAAAAACTGGTGGTAACAATAAAATAGGCACAAATTAACAGAATAATTTGGTGCAAATCAAAAACAGGTAAAATAAAACAAAAACTAGACAAAAAAGTGCAAATGAAATAATACATTGGGTCCTTTGTATATTAGAGTGCAATTATCCTGTCTCACTCACTAATTCTACAGAAAAAAATATTGTCTTAGTCCATGTTCCCACATGTGAAAACGCTGCTTTTTACAGTTGCAGTTTTTCTGCAGTTATCCATACCAAAACACATAGTAGCAATTCTTCCATTTTTGTTTTATTTATTTATTTAATGCATTTTTGGGTGCAGATTTGATGCAGTGTTTTTTAATGAGTTTTGATAGCACAGAACTGCTGGAATTTTACACTTAAAACCCCAGTGTGTTTTTTAGATTTGTTTTTTTCCGGCACCCCATAAAAGTCCAATGGGAAGAAATGTTCACAATTTAACAGCGTCTTTAAACGCACAGTGAACAGGAGCTTTCATGAAGTCACATCCACTTTGGTTGAACTGTTTTACACTGCTGTATTTCTGCACAAAAAAAACGCAATGGAGAAAATGCAGTGTTTACGCTATGTGGGCGCACGGACTAATTATAGTTACATCTCCTGATTAGAGATAAGTGAACCCAAACTGCAAAGTGCTGGGTGCTGAACTCCAAACATGGACTTCTTCTGGAAGTTTTACAGTTCCGGAGGAGAGAGAAAGAGAGAGAGATTTACAGCTCCAAAATCCTGGTCCTCGTTGATTTCTATGAGGTTCAGGTTTAGATTCAGGTTTGGGTACAGTTCTGCTTCGGGATTCGTACCGGACACCTAGTGTCTGAAGCTGAAGTCTGAACATGGACTTCTCCTGGAAGTTGGACTAAAGTTGAAAGTGTCCAATGCTGAACTCCGCACACAGACTTTTCCTGAAAAGTTGGACTAAAGTTGGAAGTGTCCGATGCTGAACTCTGAACACAGACTTTTCCTGAAAAGTTGGACTAAAGTTGGAAGTGTCCGATGCTGAACTCTGAACACGGACTTTTCCTGGAAGTTGGACTAAAGTTGGAAGTGTCCAGTGCTGAACTCTGAACACGGACTTCTCCTGGAAGTTGAACTAAAGTTGGAAGTGTCCAGTGCTGAACTCTGAACACGGACTTTTCCTGGAAGTTGGACTAAAGTTGGAAGTGTCCAATGCTGAACTCCGCACACGGACTTCTCCTGGAAGTTGGACTAAAGTTGAAAGTGTCCAATGCTGAACTCCGCACACAGACTTTTCCTGAAAAGTTGGACTAAAGTTGGAAGTGTCCGATGCTGAACTCTGAACACAGACTTTTCCTGAAAAGTTGGACTAAAGTTGGAAGTGTCCGATGCTGAACTCTGAACACGGACTTTTCCTGGAAGTTGGACTAAAGTTGGAAGTGTCCAGTGCTGAACTCTGAACACGGACTTCTCCTGGAAGTTGAACTAAAGTTGGAAGTGTCCAGTGCTGAACTCTGAACACGGACTTTTCCTGGAAGTTGGACTAAAGTTGGAAGTGTCCAGTGCTGAACTCTGAACACGGACTTCTCCTGGAAGTTGGACTAAAGTTGGAAGTGTCCAGTGCTGAACTCTGAACACGGACTTTTCCTGAAAAGTTGGACTAAAGTTGGAAGTGTCCGATGCTGAACTCTGAACACAGACTTTTCCTGAAAGTTGGACTAAAGTTGGAAGTGTCCGATGCTGAACTCTGAACACAGACTTTTCCCGGAAGTTGGACTAAAGTTGAAAGTGTCCAGTGCTGAACTCTGAACACGGACTTCTCCTGGAAGTTGGACTAAAGTTGGAAGTGTCCAGTGCTGAACTCTAAACACGGACTTCTCCTGGAAGTTGGACTAAAATTCGGTCAAACCAGACGAACCTGGATGTCCACAAGTCTGCTGATGCCTACTACTGATATCAGCCTGGAGGTGTGCGCGAATGGCAGGTATCGTCCCTGCCTTGTTCTAATAAATACGATGGGTACATGATCAGAATGGTATCTGTAAATCCACAGGTACCGTAAATGTTGCATCACCTTTCTTTTCTGTACTCCTTAGATGATTTATGACCACCGATTACATCAAATTGTGTCTGAAACTTTGTTATAATAAATCAGCTGAGAAGAGTTCAGAAAAAGATAGATAAAAGAGTTACAAATTCTCCTGTCCAAATGAGCTCACTTACGGATTCTCAGTAAACTCATTCTGCAGCCAGCAATGTGCATGGAAACAATGAGCCTGTAAGAGCCTAACGGTGTAAAATTTTTAATAAAACTCAAATAAAAAAAAAAAATTTAGCCCGAAAATGTGTCAAGCAATATCCTTTTAAGGTTGATTTAAAAGTCCTGCTGGTTTCCTGTTATACAAGAGCAGTAACTTGTGGGAGTTGAGTTACTTGTTAGGAGAACAATATTCTGTAAGGTCATATGTCTGACAGCAGAGAAGAGATAAAACACTGACAGAATGTATATGCCTTGGGAAAAATGTATTTTAAGTCTTGGACAACTTTTGTAGTGACGCTTACAAAGTTTGGGAAAAAGAGGGAATGACTTTATAACTTTTGCAACTTTTTAATTAAAGATTTTTGCATAAAAATTCTGTGGTGACCTCCCCAATTATAACCTGGCATGGCTCAAAAGTTGTGAAGTATTCCTCAGTCATGATCTGAGATGGACTACCAGCCCCCTGACACTTATGTGGCCTCCATTACTGTTATATACAAATGCTGGGGAAAACAAAACATGAATTTAGCAAATAGTTTTTCAAAAAATATACTTAAAGCTGCAGAAGTAGACAGTGCTACCAGGCTTCCATGCCCCGGCTGTGCCCTCATTATACTGGCAGCTCTGTGTTCAGCTTCATACCTGATATAACACAGGCTAGGTGCTGGAGACTTTGCTGCCTGACATCGTCACTGAAATTATTGTGGTTGTTAAGTCAATTATCAATGGCAACCCGACTGTCAGATCTGACACAACCATTCAGCTCAAAGCTGGAATGGTACTAAACAGGCAGCAGAGGATGGAAAAAACAGCTTGGCAAGAGTCGCGCCATGCCACATTCCCCAGCTCAGGGCTGCAAATCAAAACTTTTCAAAAAGGATAATCCAATTGTTAAAGGGGAGTGAACATTTTTTTTCAAACTGATGGAAATGGATTAAGAGAAAAATCTATGAAATACTCATCTCATCCATATTCCACCCATTTTGTTTAGACACTTTACGTATCCTTGTCGGTCTAAGTCCAGCTGCAGAAATAGCTTCTAGTCACAGGAATATGCGACCACCGCAGTCAATCATTAGATGAAAAAACTCCAAAAGGGTCCTCAACTATCATGGGTCTTTAATAGTATTTATCTTCTCATATGGGCCAAATGGACCATTTGCAACCCCTGCAAACACTACAGTTACAGCTCTGGTGAGCAGCACGGACTGGAGGCATTGATGCAGCAGAGATGGATAGGATGAATGGCACTTGGAAGAGTCAGGATCAGCAGAGCAGAAGATTTTTACCTTGGAATTGCAGAGCTGAGTGTGTGGACAGAACCTTTGGGCAACAGGGCAAAGTATATAGACAGGCATCATGGTGCAGTAGATCTGAGTGGACATTGAGCACTTGAGAACAGTAGAGTTCTTTAGATAGACAGGTTGCTTGTAGTAAGAAAGCCAAATATGCGGACTGCCCCTTGGTACAGCAGTGCTGAGTTACTCTTGTGGCTAGACTTTAGTGAAAGCAGTGTACACTAACTAACTGAATACTCAGGCAGTGTGTAGCCACCTGTGCCTGGCTCAAAAAGCCTAAGGTGATGACAACAGAAATGCACACTAGAAGTAGAACAGAGAGAGACAGCCACAAGAGACGGTCTGGTGCAGGTGCCAAGACAGGTGAGTAAAAACTGGCCTTAGTGATGACCCACTCAACCCATGTAGTTCTCACATGTCTTAGTGATGGAATGCCATCATGACAGCCAGAAGTAGAGATTGGTGGGAGAGTGGTAAGGGGAGAAGGATAAATAGATGACGTTACTGTTGCTTTTTTACCAATTTTTCGAGAGAGAGGTAGTAATCACACATTGGTACTATATCTTGAGGGAAAGCAAAGGCATTAATGCCTCATTGGGAGATGTCAGTATTATGAAAGGCATATAATAAATATTGGTCTGGTTAGAAATTTTTCATTGGACCCACGAGCTTCAAATTTTTGTCTTGGACTGAGTAAGCAGCCAATTGGCACTTCCTGTTGGCATAGCAGAAAAGGGATGCCGAAGACAGGCAATGGGCCCCATACAGACAGAGGAAAGTGAAACATCCAAGGGCTAAAAGAGTGAGGTCATCCAGGGCTTAGTTAGGAGAATGCTCAGAAAGCAAACTGTGGAAGAACATGTATAGCAACACACCGCTGTAGCATCCAAAAGTGCACAATGGCTGACACAAGCCTAAGAAGTAGGAGGATTTACATAGGGTGCTATCAGCACTGATTGGCTGCCGAACCTATCCATTGGTCCATTGACTGGCTCCTCTGATTGGTGTCACAGCCCGATCTACCAAGTTCAATTATTTGTGAAGCTGGGTGCACATTTACTGAGACGATCATTATCGGAACGGGAGCCAGCGAGTTTGTAACACCCGATTACTGATAAATAGTAACATTAAACCCGCAACAAGCTATAAAGCCGAGGTCACACACTGATTTTTCTGTAAATCCAGAGCAAATTTGCAACAAAAATCACAGACGTTACGTACAGATTTTGTCTGCGGATTTCACCTTTTGCATTGCAATCATAATGCAATGTGCTAGATAACAGACCTACTGTATGACTGCCTAGTAGTCTGCGCATTTCAGACTTTACATTGAACCATTGCAGTAATTTATGCCTGAAATGTTAAAAAGCATGAGAAATGAGTGAGAAACAAACTCAGAGAATGACATTTATATATTATAGAAATCTGACTGGGTACAAGGTCACTAAAGGAAAACGGTTTCAAGGGCGCTTGGATTTCCAAAGATCGTGATGTATTGCCAAAAGTTGAGAGAGAGGTTACATAGTTCTGAAAGTGACTGGAACCGGCAAACTGGAAGTCATTTACCTTGAACACACAAAAATACAATTCACTTACAAATGTAAGGTCAGTCTGTCAGTGTAATAAAGTGATTTGTACTCGGAGATCACGTCCCAGTATACATCTAATAGGGATAAACTGAGAACAAATGGTTCATGTAAAGTGTTGTCAATGTCTGCGCTCTGTCGTCGTGGCTATTCCAGGTTCCCCTTATAAAATAATACCAAGTCCCAAGTCCTTGTAGCTAAAAGGACTACACCGGAAACCAAGTGTCAAGCAGAGTCGTAGTCGTAGTCAGGCTCCCCATCACCAGGAAAAATATTCAGTTCACTGCCATATCACATCTTTAAGGGGGACTTCTCTCTCTGATAAAGTCCTGGAAAATTGGTATAATATGGCATCTCTTTATGATTGGGAGAGTGTCTGACAACTTGGGTCCCCTCTGTTTCGGAGAATAAAGAGCCACATAACTTATATAGGAATACATGTAATTTACTGCCCTTCCATGCACCATGGCACCCCATCCTCTAAATTGAGGCCATTTTGCAAACCCCAGAACTGTATAGCTTGAAGCGCTAATGTGAATAAAACATTTATAGGGATGCTGCCAGAGTCGGACCGGGATGCCACCGGCCCACCAGTAACCAACTCCAGGGCCCCACTTTTCAGCTACATGCAAATGTGACATTATCCTCAATCACAAATGTATATAACAATGAACTGGGTAGATTGTTAAATTAATAAGATGCCGCCTTTGTCTGTACAAAGTGATTCAAGTATATAGTGCCAAGTACTGCTCATATAAGAGGATGGTGGCCCACCGGAGGATTCTCCTGTTCTCCTGTGGGCCAGTCCAAGCCGGGATGCTGCTCCATATTAGAACTGTGCCCCCTTAATTGTCAGTGAGGGTCCTATAGATTAGATCTTTAATGTCACAAAGTGATGGAATATCCTATGACATACATTTATAATAATATGGGCTTTACGCTTTGAAGGTTTAGCTAAATAGTGTTATTCATTTATTTATTTATTTATTTTATTTTACTCACTTACATAGCGCCATTAGTTCCACAACACTGTACAGACATCATTGCTGTCCCCATTGGGGCTCACAATCTAGATTCCCTATCAGTATGTCTTTGGAGTGTGGGAGGAAACCAGAGAACCCGTAGGAAACCCACACAAACACGGGGAGAACATACAAACTCCTTGGTGGGATTTTAACCCAGGACCCCAGCGCTGCAAGGCTGCAGTGCTAACCACTGAGCCACCGTGCTGCACCGTGTTATGTTGATAATTCCCTGCATTTAGCACCTGGGTCACACTCTTGCAAGCCCCTCCCTCTAGAAGCGCCCCTCCTTAAAAGGAGCTGATATAAAGCACTGATGCAATATTTCCCTAATTTTGACAACTATGAACCCTAAATTTCCTGAATGAATAAACCTACATGGCCTCATGCTGTACAGTTCAGTCTACATTTTTCCTGAAATAGCACAACTCTTGTGTTACTTACCTCTCCTGGATGCTGAGCTGCATCCTCAGAGGATATGAAGTCACTCTCTCGGGCCATATAGCCTGGCTCAGGTGACGGATGCAGAGTGAGTATTCAGGTAGTTGATGCAGACTGAGTATTCCCTGCTATTACTGTGGACTGTATCCTTGGGTCAGCTATACTTGAACTTCCTGGCAAACCCAGCTCTACTATAACTCTACTATACCTCTGGCTAGTTCTGATTTGGACCTTATTGGAAACCCTGCTCTGCTACAATGCTATACAACTGGTCAGTTGTGCCTTGGACTCTGTTGCAAACTCAGCTCTGTTATACCGCTGGGTTAACTTTGTTATATAATCAACCAGCTCTGTCTTGGACTCTGTGGCAAACCCAGCTCTGCTATAAAGCTGAGTCATCTTTACCATGTTGATGGGTAACTCAGCTTTAACCCACAGTTTCCTCATCACCAAGTTTCCTCTGCCTCTGTGCAGATTAAGGTGTTACACCTGTTACTGTTATCACAACCCTGAGTCCTCAAATTCTATGAATCCCATTTCCTCCTCCTGTTGCTGTTCTGCCACCAAAGCTTCCATAGTTTCACCTTGTTCTCCCTACTACAGCAACATCATCTGTCCATGCGGCATGAAAATTGTTGAACTGGGCCAAGATCTTTGAGTAGCCATCTACTCAAGTGAGACATAACATTTTGTTCATCAGCTGTGTTTGAATTTGCATCTTTAAATGTAAAAGAATTATCCAGCATGGTTACCTTCTTTAAAAACAGCATCAGCCCTGTCTTTAGGTTGCCTATGGTATTGCAGGTCATATCTATTGAAGTGAATAGTGCAAAACTGAAATATCACATGCAACCTGTAGACAAGGTTGGGCACTGATTTTGGCAGACGACAGCCACGTTTTTCTAAACCTTGATAATCCCTTTAAATTGGGAAGACCTGCAATCCTAGATACCTCCAATGGGCAAGAATGGTGCTATTGCTGAAAAAAAAAATACCCTTTTTTGGGCTTCCATACATGGATAAGCTTTTGGTGCCACTTGATCTGTCCATCATATATCTCAAAATGAATTGTGTTTTTGAAAAGGAATTTGCACTCCAAAAATGTAATCAAACCAGAGAATCCTTTTTAAGTATTTTTCATATCTAAGAAGTGATTGCACCCAGGCCATTAAATAAAAAATAAGGCCATTATCAGAAAAAAATTGCCAAATCCAAAAAAGTTAAGTTGGACAAAAATATTTAAAATAATAATAATAATAGAATTACCGTAGTATTTGCTCTCAGTTTGGACAAAATCTTGGATTTGGTATATTTCTTAAAGTTTGTGAATGAGTTCACTGGTTTTTGGCTTCTAGGATAATTTTGAGCAGCCTTTTGGCCGATTTCACTGATATGACAAGCTAAACAAAATATTCATCAGTAGCGTTGGAACAAATATTCCTGGCTTTTCCAGAAAATCGGATACATGATAACTGATCAAACTTTAAAAATGTTCTTAAAGGGGAGCTAAAAGTTTAACTTTTCACTAGTTTTGAAGTTCCTACACATCCAAATTGCATTTTCCTGTGGCCCTTCAGTACAGAGATCTTTTAGGGCTATTCTCTGTGTCCAGATTCCTAATACTTAAAGGGTGTTGTCAGAACACTGTCAGGTCACCTATTCTTTTTAGAGATGTGTTTTTTCTTACCTTTCTTCTTGGCAGGACGTATCATAAGATGTATGGCATGAAATGACCAGTTTTGGCAAAAAAAAAGTTTGTGATACTCTGTTGGGAGTTGTTTATGCTGTACGTGTCTGCCTGTGAAGATTCACTGGCTGTGATGTGAATTGTAGCCGATTAAGAGTTATGCTCGTGCGTCACAATATTGTATTGCATTGAGTTCCCACTAGTGATGAGCGAGCATACTCGCAAGTGCTCGGTACTCGCCCGAGCATCTCAGTACTCGAGATGCTCGGAGATCGCCGAGTACATGCGAGATGCAGAGGCAGGGGAACACTGTCAAAGTTCTGGGAGAATTTTCTCAGCCCCTCCCATCGCACAAGCCCTGAGGCGCGGGGTACTCTCACAAGGAGTGCAAAGTTTGGGAAGATGCTGAGGGAGTACCTTGCCGACCGTACCAACATCCTACGTGATTCCTCTGTGGCTTATAATTATCGGGTATCCAAGCTGGATACGTGGCATGAACTGGCTCTCTACGCCTTGGAGGTCCTGGCCTCAGAGCGGGTTTTTAGTGCCGCTGGTGGAATTATAACTGATAAGCGCATCCTCTTGTCAACTGAAAATGCTGACAGGCTGACTCTTATAATAATGAACAAGGACTGGATTGGGCCAGACTTGTCAACACCACCGAATGATAGCAGCGTAACATAAACTCAAACACCTTTTCTTGGGAGGTGTATTCCCATGCACCTTTTCACACCCACACATGGGTGTACGCTTCCTGATTTTGGCTATTTGCTCTTGTCCTTCTCCTCATCCTCATCCTCCACCACCATATCACCAGGGTGACCGTCGTCCGTGATACAACACCCACATCATTTTTTTAAAGGGTGTTTATGATGCCGGTAAAAAAAAAATGTATACAGTATGTTCATGTATACCCCCCAGGGGTAAATGTTTGTCAGCCCATACACTTAGTGCATGAGCATTACAAGTATAGGAGGCCCGCTCCTTTCTAATGGGAACATTTTTATATGAGGCCCTCCTCCATGTCTCTTCCAAGGGGCATTGGAGTGCCTCCAAGTTTTTGGCAGCCCTTGCATTCACTGCATAGGCAAACACAATGGGAGACCCACTTCCTAATAATAGGAACATTTTTTTTCAGGAGGCCCTCTGACCTCCACATCTCTTCCATGGGGCATTGGAGTGCCTCTAAATTTTTGGCAACCCTTGCATTCACTGCATAGGCAAACACAATGGGAGACCTACTTCCTAATAATGGGAACATTGTTTTCAGGAGGCCCTCCTCTAAGTCTCTTCAAAGGGGTATTGGGGTGCGTCCAAATTTTCACAGTGGTATTGGGGTGCATTCAAATTTTGAGCAGTCCTGCCACTCACTGCAAACGCAATAATGACACGCCCCCTGGGTCGTGGGGTACCCGGTGCCGGGTCGGTAGATGCTTGGGGTTGTAGTCACTGTGGCGGTGACCTGGTCCGTGACCCAGGGCGGTCAATCCAAGGGGAATTGTATATGGGTTTTATTAAAGAGTCCGACTACGTCACCTGTGGAGTGTGGCTAAAGGGGCCGCCGCTGCGGAACAGTCCTCTGAAGCTGGTGGTATGTGCAGCAAGGGTATTATTACTCCCCACAGGAAGAGTGTAGCTTCAGGGCAGTGTGGGTGGATGATGATGGTTGTAGTGCAGGGAGTCAGTAATGAACACAGAGTCCGTGTGATGCAGTCCAAGATCTTTTACTCCCAGTTGTTGCAGTCCAGATTACAGGTACCAGAGCAATCTCCCCCGTCGTGCTGTGCGTACTCAGTGAGGGGCTCAGTCCACCCCCAGATAGCTCCGGAGTATTTAGCAGGACCCCCTTCTGTGTGTCCTTTCTCTGCCCTTCTCCCTGCACCTCACACTCAGTGACACTTCCATCCGGTACCCTCGGGCCTTGGAGGGTGACATGTGTTCCGTCCCCTGGGTCCTATGTGGCTACATTCTTAGTGAGACTGGTGTGGACTTGTGGCTACAGGACATGAAACCCTGCAGCCTCCGGTTTCTAGTTAAGACTTGCAATCTTTCACTAGTTGAGGGATCCGGTTCCCTTCTTCTGGCCTGACCCCTCCACCTCCCGGCAGATTCGGGCGTACGGGTGGCCTCCAGCACTGCCCATACCCCTGAGATCCCTTCTGTTCCTGGAGCCTTCCTGCTCCCTCTCCTCTCCTCTCTCAGACTTGGGCCTCACTGTCCAGGCCCGCCTCTGGAGCAGAGCTCGTACAGAGCCCCTGCTCCTGTCACTTCTCCTCCTCTGACTGCACGAACCCTGATCTAAGATGGTGTCTCTATTTTATACCGCTTCCTTTCAAGTGCTCCCAGGATCTACGTCCTCCACCCCATCCACTACATGGTTCCCCCTCTCTAGGTGGTTCCCCCCACTCCAGCCAGGGATCAGGGACTGTGCTCTCCCGTAGGAGCAATCTCACCCTGTCTCCCGGAAATGTTGTGTAGTGAATGCAGGTGTTAGGGTCCTGAGCTGTACTCCTTCCTTACCTGAGGGTGAGATACCACACCTCTGGGTGAGATGCAGTACCTCTGTGGCGACTGAACCCTCAGGTGCGCCACAATAACAGTATAGGAGACCCATTCTTTAGTAATCGGAACAATAAAACATAGCCGGCTGATGGCTCTCTAAGAATAGTGAGGGCCGACTGCTGGTCCTTTAAGAGTAGTAAAGGCCGCCTGATGGCCCTATAAAAATAGGCTTTGTGACTTTCAGAGTCCCTCCTTCATAAATGAAACACGATGTGTCTGATGATATCTCACACACCACATGGCCAGATAAGGTTGTAAAATGTTAAAATGACAGTTTCCGGTGAATGCATTTGCCACGGTTAAAAGCAATGCAAAAGTGCAAAAACGCATCAAAAACGCTACGTGTGAACATAGCCCAAGGTGTGGATGAGCATTTTTGGTTTTGGTTATTTATTTTGCTTTATATACAAGTCATTACCATGGAAAGGATGTTCCTTAACATATTTCCCAGGAAAATCCATTTTGGTTTTGATTTTGTATGTTTTATTGTGAGTTCGTAAAAGTGGCTTAATATCTCTGACAACATTGTTGACAGAAATTACCTGGGGTCTTCCCCATGCTGTTCCCATGTCATTTGAGCACTGTTCCCATCGATTTGGGCAATTTTTAGGCCCTCTGCAGACCACCGGGGGGAGCCGCCTGAAAAATGCTTGAGTTTCCCATAGACTTACATTGGGCTCGTTGCTCGGGTCGAGCACCCGAGTATTCCAATGTGCTCGACCCGAGCATCAAGCACCCGAGCATTTTAGTGCTTGCCCATCACTAGTTCCCACACAAATTTAAGCAAAAGTTGATTTTACAGTGAAATTGGATTCCGAGCACTTATTTGATTCAAATTTAATGTTTCCTATTATGTTCTGGGGTCTCAGAACATAATAAACATAGGATGTAAAAATAATAATAAAAAATTAATACTCACTTCATCTATCAAGCATCTCTCTAGCAGGTCGTCCCTGGTCGTCGGCGCCTCTTCTCTACCCCTTTCCCTTTGGCATGCTTCCACTTTGCTCTTAGCACTCCAGATAATGGCTTCTGGCTTGTCTAATCCTCTGATGTCATTGACCATCATGCTGTCAATTAGTCAACGAGCAGTGTAAAGTTGTAACTTTACACACCGCAACTGCACTGCATCCTGTGACTTCAGAGGCCTTGTTGAGCCGGAAGTTATGGCCTTGAGTAAAGAGGTCAAAGAGGAGGTGTAATGAGGGAAAGTCAAAAGAAGAGGTGCGCAGGACTGGATGGCAGGATGCGGGGGCGGTGGGACAGGTGAGCAGTAAGGTAAGTATTATTTTTTTATCCGTTTTCCTGGTCTTCTATGGTTCAGCAAAATGGCGGCCGAAGTTAGACTCCGTTCTGATGAAATAATGTGAAGTGAAATGGAAAAAAAAATCCATATTCTGGAGAATATGACATTTTTGTAAAATTTGAGAGTTTAGTTTGCTCATCTCTACTCCCAATTGGTCAAGTGAAAATGGAAATAGCCCTATAAATGTTGATGCATACTAACACTAAGGCCTAAAAAGATAGAGACACAAAAAACAATGGAAGGGAAAAGGAAGGTTAGATTAGCACTCTGGAGTACAAGAGGACCCTCCAATGGGCCCAAGCCAATCACTTACCCCAAGGGTCTACTTTCAATTAGATTATGAAAAAATAACCTAATAAATGATATGTCTTGTATATGATGATAATAAAGTGCACACAGCAGTTAAAAGTTGGGGTGCACATCTTCTAGATGTAGGATGGACCATCACAGCCATTACTTATGGTGGTCTCAAGGAACTTTCAGTTGAAAAAAATTGTCGTAATGTGGATAAATATCCAAACAACCAGATATTTTTGCGATTTCTATTAAATTTAGAAAGAAAAATAATTAAATAAAAGTCTGATGTATTTTTGCTTCCATTTTGGACCAAAAAATAAGAGCAAATAAATGTCCCGTGTGCCCGTACTGTTGGGTAAATTTGGTAGTCAACAAAGTAATTATTGTCACATTGACAGATCTGGAGATGATGGGGTTACAAAAAAAATTCCAGATAGAACGTTTTCACAGCTCATTTTCTGGAAGGCATACGATTCATAGAACTTCTTAACCTCAAGAATCGAAAGAAAATGTTAAAGACAAAGGGAACGATTCAAAGGAAATATGTTGAAGGGCAAAACATGCATGAAAATTGCTCATGTTTCCCATCACATGGATATGTAAAAATGATGAATAAATCACCAAGCACACGATTTCTCTGCAGGAACCTGCTCAGGCAAACAGTTTACTAATTTGTGACACACTGCACCCTCCATTGCTCCATGCACCTTGAGGTTAGAACATTTCTAATCATTATTTGATAACACAAGTCGGTCGGCATTACCGCCATAGAAACACGAAGACTGTAACTAAGCAACAATGAGTTATAGTCAAACAGTTTCATTAAGGCATTGCACCTCTTAGCAGGTGGGTGAGTGTGACGCTGGTGATAAGCATTACCACCCGATCATCCATTGTGTCTGCCAACACCTCGAGAAGCGTATCAAAACCTAGAATGTGTTTTACGTCTTCTTATTGCCGCATTTTACATGGAATGGAAGAAGTCACTTCTCCATAACATGGAAGGTTAACATTGACAACAGGCCTTACGTTGCGACATCCAAACGCAGTACTTTAATTGATGTACTATTACTTAACGAGCTGGAAGGGTAAGAGTTACTCTAACCCCAACCTTACCGCTCATAATAATCAAAAAGTGCGTAAGAAATGTTTTAATTATTTTTTTCCATTAGAATGTGATTTTTGACAGTGGACTTAGAGATACAAAACAGAGAAGATGAGTAATTCGATGTGCACTTCTTGTCCGGCTAATCTTCCCTTGTGAACCCTGAATCCTTGGTCTGGCATCCTGGATGCTTCTGGTGCTTAGAAGTCCCCACGACATAATGACTTGCACCGTACTGCAACGTTGTGATGACGCATGACCTAGTAAGTCCAAAAGATGCACAGCATGCCGGGTCAAGGATGCCGGAGGCAGAAGTGAAGACCGGCTGCCATGGAGGACCGGAATGGAAGTTGGACCAGGTCAGCGCGAATTGAATTGCTCATCTCTACTGTAAACCTACAATCAATAATCACTTCTCATCTACACAGCAAAGTAGGGTGTAAATGGTAAATGGGAATATTCTTAGAAAAGCCAATGATGTGTAAAAAAGAAGATGGAGCAAAACCAAAGAAATGAGCTGGACTATAAGCTGATATACATGGAAAGTGTAAAAGCATGTTTACACTGTGGCCATTGCACAGACAAAGCCCAAGAAAAAAAACAAAATGAGCATATACCCTGACATCTTCTGTTTAATTTATAACCGTCTCGCTGGTGTCTCCTCATTGTGAATTACACGCGACTATTTTAAGGACCAACTTCTGGCGGCTGTAGAAAGTCCATAAAATACTTTTTTTTTTGCCCTCAAACTTCAAATACTTGCATTGCATGTTGTCATCCTGTCATCTGTATTTGATCTTCCTGGGAGAAAGAAAATGAGCGAAGAACTGAGGTTATAATTGAAACAAATTAAGGACTAATGAATGACATCATCAAGGGCAGATGGAGGACGACTGAGGGTCCCACATTGACTCAAGACAATAATCTCCTGTATGAGAGTCAAGTGGTGAGTTACAATTATATCCGTACTCTCTAATTGTCACTGGGAAACATCGGTAAAGCTCCGGGAGAATGGATAGATGAGATGTATAGCGTAACCCAATGATCCCTCGTTGGCCATACTGCCAGATCTATGGCTCCGCCGCAGCGCACAATTAAGGGAGATCATGCGATACTTCTGGTTTCGTGTAGCACACGACGGCCTCTAAAGCTGCCCGGCATTGTGTGTGCGATCTCAGTAAAGTATTATAATGCATCGCAAAACAAAATAAAATCAGTTTATTCCCCACTTTTTCTATTCTTTTATATTCCTTTTAAATCTGTTTTGTTTTACCAACAGCTGCGAGAGCAGGAAAATGTATGAAAAACACACACTATTAAACCCGGATCGAGTTTCACTTTTTCAAAAGACCGCAGAGAACACTTACCAGATACTTTTACTAAGCTGTTGCTGCTTTTGTTCCCTTGGAAATCTCGACTTCCACCAGATACTTGTACAAAACTTCAGCTTCTCGTCAATATATGAGATACAAGGAACAGAGTATTTCCCCCTTCATCTGAAAATGACTTATTGTTTAAATCAGGTTTTACATGTATTAGAAAAAAAAATGGCAATTTTTTTTTTTTTTTTGTAATAAAATTATTAATCTTGCAATTTTCACACTGGTCACTGGTGTTTTTTTCCATTTCCATTCAGGAAGAGTTTTCATCAAACTCCTTATCAGCAGAGGCAGGGTTAGAGGTAGTGTTGAGCCACCCCCGTAGTGTTCGAGTTCGGTTCGGTTCGTCGAACACCCGTGTGTTCGCCAAACTGTTCGTCGAACTGTTCGTCGAACACCTTCGAACACCGTTAAAACCAATGGCAGGCAAACAAAAACACATAGAAACACATAGAAAACACCTTCAAAGGTGTCCAAAAGCTGACAAACTGCTCAGAAGACATAACTAACACATGGAAAAGTGACAAGTACATATAGTCATGCGAAAATAAAAGAGGTGGAGGAGTAAAAGGAGGGGAAGACACAGATATAGGCATGTCATGCCCTTCTAAAATCCAAAAAGTGAGAAGCCGACACGGCCAGTCCGCTCCTGCCCGTGCCACCTCCGTGTCGCCGGGTTTGTGCCAGAGCCGCGGTGAACCCTGATGGCCAGCCCCCCTCTCCCAATACTGGTGCCTGTCCGCTGGTGGGTCGAGCGAGCCCCCCTGTGGTGGAGGCAGCTCTAAGCTTTTTAATTTAAATTGTCTCTCTAATTTGAATGAATACACTTTAAATCCATTTACAAGGATCTATTGGAGGGCAAGTCTCATGTCAGCAGCCGCGTAATTCCAGCTCCAGTAGCGTCCACTAAAGCTGCTGCAGTTAAAAAGCTTTTATAAGGATCGAGCTCGGCTGTCCACCGCAAGGCATCCTACTGCCAGTCCGAGCCCCTATGCCTTGGGGTGCCTCCTGATGCTCTTCACTGAGTATCCCATGGTCCCGAAGCATTTCCTTTGAAAAAATTAAGTGTCTAAACTACAGGTGGTGTAGCTTGCTTAACAGCCGGGATAATCCGCTGACTAGCAGACACTGCTACTAGGCACAAAGTATTTCCTGGGCTAGATGCAGTTAAAAATTTGTAATTAGATACTCTCGTTGGATGCTGAGAAAGCATTCCATAGAGTCTCCTGGCACGCCATATATGATTCTCTTAAAAAGCTTGGGGTAGGGGTCTAGGGGACCCTTTTATAGCCAAAATCACGGCCCTGTATCACAATACGTCACCTAGGCTGAAGATAAATGGAACTGTAGCACCCTGAGGGCTCGGTTGCTACAGAGGTATTGCACCTCACCCAGAGGTGTGATATCTCACTCTCAGGTAAGGATGGAGTGTGGATCAGGACCCGACACCTGCATGCATTACACCACATTGCCGTGGGGCAGGGCGACCAATATGCCTCTGAGATGGGCACGACAGTCCCTGTCCCTGGCTGGAGTGGGGGGAGGGAACACTGAGGAAGGAAAACCCTGTAGTGCAGGAGCAGGGAGGAAGCAGTTCCTGAGTGCATTGAGAAGGGAGTATAAAAGGTGGGCACCATCTTAGTTCAGTGCAGAGAAGTCTGAGCAGAAGTGGCAGGGAGCAGGGGCTCTGCATGAGCTCTGCTCCGGAGGCGGGCCTAGTAACAGAGGCCCAGGCCTGGAAGAGGGAGAAGGAAGGAAGAGGAGCGGAGATGGCTCCAGGAACGAGGAATGAAGGGATCCCAGGGGTGCGGACCGGCGAGTCGCCACCGCACGCCCGAATCCACCTGCGTGGAGGGGTCAGGCCAAAGGGGGAGACCGGTCCCCGAAACTAGTGGAGGCAGGAAACGACCCTCAGCTAGAAACCGGAGGCTGTGACATTTTATGTGGCGCAGCTCCTCGCTACACCCGCTAGGAAGGCACCACATAGGGTCAGGGAAACTGGCGCCAAGTTTACCAAGAGGAGGCCCGAGGCAGCCGGACAGAAGGGTTGGTAAGAAAGGCCATACAAAGGACACACAAAGGGGGTCCTGTGAAGCACTCCAAAGTTATCTGGGAGTTGTCTGAGCCCCTCACCTGGTGAGCACAGTACGACGTGGGCAGCTGTTACCTGCAGACGTGGTCTGGATAATAAGAACTGTGAGTAAAGGCCCTGGACTGCATCACTGACTCCGTGTCGTTACTGCTGCTGCCCTGCACCATCACCCCCATCCTCCGCATACACTGCCCTGAGGCTATACTCCTCCCGTGGGGAGTTATGCTACGCTCTGCTGCACCCACAACACCAGCCTCAGCGGTCTGCCCTGCAGCGGCGGTTCACTCTGACCGCAATCCACGGGTGGCGTAGTCGGACATTTAAACATCAAAACCACATAAATAGTTCCGCCACTGGTTTGACCACCCTGAGCCACGGAACCGGGTCGCCGCCACGAAGACTACAACCACCAGCATCCACCAAAAAGGGTCCGGCTCCGGGTGTCCCAAGGCCCAGGGGGTGCATCAGAACATTTTCATCACCTTTCACAATCACCAATGGGACAAGGCAGGGATGTCCTCTGTCCCCTCTCTTATACATCCTAGTGACGGAGCACCTGCTCTCATCAATTCGCCATAACCCCAATATTAGGTGGATTGAGGTGGGAGGCACCGAGTACAAGTGCTCTCTATTTGCTGATGATGTCCTAGTATATATCACTCAATCACATATATCCATCCATGCTGTTATGGCTGAAATAGATCATTTTGTTACATGGTCAAATTTTAAAATCAATGCAGCGAAGGCTGAGGCCCTCGATGTCTCCCTCCCCAAATCCATATAGGATTCCATCCAGTCCAACTTTCCCTTTGCCTGGCCCTCACAGGGTATCAAATACTTAGGAATTCCTATTCATAGAGACCTCTCCCATCTATGTTATCTTAATTTTGGGCCCTTTATTGAACAACTCCATACAGACCACGGTTGGCAAGTTAGAACTGTAAGATTCACTACGTGAACCACTGGTGTTTTGTGGAAAAGCACATGTACACTGCGTTTCAAATTATTATGCAAAAAGTGTTTAGGAGTGATAAGGGAAGAATTTGTTTGTTTGTCAGTTAAACTCATTGATGGTGATGTGTGTCAGGGCTCTTTATATCACTGTAAGCAATTGCAGACACCTGTGCTAATTAGTTTGGCAGGTGTGTCCAATAAAAGGCAAGACTACTTAAGAAGGCTGTCTCACATTATTAAGCAGCCTACATTTTCTGCCAAAATGGGAAAGAAAAAGGATGTGTCGGCTGCTGAGAAGCAACAAATTGTGGAGTGTTTAGGTCAAAGCATGACTACAATCAACATTGTGCGATGATCAGGATGAAGTGTCTTGGCAATCAAGAAGTATGTAGCTGATTCACAGTACACACGTGTGCGTGCTGATAAGGGCAAATTGAGGACTCTTTCCTACAGGCAATTACGTCAGGTTGAAAGAGCAGCGGCAAAAAAGCCTTGTCATAGCAGCAGACAAGTTTTTGAAGCTGCTTGTGCCTCCAACGTCCCCCGAACAACAAGATGCAGGGTCCTTCAGAGGTTTGCAGCTGTGCATACGCCATCCTGTCGACCTCCTCTATCCACTTCACACAAGCAGAAACGGCTCCAGTGGGCCAAACATTACATGAAGACTGATTTCAAAACTGTTTTGTTCACGGATGAGTGCCGTGCAGCGCTCGATGGTCCAGATGGATGGAGTGGAGGATGGCTGGTTGATGGACACCCCACGCAAACACGGCTACAGCGCCAACAAGGAGGAGGTGGAGTAATGTTTTGGGCTGGAATCATGGGGAGAGAGATTGTCGGCCCCTTTAGGATCCCTGAAGGCGCTAAAGATGAACTCCATAATGTATGTGGATTTTCTCAAACAGCACTTCCTGCCATGGTTCAAGAAGAAGAACCGTGTATTTCACAGCAAGATCATTTTTCTGCATGATAATGCACCATCTCATGCTGCACATAAAACATCTGCATCTCTGGCTGATATGGGCATAAAAGGGGACAAACTTATGGTGTGACCCCCATGCTCCCCTGACCTGTACCCCATTCAGAACCTTTGGAGCATCATTAAAAGGAGTGTCTATGATGGCGGGAGGCAGTTCACATCTAAGCAACAGCTCTGGGAGGGTATTCTGTCCTCATGCAAAACAATTGAAGCAGAAACCATCCAAAACCTGACAAATTCAATGGACGAGAGAGTTCAGAAGCTCCTTTCGAACAAGGGGTCCTATGTGAAAATGTAACATCACCTAGAATAAAGTTTTGAGTTGAAAACTGTTTGATTTCAGTTTCTAACAACCTGCTAATGCTTATAATTTCAAAAATGACCATTTTTTTGGTCTTTATTAAAATGAAAAGGTTGATCGAAAAGTTTGGGGGATCTAAGAGTGTGGCAACCCAGTAGTCATGATTACTTCGAATTCTGACAATATGAGGGTCATGCTGCAGGTAGTGCAGCAAGAAGGCACTTATGTGTCTTGCGCATCTCGGAGCCCCAAAATTATTTTCCGGGCTAGATGCAGCTAAAAATTATTTTTAATTTTAAATCTGGTGAAGCTTATTATAGATGGCCTAATAGGATCAGTGCTGCACACTGCTACAAAGCCCAAATTATTTTCCAGCCAAGATACAGATAAACATGATTAGTAATTTGAAAGCTTAAAACGGTTGGTAGGGTGATTTTAACCAATCATCAAGCTTTTACTCTCCCCAGGATGACACAGGGGTAGAAAAGTCGTTTCGGATCCATGATTTGTTCATCTTTATGAACGTGAGTCTGTCTACATTATCAGTGGAGAGCCGCGTGCGCTTATCTGTCAGCACACCACCAGCAGCGCTGAACACACGTTCAGACAGAACGCTGGCTGCGGGGCATGACAAGATCTCCAAGGCGTAAGTGGCTAGCTCCGGCCATTTATCCAGATTGGAAGCCCAAAAAGAGCAAGGGTCCAGTGACACAGTCGTGGCTTCAATGTTTACTTGGAGATACTCCTGTACTATCGTCTCTAGGCGTTGACTATGTGTCAGACTTCTTGTCTCCTGTGGCCTTGCAAAGGATGGGCTAAAAAAGTGGTGAAATGATTCCGCAAAATTGATGTTACCAGCAGATACTGTGGTTCTGTTACGGTTTGAGTGCTGAACACTTGACGGTCCCACGGTTGGCAAGTTGGAACTGTGAGATTCACTACGTGCACCACTGGTATTTTGTGGAAAAGCACATGTAAGATTCTGCAACAGTCTCTGCTGATACTCCTGCATGCGTGCATCCCTTTCTATGGCAGGAATAATTTCTGCAAATTTACTTTTGTACCGGGGATCTAACAGTGTGGCAACCCAGTAGTCAGGATTATTTCTAATTCTCACAATTCGAGGGTCATGTTGCAGGTAGTGCAGCAAGAAGGCACTCATGTGTGTTGCGCATCCAGGAGCACCAAGTCCCTGTTGTGTTGGTGGCGAGGTAACAATCATGCTTCCTTCCTCTGTCCTCTCCCCCCAACCTCGCACAACAGAAATGTGATCAAGGTCTCCCTCATCTGATGAGTCTTCCATCAGTTCGTCCTCCACTTCTTCCTGGGCTCCTGCACCTTCCTCACTAGTTTGGCTGCTACCATGCGCCCTGGTAAAACCATCTCCCCCACCCTCACATGCCTGCCGCCTTGGTGCTGCCGACCGTCTGGACCTTGCAGATGTTAGCCCTTCCGCATACAACTCCTCCTCCTCTACTTCCTCCACCTCCTCTTGTGCCGCCACCTGACTCCGAATTCTGTTTAACATGTGCTCCAGCATGTAAATCACCGGAATAGTCATGCTGATAATGGCATCGTCAGCACTAAACATCTTCGTCGCCATTTCAAAACTGTGCAGAAGGGTGCATAGGTCCCTGATCTGAGACCACTCCTCCAGCGTGATTTGCCCCACCTCTGAATCTCGTTGGCCCAGGCTATACGTCAGAACGTATTGCACCAGGGCTTGTCGGTGCTGCCACAGTCGCTGCAACATGTGCAGAGTTGAATTCCACCGGGTAGGCACATCGCATTTTAGCCGGTGAAGTGGCAGGCCCAACGACTTCTGTAGAGATGTAAGTCGCTGAGCTGCGGGATGCGAACGGCGGAAGTGAGCACACAGCGACCGTGCCCTCTGCAGAAGGCCATCTAGTCTGGGATAGTGGGCTAAAAATTGCTGGACAACCAGGTTCAACACGTGAGCCATACAAGGCACGTGTGTGACATTGCCCCGGCGAAGGGCCGCACCCAGGTTTGCAGCATTGTCGCACACGGCCTTCCCTGGTTTCAGGTCCAGTGGAGACAACCATTCATGAAATTGGTTCTCCAGAGCTGACCACAACTCCTCAGCTGTGTGACTCACATTTCCCAGACATTTCAATGTAAAAACCGCCTGATGACGTTGAGCCCTACTGCCAGCATAGTAAGGAGGTGTGCAGGATCCCTTCTGCGCAGTTAGAAAGCTTGTGGCATGACCAGACAGGCTTTGCGTGCAGGTGCAAGACCGAGAGGAGGTTGAGGAGGCAGACTTGGACAGCAGCCCCTTGTCCTGCTGTCACCATAGTTACCCAGTGCCCAGTCAGCGACATGTAACGCCCCTGTCCATGCCTACTCGTCCAAGTGTCTGTGGTGAAATGCACCCTGTCACACACAGAGTTTCTCAAAGAAGCGGTGATGTTGTGTGCGACATGCTGGTGGAGCGCAGGCACACCTTTCTTTGAGAAGTAGTGCCGACTGGGCATCTGGTACTGGGGCACTGCGACGGACATAAGGTCTCGAAAATCCTCTGTGTCCACCAGGCGGAAAGGCAGCATTTCTGTAGCCAAGAGCTTGCAGATGGTGAAATTCAACCTCTTAGCTTTCTCATGGCTAGGAGGAAATGGTCTTTTACTTGTCCACATCTGAGGGACCGAGGGCTGGCTATTGTGCTTAGACGGGGTTGATAAGGGTGTCCCCGGCAAACTGCCGGTCTGTGAGGAAGATGCAGGCGGACATGTTAGGTTGCCTTGATCCAAAGGTGGTGCTATCAATGTCGGACAGCGCTCAACACCAGCTGGTGTTACCACCTCCAAAGAAAATGATGACCTGCCAATCACGCTGGCTGTTGCGGGTAAAGAGGTGGCAGGTCTGCGCCCCAAAAACAGGTGTGACTGCTGTCCCCCCAGTCACAGAGGATGAACAGGCCGCGGATGCACAAGATATGGCAGACGGTGGTTGGCCCGGCCGGCTAGGCCGCATTGTAGCACACTGAGCTTCCCACTGCAACTTATGCTTCATGTCCATGTGCCGGTTCATGCATGAAGTACTCAAACTATGTATTTTTTGGCCTCTACTTAGCTTTTGCTGACAAATGTTACAGATAACACGAGTTGGGTCATCTTTATCGATCTGAAAAAATGCCCAGGCTATGCAAGGCTTAGCACCCATGCGACCTGAAGAGCCACCACGACTTGTGGTGAGAGGCAGAGTTGTGTTTGAGGATGCAGTTGTTGACGTGCTTCCAGTACTACGTCTCTGTCCAGGAAGGCGCAACCTGACTTCGTCGTCACTAGCATCTTCCTCCACCTCCTCTGCTGACCTCATCTCTTGGCTGACTGTGGGTTGACAGTAAGTGGGATCTCCAACCTCATCATCATCACCCTGTGCGTTATCACACCCGTCGTCCTCAGAGCCAACCTGTTCCTGCCCTGACAAAAAACTAAAGTTGTCGCTCCAATCAGGTATTTGAGTCTTATCATCGTCTTCCTCATTGTCTCCACCAACAGGAGTTACAGTTTGGGAATGAGGGTCTACATTATGGTCAGAACCTTCTGCGTCTGGTCCTGGATCCGACTCATAAAGATTCTGGGCATCAGTGCAGATCATTTCCTCGTCTGGATTCACAGAAGCGCTGGAGTCGACCTCTGATTCCCAGGCTATAGTATGAGTAAACAGCTCTGCAGACTCAACCATCTGTTCTACCTCATAATCAGACGGGCAGCTGGAGATTTGGGAGCTGTGAGGAAGCAAGTGCGATTGGGGTGACACCTTTGAGGACTGGAGTATTTGTGATGTTGAAGTTGATGTGGAGGAGAGCCCACTTAAAGGAGCACTTGATATCCGTTGAAGCACCTGCTGTTTTTGTGCCTCATCTGGAATTTGTAGCGATTGGCGTGGCCGTAAGAAAGGGATCTTATCACATTGTCCGCTAAAAGAAGTAGACATTTTAGTTTGGCTGGAAGATGGTCTTTCTTCTGCAGATGTTACTGTTGCTTTAACACCTACCCCACGGACACAACCTTTTTTACCCTTCCCAACACGCCTATTCCCCTTTCCACCAGCAGCAGGCCTTTTTCCACTCATTTTGGTGGTTAACTAATTCACAACTCTGGAGTTGTTTGCACAAAAAAACAATGGATGGGAACCGAGCAGAGCTGAGTGGCCAAACTGTCGTATTAGGCCAAAACTATTGGCTGGGTTAGATGCAGAAAAAAATTATATTCAATTTGCAACCTGATGGAGGTCTGTATAGATGGATTAATAGAACAAGTCCCACACACAGCTAGAAGCCCAATATTTTTTCAGAGGTAGATGCAGAAAAAAATATATTCAGTTTGCAACCTGATGGAGGTCAGTATAGATGGACTAATACAACAAGTCCCACACACAGCTAGAAGCCCAATATTTTTTCAGAGGTAGATGCAGAAAAAAATATATTCAGTTTGCAACCTGATGGAGGTCTGTATAGATGGATTAATAGAACAAGTCCCACACACAGCTAGAAGCCCAATATTTTTTCAGAGGTAGATGCAGAAAAAAATATATTCAGTTTGCAACCTGATGGAGCTCTGTATAGATGGATTAATAGAACAAGTCCCACACACAGCTAGAAGCCCAATATTTTTTCAGAGGTAGATGCAGAAAAAAATATATTCAGTTTGCAACCTGATGGAGGTCAGTATAGATGGACTAATACAACAAGTCCCACACACAGCTAGAAGCCCAATATTTTTTCAGAGGTAGATGCAGAAAAAAATATATTCAGTTTGCAACCTGATGGAGGTCAGTATAGATGGACTAATACAACAAGTCCCACACACAGCTAGAAGCCCAATATTTTTTCAGAGGTAGATGCAGAAAAAAATATATTCAGTTTGCAACCTGATGGAGGTCTGTATAGATGGATTAATAGAACAAGTCCCACACACAGCTAGAAGCCCAATATTTTTTCAGAGGTAGATGCAGAAAAAAATATATTCAGTTTGCAACCTGATGAAGGTCTATATAGATGGATTAATAGAACAAGTCCCACATACAGCTAGAAGTCCAATATTTTTTCAGAGGTAGATGCAGAAAAAAATATATTCAGTTTGCAACCTGATGGAGGTCAGTATAGATGGACTAATACATCAAGTCCCACACACAGCTAGAAGCCCAATATTTTTTCAGAGGTAGATGCAGAAAAAAATATATTCAGTTTGCAACCTGATGGAGGTCAGTATAGATGGACTAATACAACAAGTCCCACACACAGCTAGAAGCCCAATATTTTTTCAGAGGTAGATGCAGAAAAAAATATATTCAGTTTGCAACCTGATGGAGGTCTGTATAGATGGATTAATAGAACAAGTCCCACACACAGCTAGAAGCCCAATATTTTTTCAGAGGTAGATGCAGAAAAAAATATATTCAGTTTGCAACCTGATGGAGGTCTGTATAGATGGATTAATAGAACAAGTCCCACACACAGCTAGAAGCCCAATATTTTTTCAGAGCTAGATGCAGAAAAAAATATATTCAGTTTGCAACCTGATGGAGGTCTGTATAGATGGATTAATAGAACAAGTCCCACACACAGCTAGAAGCCCAATATTTTTTCAGAGGTAGATGCAGAAAAAAATATATTCAGTTTGCAACCTGATGGAGGTCTGTATAGATGGATTAATAGAACAAGTTCCACACACGGCTAGAAGCCCAATATTTTTTCAGAGGTAGATGCAGAAAAAAATATATTCAGTTTGCAACCTGATGGAGGTCTGTATAGATGGATTAATAGAACAAGTCCCACACACAGCTAGAAGCCCAATATTTTTTCAGAGCTAGATGCAGAAAAAAATTATATTCAATTTGCAACCTGATGGAGGCCAGTATAGATGGACTAATAGAATGATGCTATGCCCAAAAGATTTTACTTCACTAGGTGCAGTAAAAAAATTGGTATTCTATACACAGGTGTTATATCTTGCAACACAGATAGGCTACTCCACTGACTAACACACTCTGCAATAGGCCAAAAAGGATTAGCTTTGCTAGATTCAGCCAAATGCTGTGAAAAAAACTTGCACAGCACTGGCACAGACCTGCCTGGCAAAAACTGATAGGAACTGATGTAACCTAGTCCTGAAAAGGACTCCAATTACAATTAGTCTTTACTCCCACAATCTATCTATTTAAGAGCACAGACCAGCCTGATAAAAGTCGTAGGAAATGCTGTAACCTAGTCCTTAAAAGGACTGCAATCACAACTATTCCCTACTCCCAAGCTATCTGTAGATTTGTGCGAAAATTGGCTTGAAATTAACAAGGTATAGCGCACACAGCAACAGCGGTGCCGTCTAACACGCAGCTGCAGCAGTGAGAAAATGGTGGCGACGGGGAAAATGGCTTGGTCTTATAGGGCAAGGACATGTGACATACACTGCCAATGAAACATGCCCTTGCTTGTGTGAAAAAAAGCACTTCGCTCCGTGTGTGCGCTGCTGATAGGCTGACAGATTGCACCTCCCCACTGCAAATGCGGGAAAGAGAAAAAAAAATGGAGATCTTCATTGTTCCTGCAGAGATCCATCCCCTGCCCCTCCCCCCACCCCGCTGTACACTCAAACTGCGTATTAACATTAATTTTCATCATTACTGAGAAAAAATCCAGTTATGATTTTGGTGCACGAACAGTTATCGAACATAACCTCGAACAGCCGAATTTTTCTCAAATTGTTCGTGTTCGCCGAACGGCTCGAACACCGCCCAAAACAGCTCGAATTTGAGATTGGCGAACAGTTCGAGTAGAACAACGCTCATCTCTAGTTAGAGGCATCTGTACACAGCTGTTAACACAGGATACACCAATCACAGTAGGTGATTTGACACCTGATCCTGTGTTACACACCTGTCCCAGGTCTGGGCTTTGCTCCCTACATCCAGGTCCATTAAACCTTCTTGTGTCCCATGTCAGGCTTTGCAAGTAGCTCGGTGTGCTCCAATGTGTTGAGCTTCCTAGGCCTATGTAAGGCCTCCCAAGATACAGTGGGGAAAAAAAGTATTTAGTCAGCCACCAATTGTGCAAGTTCTCCCACTTAAAAAGACGAGAGAGGCCTGTAATTGACATCATCGGTAGACCTCAACTATGAGAGACAAAATGAGAAAACAAATCCTGAAAATCACATTGTTTGATTTGGAAAGAAAATTTTTTCAAATTTTAATAGATAATAAGTATTTGGTCAATTACAAACAAGCAAGATTTCTGTCTCTCACAGACCTGTAACTTCTTCTTTAAGAGGCTCCTCTATCCTCCACTCATTACCTGTAGTACTGGCTCCTCTGTCCTCCACTCATTACCTGTAGTACTGGCACTTGTTTGAACTTGTTAACAGTATAAAAGACACCTGTCCGCAACCTCAAACAGTCACACTCCAAACTCCACTATGATGAAGACCAAAGAGCTGTCGAAGGACACCAGAAACAAAATTGTAGCCCTGCACCAGGCTGGGAAGACTGAATCTGCAATAGGCAAGCAGCTTGGTGTGAAGAAATCAACTGTGGGAGCAATAATTAGAAAATGGAAGATATACAAAACCACTGATAATCTCCCTCGATCTGGGGCTCCACACAAGATCTCACCCCTTGGGGTCAAAATGATCTCAAGAATGGTGAGCAAAAATCCCATAACCACATGGGGGGACCTAGTGAATGACCTGCAGTAACACACTACGCTGCCAGGGACTCAGATCCTGCAGTGCCAGACGTGTCCCCCTGCTTAAGCCATTACATGTCCGGGCCCATCTGAAGTTTGCTAGAGAGCATTTGGATGATCCAGAAGAGTATTGGGAGAATGTCATGTGGTCAGATGAAACCAAAGTAGAACTATTTGGTAGAAACACAACTCGTCGTGTTTGGAGGAGAAAGAATGCTGAGTTGCATCCAAACAACACCATACCTACTGTGAAGCATGGGGGTGGCAACATCATGCTTTGGGGCTGTTTCTCTGCCAAGGGACCAGGACGACTGATCCGTGTACATGAAAAATGAATGGGGCCATGTATCGTGAGATTTTGAGTGCAGACCTCCTTCCATCAGCAAGGGCATTGAAGATGAAATGTGGCTGGGTCTTTCAGCATGACAATGATCTCAAGCACACCACCAGGGCAACGAAGGAGTGGCTTCATAAGAAGCATTTCAAGGTCCTGGAGTGGTCTAGCCAGTCTCCAGATCTAAATCCTATAGAAAACCCTTGGAGGGAGTTGAATGTCTTTGTTGCCCAGCGACAGCCCCAAAACATTACTGCTCTAGAGGAGATCTGCATGGAGGAATGGGCCAACATACCAGCAACAGTGTGTGCCAACCTTGTGAAGAATTACAGAAAACGTTTGACCTCTGTCATTGCCAACAAAGGATATATAACAAAGTATTGAGATGAACTTTTGTAATTGACTAAGTACTTATTTTCCACTAAAATTTGAAAAAAATTTCTTTCCAAATCAGACAATGTGATTTTCTGGATTTGTTTTTCCTCATTTTGTCTCTCATACTTGAGGTCTACCTATGATGTCAATTACAGGCCTCTCTCATCTTATTAAGTGGGAGAACTTGCACAATTGGTGGCTGACTAAATACTTTTTTTCCCCACTGTACACACCCGTATTTTGGTATTTAGACTTTTAGTTTGTCAGTGCACTGCTACCTGCCTGCTGCCTCCAGTCCCTCAGTTACCTGTCTGCCTGCAGCCTTCAGTACCTCTGCAACCTGTCTGGAGTCTCCAGCACGTCTCCTGTTTTCCTGCAGCTTCCAGTACCTCTGCAACCTGTCTGGAGTCTCCAGCACGTCTCCTGTTTTCCTGCAGCTTCCAGTACCTCTGCAACCTGTCTGTGGTCGACAGTTCGTCTCCTGTCTGGCTGCAGCTTCCGGTACCTTTGCAACCTGTCTGTAGTCGACTGGTCGTCTCCTGTCTGCCTGCAGCTTCCGATACCTTAGCTGCCTGTCTACCTGCGGCTTCTAGTAACTCTGCTAACGGTCTCTTGTCTGTTATCTGTGTCATATGTTCCTCACCTGTCTGCTGCACAGACGCTCGTGGGCCATATGCCCACCTGGAACGTGGGCTTAGAGGAGCCACCAAACCTAGTGAGCCCTTGACACCATGCTCCCCCTCCCTTCTTAGTGACCTCTGTATCCACTCATTAGACACATCAATACAAAACATAGAGTCGAGGTCTGACCATTATTTACTGAAATAACCGGAGTTTAGAATCTAAAAAAAAACAGTGACCAATGTGAGAATTGCAAGATTTCTAGATTTTATTTTTAATACAGATTTTGCTATGTACAACAAAAACAATTGACAAAAATTTAAAAAAAAATCCATGTAACACAAAAACCTGATTTCATCAATGAGTACATTTCTGATAATAACATCCCTTTAAAATCAATAAGTCAGCAGTAAGACATAGGGCTTAATTCATTATTGAACTTGCACCCCTTTTTGTACAGTTTTAGTGTGTTTTACCTTTTTTTGCCTTTGTTTTACGTCTGTTTTAAATGAGTTCGCTTGTTTTTTTATACCAATGTGAGAGTGTTTTTTGTTTTTCCAGATGCCTGCGACTGATTAATCAATTGCAACTTTTTAGAAGTCACAACATTTTTGTACAAATATGCTCCAGTCTCCCTTTATAGTGATTTTTTAGTATGCCTGCAATTTCTGCGCACATTTTGTGATATTTAGTGGAGCATACGACTAAAAGACATAGGTAAAAGACAAAAATTTATAGCGATTTTTTCTTTTGTGCAAAGTGTGTGAGAACAACGTACACCATTTTGAAGAATTTGGAACAAAAAACAACAACAAATGTAAGTCGCTCTCTCATGGCCGCATAAGGCCAATCACTAGCTCGAGCTCTATAAGGGCTTATTCATTGATCAGACCACAATGCACGGACTGGCCGTGGGTCTTCTGACTCCAAACAAATATATGAAGATGTCACACTCAGTCCCCATTAGTGCTTCGTCTGAATGAGCCTTAAGGGAGCATTGAATAAAATGAAGACACAGAGAATGGAGGTGCTGTACCGATAGAGGTGGCTTAAAGACAGGTGCAGGCCTAAAATGCCTGAGTATAATGTTGGCTGCCATTTTGCTGGATTTGTGTAGATTGAATACCAAAACTTTTGGAATTGCCAGAAATTTGGAGAAATTCATAACAAATTTGTTTAGTTACACATCAACTCACTCATCCCTACTTCTAAGGAATGGGTCTTAGTCTTTCTGCTCCTGGTCTCCTATTTATCAAATTGCATACAGGCATAACAGAAAGGTAGCTTTCAGTTTAGAGCAGGCAAGCCATTGGACAACGACAATATCAATGAATGCTGAGGAATTAGGAAGAGGACATTCCAGCTCCTATAGTGATGGCAGAATGCTAATACAGATTAACGAGAGGACATACCAGCACCTATAGTGATGTAAGAATGCTAATACAGAGGAACGAGAGAACATTCCGGCACCTATAGTGATAGCAGAATGCTGATACAGAGGAACGAGAGGACATTCCAGCACCTATAGTGATGGCAGTATGCTGATACAGAGGAACCATCCATACTAATATTAGCCACTGTTTGCTGTGTCTATTTGGATACTGTATGACAGTACTCCATATCGGAGTAGCGGTACCAGCAGAGCGCAGACCATCCATCACTGGATAGTTTTTTGGCCTATATTCACACCTTGTATTCACCTACTAAGACAATGCTCTGGCATTCTCCGCGTAGTAAAGTAACCTTCTCTAATTTTCTGCCTGGAGCAGATATAGAAAAATGAATGCAGCGTCTTGTTGAGATTATTCCTCCACTTAAACTACACTTATTCCCGCAATTACAGAGCGGAATTTAATTTTCATTCGCTTTCATTTTCCTACCTTTTAGTGAGCCTTAATTGCAGCAGATAAGGAGGAGAAAACGAGTAAATCATCCAAATTCAGAGATGGTTACGGCTGTTTTTTTTTTTTCTTCTACGTTAAATATTAGTGTACTTCATGTCAATTGCGTATTGGCAATTATTGGCTAATGAAGAATAAAAATAAAACGCTTACGGCGAACATCTTAAATTTACGCCGAGCTCCATTTACCTTTGTAGATAACTCTGTTGTTTCATCCCTTTGATGTTTTCTCGCGGGGACAAATGATTTTCTACCTAGCTGCCCGTATCTAAAGCATTGCTATGGTTTTTCACGGATGTTGGCGCACCTTGACATGTGTTCGTTTCAACCGGTAATTTGTGATCCGTCATTACCTTTGAATCAGGTATCAAGGTGCAGAAGGTAGAGACGAAAATATGGGTAAAAGAAGACAAACAGCCGGAAAGTTTGTACCTTGTACGTTCTGCATCCAAGGTGATGCCCTCCTGATCACTGACCCCAACCCTGCACCGATGCTATTAATCTACCTGAAATACCTGTGCTCAGTCATATAGATAACTGCTCATCAAATAACTAACCAGGCTTTCAGAAATTGCAGGCTGCCAAGGCTCAGGACTAACTTACATATTTGCAAAGTTGTGCGACTATAATACTCAGTATAGTAATAATGATCTAAATATTTTGTATTGTCCCATTTGTGTTGTTTAGGTAAATATAACAGTGATACATAGGACTCTAAAATGGGTTTAAATCCTGTTTTCTTCCTTATCATGAGCTGATTACAAGGTAACATGGTGATGGATCCCCAGAGATCAAATGTGATCGGTCAGTAAATTCTGCAAGTGTCCAAATCTGCTGCAGAAGAAATGATACACTACACGGTGCACCATTGAAGTCAACGAGCAGGACTGGAATGTGTTAGGTCCTCCAGGGCGAGAGAGAATCTTGTTACAAATATTTTTTTTTCTGTAAATGAAGGATGAGGAGTCTGAACAGGAAATTCCTTCTAATAGTTAAAAATTTTCTTGTAGTACATAGGAAAATTTTGATGGTGCCCAAAAAGCAAAAAAGCGGATGCGCTGTGTTGCAACGGATTTGGCAGACCCAAAGAGTCAACTCCAAAAGCAACGGCTGATGTAAACAAGGACAGAAGACTCCAGTTAGTGGGTACTTAGGCAGCTGACAAAGTTTGTTGTCAAACAGGCAGATGGTCAGGGTTGGCGGAAGAGAATTTATCATTGGAAGAACCAGGCTAGGTCATGCCAGTGGAAACAAGTCAGGAGAGTCATCTTTGCACATATCAGGAACTTTTTGAACCCTTCTGCTTAAGCAATTAACATTGCTTAAGAATCGTAGGTTGATAAAACATTGGTAGGAAAGAAGATACTCGGAGAACTCTCGCTCCTTTAAGAGCGCCAAAGGTCTCAGCAAGATGGCTGCAGCCATTATTGGGCTGGAGTGGCATCAACCCAACAATATAATTATCTCTGTGGGCCACTGTTCAGCTACATGCAAACATTACATTACCTTCTTCCACAAAGTTACGTCTGCGTCTATATAATAATAAACTAGGTAGTTTGTAAAGAAAATGATGAGATGTTGCTTTTGTATGTACATAAATATCAATGACTGACTGTCACTTCCAAACACAGAACAGGTGTGAACAGGTGCAAGCTAAGAGTAGCCATCTCCATACATAACTAACAAATAAATCTGCTCTCTGTAACGCTATAGTAAGCAAACATGAAATATATGAAATTGGAATTGCATTACTGCTCTAGAAAATAGGAAAAAAAGAAAACACTTAGAGCATAAATTGGCCAATTCATGTATGCCCACTAGCCAACGACAAGGCGATCCTCTTTGCTAAGAGCCTAACCTAACATACAATTATTGATAGGTAGGATCCTGCTGTGATTAAAACTGCCATAATTGTAGGCTATCAGGCCAGGAGAAGCATCATATTAGGTTAGGTTCCCAGTAAAAAGGGTTGCCTTGTTGTTGGCTACTGGGCTCACATGAATTGTCCAATTTATGCTCTAAGTATTTTATTTTTTTCCTATTTTCTAGAGCAGTAATGCAATTCCAATTTCATATATTTCATGTATACAAGCTATAGCTCTACAGAGTGCTACTTTATTTGTTAGTTTTGTATGTACATAGTGAATCAAATGTATTGGGCCAACTACTGCTCATGTTGGGGGGGATGGCTTACTCCTGCACAAGGGCCCATCGGAGGATTCACTTGTCTCCCTGTGGACCAGTTCCAGCCTGGCCGCTGCAGGGAGACAGATGCAGAGTTCAGAAAGGACCGCACCACCTTTGCAAAGAGAGGAGCTGAGAGGAGAGGAGCCCCTGCAAAAGTGGACACCAACAGCAGTGCAGAGGAGTGGTGATAGATAATAGATAGATAGAAAGATAGATAGACAGATAGATAGATAGATAGATAGATTGATTGATTGATAATAGACAGGTGATAGATATATAGATAGATAGATATGTAACGGATAGATAGATAGATAGATAGATAGATAGATAGATAGATAGATATGTAAAGGATAGATAGATAGATAGATAGATATGTAAAGGATAGATAGATAGATAGATAGATATGTAATGGATAGATAGATAGATACAGTGGGTGCGGAAAGTATTCAGACCTCTTTAAATTTTTCACTCTTTTTTCATTGCAGCCATTTGGTAAATTCTAAAAAGTTCATTTTTTTCTCATTAAAGTACACTCTGCACCCCATCTTGACTGAAAAAACAGAAATGTGGAAATTTTTGCAAATTTATTAGAAAAGAAAAACTGAAATATCACATGGTCATAAGTATTCCGAACCTTTGCTCAGTATTGAGTAGAAGCCCCTTTTGAGCTAGTACAGCCATGAGTCTTCTTGGGAATGATGCAACAAGTTTTTCACACCTGGATTTGGGGATCCTCTGCCATTCTTCCTTGCAGATCCTCTCCAGTTCCATCACGTTGGATGGTGAACGTTGGTGGACAGCCATTTTCAGGTCTCTCCAGAGATGCTCAATTGGGTTTAGGTCAGGGCTCTGGCTGGGCCAGTCAAGAATGGTCACAGAATTGTTCTGAAGCCACTTCTTTGTTATTTTAGCTGTGTGTTTAGGGTCATTGTATTGTTGGAAGGTGAACCTTTGGCCAAGTCTGAGGTCCAGAGCACTCTGGAAGAGGTTTTCATCCAGGATAT